>NC_142128.1:18351250-18661875 GCF_024610735.1 Ursus americanus | reverse complement strand
TATTTCCAGCACCTGGTACAGGAGGCACCTTATTATTATTTACTGAATGAGTGAATGAGTAAATGAAACTCAAAAAGGAAGGGGTGAAGAAGGAAAGATGGGGTAACTCATGTCTCTACTCCAAACATGGTAGTTTAGATACGTCCTACAATTCTCACAGCAGCCCCATGAGTTGGGGCTTTTACAAGAGAGGTGGAGTGACTGGTCCAAATCACTCAGATAAAGGACAGAGCTTTATTTTTTAAACAATCACAGGAGGATGGCCAATGTTCTTGGTAGGAAGTCCATCCTGGCAAAGTACTGTCATTGAGGAAGGCAGGCCAGCCATTGTAGAAGATGGAATCTGGAGGCCCACTGGGTTGAAATTTGGCCAATGGATGAGATTACTTGGCTTTCTCAGTGTTTCAAAAAATGTGAGGCTGACCTTTAAAAAGACAGAGATTTCTCATAAAATCTAGATTACTGGCTTCCCTAGAAAAACCAGAAGCTCTTGGAACCTTGGGCCTGTATTCCTGCATGGAGGCAATGAGCTGGAGCTGATACAGGGCTGGTGGCATTCTCCTGGGTGCCATAGTCCCCTTCTCCATCCAGCTCATGCAACATTTGCCCATACAACCAGCCTGCTTCATCGCTCTACATTATCTTTTTGTCCCCCACTGGCATCTAAGTTGGCCATCATAATGCAATTCAACAACGTCAATCTACAGATGGGACATTGAAACGCAGAGAGGAGAAGTGGCTTGCCTGAAGCCACACACTCAGTAGGCTCTGGAATTTTCCTTCCCCTTCTCCGTGTCCTTTTCATGACTGCATCATGAGCTTCTGCAGCCAACGCACCTAGTTCAATATTCCATACCTACAAGTGCTCACACATTTTATTTCTACAAGATCTATTTCTGAACGGAATAGCTGATATCACCTCTTAAGGGTGCCAGGTAAAAGGAAGAAGAATCATGGCAACCACAGGGTGTAGCAGCTGAGATAAGACCCACAGAATCAGCGTATGCCTCATCACCACTCCCAGCTGGCTCCAGATCATTCAGACTGCTAGTAGAATGCCTGGCTTGGTGTTGGACCATTAATGACCCTTCTGCTGTTACAGAATTAGGCATTATTGGCCAACAGTATTTAATTTCTCTCTAAAAGCTTCCATGAGATGCCCAACTATTGGGACATTGGGGTCTGCCTCTTGATGACAGAGAATCAAGAGGCCAAGGACATTGCCTTCTGTGGCTCGATCGTATTTCTGATATGGTGTGTTTGTAGAGTCTGTAAAGCCCAGCACCTTGGAGTTCAGCGACACTGAGAATTCTAGAATCACCATTTTGGAAACTCAGAATTCCAGCCACCTGGAACTAAAGAGCACTTCCAAGTCTTTCTGGCTTATTCTTCCAACAAGTGCAGACATCCACCACCATCCAGTACCAGCAAATCCCAAATTACTGAGTGAGCTTCCTAGACAAAGACAGTTGACCTCATAAAGGCAGAGAGAGACAGTAAAAGAGAAGGGAGCTTTTGAGCAGTGTGGAAGCCCTCACATGGTCTCTGATGTCGCCCTACTGGGTGCACTGTCTACCAGAGCTGCAACAGAAGTGTGAACTGGCAAGAAGCATCATGTGTTGGCAATCCTTGCAGGGTGTGTGTGTGTGTGAGAGAGAGAGAGAATTCCAAAGCACAGTGTGATCTCTTGGGCACAATCAATCTTTATACAGCTACCCAATAATGCTCCCATCTGTGAAAGGCCAATCTGAGGGGAAGTGATTTGCTTATGTTGCTTAGAGTAAGTGGAAAACATTATATATTGTTGTCTTTGAGAAAAGGGAACAGCAAATAGGATTTGTGAATTGAAAATCAGTGATTACATTGGCGATGACCATAGTACAATAAGAACAACTTGATTATCTCCAGGGACTCATTTTCCTGGTGTTGTGTTTACACCGAAGCTGATATTGTGAGTGGAGAGTGATACCCCCACCCGTGTAATTTATGCTTTTACCAATTTATGCTATTTGCTCAGGATGCATCAGGGTCTGTGGATGAGGTCCAAGCTCTCCAGCCTGATCTGGCTCTTGCTTTCTTCTCTAGCCTCATCCAAAGTCACTGCTCCTTCCTGCACCTCCTAGGAACCCATACCGTGAACTCACAGATCCCTGGATACGCCACGCTTATGTCTCTGGACTTCCGCCCATGCTGTTCCTCTGCCTGGAATGACCCCACTTAACCACACATATTTACAGTGGATTTATACTTGAGTCCAGGTTAAGGGACCCATAATCCCATCCCCAAACTATCAGGCAGAATTACTGAATACTGAAGAATTAACCACTCTTCGTCTTTCTTCCTGATGTATTTTGGGTATCTCCTTCATAACACTTACCCCTAGATTACTGAAATACTCTGTTTATGTGTCTGTCACCTACTCTCAGCTATAAGCATCTCGAGGCTGGGAATAGCTTTTGCATTTCTATATTATCCCTAGCTTCAAGGACAGAGTTCAGGCACACACATAAGTGTTTGATACATGTCTGCTGAATTAATGAATTAATAAATAAGTTAATAAAAATCTCAGACCTTCCTAGTAGCTGGCTATTCTGTTGGGGAAAGGTTCTAATGAAGATGTCAAAGTGGCCCATTTTGAAGTGCCCCTGCTAAGACTCACATGTCCCCCCTTTTATAAAGCAGGACTGGAACCAGTCAGAGAAGCGGTCCACAGATAAGGGTGGTGGAGACCTAAAGGGCTAAAATGTTAGAAGGTGATTGCAGAGGATGCCATCTCGATCAGTCCAGAGTCAGATGAACCAGAGCCTACAGTCCCACAGGCTGTGTAAAAACGGGGCAAGATGCTGGTGGCCACTGCCGTCCACTGTTCCCAAGTCTGCACAGTGCCCCGTCAGGGTTCTATCTCCTAAGACCAAGCAGTAATGTAGTTACTTCTTCCCACCTCCCAAACAGGAGGTGATGAACAAGAAGGGACAATCAGAAAAAGCAGAGAGATGATTAGAGAAACAAAGCTTTTGAGACTGCCAGGGAGGAGCAAAGGCAGGGCGATGGGGTTATTGGCGTAAGAATAGGTAACAGGCACGTCAGTTAGGAATGTGTTCAGCTTCAAGCAAAAGAAAACCTAACACAGTGGCTTAAACAAGGAAGGGCTTGGGTTGCCGTAAATAACAAGAAGCCCAGTGAGCACTCGGGAGCTGGTGCTGAATGACATCGAGGCCCAGCTCTCCTGTCTTGCTCTTCTGCTGCCCTTGGCCGTGGACACTAATCATTTACCCACAAGCTGGCTACGCCACCTCCTGGCATCGCATCTGGGTTACAGTCAGGAAGGAAGACACAACGCCAAGGATGCGTGGTCAAGTCTGTTTCTTTTTTTCCAGAAAGCAAATGCTTTTTCAGAAGCCCTGCTCAGTAGAATTCCACTTAAGTACCATTGACCAGCACCGTTTATATGACCATCCCTAAGTGGAGGGTGACCAGGGAGATAAAGAATTGGGCTTACCAACCTCTTTAGTTGAGGAAGACACGTGAGAAGGGGTTGGAAATGGGAACAGCAATGAACCAACCTACACTGTGTGCACATCAGTTACCTCTAAGTTTGGGAGGCGTGAGTCTCTCCACGGAACATTCTTTCCCCCTCAATATTGAACTTATGGCCAAGTCAAAATCCCTGGACATGGGCTGGGTGAATTCCTACGATGTACCTGTCACCCTGCCAGGAGTTGAGCATGCAGTGGTGAAAGTCCTTATTTCCATGGTCCTATGGTTCCAGTGCAGGAATCAGCGAACTAGAGCCTGTGTCAATAACTGTTTTTATCAATAAAGTTTTATTAGGAAACAGCCACACACAGTCATTTACATATTGTCTATGGCTGGTCTTCTGTTCCAGTAGCAGAGGTAAATAATTAAGATGACACAGTGTGACCCACAAAACCAAAAATACTTATCTGGCCCTTTCCACAAAAGGTGTCTTGGCACCTGCTCTAGCAGAAGATGTAGACGGTAGGCAAGGACATGCACTAATGATCTAGATCATTCCCGAGTGTGAAGTCCTAAAGGAGCTACGACGGGATGCAGCGGGGAGGACTGAGGGCAGGGGCGGCTACCTCAGGATGGTCAGGAGAGTGTCTCTTAGAAAGTGATGCTTTGACTATGACAAGTCGTAGAAGAAGGTGGCCGCCCTCAGAGAAGGGTGCTCTGTGGAAAGAGAACAACTAAGGAACAAAGATAACTAGCACTGGCAAGGGTGTGGAGAAAAGGGAACCTTTGGGGGGGCCTGGGGGGCTCAGTCGGTGAAGCGTCTGCCTTCGGCTCAGGTCATGATCCCAGGGTCCTGGGATCCAGCCCTGCATCGGGCTCTCTGCTCAGCGGGGAGTCTGCTTCTCCCTCTCCCTCTGCTGCTCCCCACTGCTTGTGCTCTCTCGCTCCCTCTCTCTCTCAAATAAATAAATAAATCTTAAAAAAATAATAAAACAAAAAGGTCAATCTTATAGAACCAGAGGTTGCCAGGGGCGGGGGTGGGAGGAATGGGGAGATGTTGGTCAAAGGGTGCATACAATCTTCCAGTTACAAGATGGGTTAAGTCCTGGGGATCTAATGTCCAGCATGGTGACTGTACTTAATAATCCTGTCTCCTCCCCTTCCATTTGCTGAGCCGGTAGATCTTAACTGTTATCACCACAAACACACACACACAAAGGTAACCGTGTGGGGTAATGGAGATGTTAATTAGCTTGACTGTGGTAATCACTCCACAGTGCATATGTATATCAAATCATCTCATTATACACCTTAAATATATACAATTTTCCCTTGTCAATTACACCTCAATAAAGCTGGAAAAAATGAAAACTAAATAAAAGATATTAAATTAAGAAATGTTTCCTCAGACAGGAAGGAGTTCCACGTGTTGTTGCCGAACCTGAATGGAGCTAGAGTGGCTCGCTAGGTTGAGGGGAGAAAGCACAAGACGAGAGGGTCTGAGGGGAAAGCAGATCTGACTATTCCGGGTTTTGTCGGGCATGGGAGGGGGGTTGGGTTACACTCTTAGCCAAGTCGAGAACCGGACTGACCACTGTCACCTCCACAGCCAGGATGGGGCAAAAAAATGCGAATAAGGCCATCAAGTGATGATGTGAAGTCCGGGTACGCGGAGGTGGGCTATGCATTTGTCAAAACCATTAACCGCTTTTGGTGAGCACTGGGTGGAGAATAGAGGGAGACAATATTTCCAGGCCTTCTGACAGTGAGGTGTGGCCAGGTGGCTGAGTTTTAGTCAATGAAATGTGAGCATAAATAATGTAGCCCCAGCCAGGCCTGACACATAAAACCCTCCCATGCATTTTCCTCCAGGCGGATGGGATCTTCGGAGGCTACGTTCCACAAATGGTGGGGCCACAGCTCATTGAAGAAGAGAACCTCGAATCGCCAATTGGAGAAGAGCTGCCCACCCATCAGGAGCACCCACTTTGGACTTTCCATGGGGAAGAAATGAACGCTAATGATATGTGAGCCATGATACACGTCTGGGTGTGTCCTTTTGTTCTATCACTACCTCGACAGTAGATGCTGGTGGTTTTCACGGGGCTGGTGGTGACGGGCACTTGATGGCCCAGCAGGTATGCGTGGGGCGGGCTGGCTCAGAGTCCTGGGTGACAGTGAACATCTCTCTTATTCTTCACAAGTTTCCTCAGGAGCTAACCACTGACCATCAGGACCTCATTGGCTCTTTCTCGGCTCAACTAACCCGCCTGGATACCTTCATGTGCCCGGTGCTTCTGGATTTGTGCTCCCCGGAACTGCCCTGCTCCCCAGGGACCAGCGGCTTGATCCCAGTTTGCCCGGGCAGCTCTAACGTGTGCATAAGGATGTTCCGCACCCCAGGTCTTATTTCTTGGGTTTTCAATCCTTTCATAAAAAATGCATGCTGGATGAAAGGTTTTACATACCAAACAGGCCAGAGATTTAGGGTGGCCAGCTTTGTGGTTCAAAAATGTTTCTTTTCTTTATTTTTTATTTTTATTACAATTGCTCTGAAAGAAATACCTATCGCTTGATATTAACAAACGTAGCCACTGAAGCAGATACACACGCCGAAAACACCAGGAGAATTAATTACCTGCAGTTAGATGCCTTTCATCCTTTTTTTCCAAGGCGAGGCTGCAAAGATGAGAGCTTCCCCGCAGTCAGTTGCTGAGGCTCCAGCCTTCTATTTTTGCATGAGGACCCTCCGGGCAATGGAGATGACAAGAAACCTTCACCGGGGAGACCCCTGGGCATACCCTTCTGGCCAGATATGTCCTGGAGTGACAGTTATCTTCTAATTTAACTAGAATCTAAATCTGCAGGAAATCCCAGAGGCATGAGCGCTAATAGTAAAAATAACAGCACCTCACATGTGGGTAAAGAGCTTCACTTACAACAGGGCTCACAAATCTGTTAGCTCCGGTGGCTTCTTGCAAGCGAGTGGAACACCTGCGTTCTGAAATTTCTGCCCCCAGACCTCTGGTGTTAGGAACCTCACCCGCCCATGTTTGATAGTGGACAGAGCCGGCCGGGACCAGCAGGGGATGCGACTGGAACTTGGTCACAATATTAGCTAATATTTTTGTGTGCATATCACATGCCAAGCACCATTTTTAGCGCTGTACATACATGAAGTCATTTAAAGCTCTTAACATCCTAATGGCCTTATTATCTTTCTATTACAGAGGAAGGGACTGGAGAATGGAGACGAAGTAACATTGATCCAAGGAAACCGATCAAGCTTGGATACGAATCCGGGAAGTCTAGATTCAGAACCCAGGGTCTTAAACATTGTGCTATTTTAGGAAAAAAAAGAAAGAAAAAGAAAGAAAGAAAGAAAGAAAGAAAGAAAGAAAGAAAGAAAGAAAGAAAGAAAGAAAGAAGAAAGAAAGAAAGGAAGGAAGAAAGAAAGAAAGGAAGAAAGAAAGAAGAAAAGAAAAAGAAAGAAAGAAAGAAAGAAAGAAAGAAAGAAAGAAAGAAAGAAAGAAAGTTGGATTTAAAGTTAACGTATTCAGATGCTAGCCTCGATTCTGCCATGCATAAGTTGTCTTAACCTGGGGAATGTGGTTCTGCGCCTCTTAAAAGTAGCCTCCTGATTTTAACAGTGTGGGAGATGGTATCCAAGCCCTTGGGTTGTCCCCTCCCACCCGGGAGCTGACTTTGGTCACATGGGTTGCTTTGGCCAATAGGACCATAACCAGGGTGATGCAGTCATAAACTGGAAAATTGCTTGTATGCTGGGAATTGTCCTCTCTTGCTGTTCTTGGGAAGCCCGTGGCTCTTATATGAATGAGTCCAGACTAGCCTGCTGGACGGTGAGACACTCCTGAATCACCCCAGTCTCATGGAGACAGCCCTTAGACACGCGAATGAACTCACACTAGCTCATCCAATCCTAGGTGAGCCAAAGATTGGCCACGCCAATCCGGACCAGAAAAACCACCAAGCCAATACACCCAACTGCAAGAAAAGAAATATTCATGTCTTTGTTGCTTCAAGCAACAAACTGCCCTATACAATCAGTTAGGATTAGTTTCTGCTATGAATGACAGGTAATCCGACATGGCAGTGATTTAAAAAAGAAAAAAAAAATAGAAGTTTCGCTCTCAAGCAAATAAAGTCAAGATCAGGTAAGAAAGAATGATGATTAACAGTGACCAGGCCCCTTTGCTTTTCTGCTTTATCATTCTTCACCCGCACCTGTTGTCCTCTTCTAGTTCGACTGCTTCGGCTCTAGCCATCACCTCTGCATGCCTGTGCTCGGGGACGAGGCAAAGAAAGACACACTCTGTCCTCTTAAAGATGCTTCATAGAAATAATATTCTTTAGCAATAATAATTCTCTGACTTTCTTGCTATTAGCCAAAACTTAGTCACAAGATCACACGTGGTTGTGAAGGAAGTTGGCAGGTGTCTTTATTCTAGGAAGCCATGTGTGCAGGAATAAAAAAAAAAAAAAAGGAGGATCTGTTAGTAAGGATTGAAAATAATGGCTGCTGGGAGACCACCCACGTGCCAGCTACATCCTTGCACCCTCCCATGGTTGGGAGGAACTACTTTCCTGTAGCCACTGACAGTGAGCTCAGCCAAGTGTGAGGGAAGATGTGATCTGTGGTGGTTACAGACCAGAAAGATAGAAAGATCCTATGAATGCAGAATTTGCACAGAAAAAGGCTTAAAGATGTCTGTCTGGAAAAGATGGACAGACAGAGAGGATTGGGGTAAAAACGAGCAGGCGGTGGCAAGATCTGGTTTGGGCAACTGGCGGGACAAAAGCATCCATCCAGCCCTTCCAGCCTCCCCTCCAGCCACCTACAGCATTCACCGGACCCAGACTCGCCAGGCACGGCGGAAGATCATGATCTCGAATATGCCAGAAGCGTGTCTTGCTCTGCAGTCACAGTATTTCTGAAGTGTAGATATCTTAGTCTCAAAGAGTTCTAGGATTGAAAGGACATATTTGATCACTTAAAATAAATGCCTGCACAATTTTCAAGGCAATGTCTTAAAGCAAGTGCTTCTCACCGTAGTGTATGAACAAAGAAGACCTGTCGAAACCCTTGCCTAACTGGGGTGAACGCCGCGGTGATAATTCACTGGGATCATTCATTCCTTTTTGTGGCCCCCGGGCTGTGTGGTGGGGACTCCCCACAGCGTCACTCACTCAGCGTTGGTGGCTGTGGGGCTCACATCAGGGCATCTGTTGCACGGTAACGGACTTCCTATGAGTTAAAATCACGGCCCGTGTGTGCACATGCATGCACGCACGTGTGTAGAGGGATGACCACCTTTTAGAATCCTTTGGGAATTCTTACATTCTTTAGATGCTTCAGATATTTCAATTCCAAGACGGATGGCTTTCTAAGCCAGATTTAAGCCTGTATGCCCTCTCTCCACCTCGGATGTTCTACTCCTTGCCTGCACCTTAAGGCAAGATTGCCTTGTTCCTCGAGCCTCACTTCAGATTAACCTCCCTCTGAAGTCTCCCCCATCATCACACCTAGCCCTCGCTTCCAGACACGTTTACTGTCTCTCTTCTGCCTGTTCCCACAGGATCTTTTTCATAAACTTCTCTCCACTCACATTTCCCACATGGTTTTGGAACATAGTATGTGTCAAGTCGATTAAAAATAGATGAGTCTGGGGAAAAGGTTACTTCCAGAGACAGGGTAGTTTAGTGGTAAAGAGGAGACGAAATCCCTGTTTCCACTGATTACCACCTGTGTAACCCAACCCTGGACTTCTAACTGAACTCTGGGACTCAGTTTCCACATTTGTAAAATAGGAATAATCACAGCACCATCACAAATTAAGTGTGGTGTACATAAAAGCTCTTGTGTTTGATTTAACAATAGTGTTGTGGCTTTGCGAAATTAACATTTGTGAAGTAGAGTCCTGGGGTGAGCCACCATTCAACAAAAGCCTGCAAGGAATGGCAAAATAAAGAAGTTTATTACTCACAGGTCCTGGAGGATGTGTGCAGCACGCCTCAAGAGGCCACGCAGGGAAATTAATGCAGGGTGCAGGCAAAGAGAGCATGACAAGGCCCAGGGCACAAGGGTCCAGGGGTGGAATGCTTTGGGGTTCGCAGACTAAGGGCAGAGTAAACCAAAAACAGCAAGATTCTGGTAAGCTTTGAGGGGATCTTATTTAAAACGTACATAAGGGAAAGGCCCTGGGAGGAAGAGGAGAGTGCTTATCACAAGGGCGACTGGGGGAGTCCTATCAGGAAGTCACATTTACACTACATTTACTTGTGACTCTTGAGGGCTGCTGTTTGGGGCACTTGCTCAAGCGAAGGGCTAGTATCTGTCCAAGGCCCCCCACAGGCCACTTGGCCTTACCAAATGGATGTCGAGGCAGCAATATTATGGAGGAGTTTAGCTAAACTCTCAACAAATTGCTTCAAGTTTTCTCAGTAATGACCTTGAACAAGTTTAATATATTCTTTTCCTGCAGACTGAGGAGGAAGGTTCATTCAGAAGAGGAAGGACTGAGTAGGATATGCTCAAGCCTGTGTTTTAGAAAAATCACTCATGGGCTTTATGTACCCCATATAAGCATAGATGGATATGCAAATGGTAGATGGATGAGTGGGGAGACGGGGGATGGGTGGATGGATGGATGAATGGATGAAAGGATGGGTAGATGGATTAATCAATGGAATGAATATGGAGGAAAGATGGAAGAGAAAGGATCTCAAGCAAGGATACCAACGCTAAGGCCATTGCCGTGGTTGCTGTGGTAAGAATCACTTAGGAGAGCTATTGAGAGGCACTAATGACCGAACTTGGTAACCAACTGAGTTTGGAGGCAAAGAGTATCCAGGAAATGACTTCCGAATTCTGGCTTAGAGCTTGGTGGAGCCATTCAGGGAGAAAGGAAACCAGGATAAGGAGAATGCTTTCCTCACACCCTCCATTCACATAAACCACCTCTTTGAGCTCAGTTCTGTGACTTGTACCTGGGGCAGGAATCGACCCAACTTTTGGGGTCCCTCCCTACTCTTATCCCCTCAGGATTTGCCTTAGCACCCACCTGAATGCTAAGAATCAAGGGAGTTCTAGAGAATTCTTATTGAGTAATACCTCAAGAGTAAGTGTATGGGGGCAAGTTGTCACAACAAGGGACATAGAACCCTCTCCACTAAGTCAGGATGGCCCCTGAAGGCAGAATTGACCAACACATGCTCTGCCCAGCTACAACCAAGACCACATGGCCCAGCGCCCTTCTTAACAACTCAGAGCCCACCATGAACAAAGAGACACCAAGTCCTTTAGGCTATGAGCATCAGTCTTACATCAGTCCCTTTGGAGACAGGCAAACCATTCCATGACTCCGAAAGGGAAAAAAAACACATAGACCACTGTGAAAATGTTTCCATTAGTCCTTGACAAAATGTTTTTCAAGATCAAGACCATGTAGATACCAGTTTTATAAAGTTAGATTTCTTTAAAACTTAAAGCAATGACCTTTACTCTGACATGATGACTTTCCTCCATGTTTTATGTGACAATGTCCTTTCTGTGTGAACTAATGACAATAAATGATATTTTTCACATCTTTTTAATAACTCATTCAGGAAAATCAAAACATGGTAGTTTAATTAATGTAACTAGCTCTATTTTTTGTTTAAGTTTAATGACAGTGGCTACTGGTCACTAACCAGATACTGCCCTAAGCACTCAACATGTAATAACTAATTGAATCTTCAGAACAGCTTTATAAAGTAGGTACTATTATTATTTCTACCCTGAGTTGAGCAAACAGACCCAGCAGTGTTAGGTGACTTTCCAGAGTCACAAGGATCTGGGTTACAGACTTGATGGTACCTGCCAAGACTCAGCAAGCTCGTTCCAGTTTATCCATTCGTTTCCTCATGTATTCATTCAACTAGCATTTACCAAACCTACAATGTGTCTGGCTGCGCTAGGCACAGCAAAGAAGACAGACAAGGTCCCTGCTTTCCTAAAACTTAGAGTACATGTCAGGAAAGACACAAACAAACCACTTTGGCTGGGAGCTTCAGTGGAGGCCAAAGAGCATTGGGCCATGGTAATATGCGACAGACCTTCTAGTGGGAGGACTGAATAGGTTAAAAGTTCTTCTTTTCAGAGACTCACTTTAAAAATACCTCTTTTTCCCCTCCAGAAGGTCTCCCTTTGTCTTCTTATTAGAATTGGCTTTTCATAAATCTGGAATTTGTGGAAGAGCACTCCATACCAGCTTGGAAAAAAAAAAAAATTGGTCCGGGAAAAGAGGCAAGAGCAGGCTGCTAAGGCTTCCTCTAATCTAGGAAAAAGGAGTCCTTAAAGATCACATGTGAATAAGGTGGAAGTGATTTCGCTTTTCTCTCTACCTCCTGCCTCATACCAATTGGATTGAGTCCAATCCCAGTGCATTGAATGGACTGTACAATAGGGAGCTGGATCACAGAATTCTTAAAATGCAATTGTTCTCAGACTTCGCTATATATCACAATCACTTGAGCAGGTGGATTAAAAAATACAGATTCTAACTCAGTGGTTCTAAGCTGTCTCTCTGACATCTGTATTTTTAACACTCTCCCAAGGCAATTTTCATGCACATCAAAGTTTGGAAACTAGTGATGTATGTATCTGTTCTCTCCTGCTTTATGCCTTCATGCTGTGGGCTCATTCTCTCTTTCTCTCTCTCTTCACCTTCCCCCATGTGCATGCTATGGTGCATTCGTTTCAAGCTTGGTGGCCAGTTGGTGATCACATTGGGATTTGGGCTTAGGAGGCAGTAGAAAGGCTCACAGTTCTTTAGAATGTGCTCTATTCTTTCTTATTCCAGCTCTTCCTGAGATCCTTCCATTGGGTATTGGCCATTGGGTGCCATTGGGGCCCTAAGATCAAAACGATGGCTTGTTTGCAGTTGATATTGCATTTTGTGTAACGACTTCTCAGGAACCCAAGAGGAGGCAGTGGGATTGTTAGAGCAAGTGCCAGACAGCTGTGCCCTAACTGAATTCCATCAGAAGTTCCTATTCCTTCTATCAGCTCTATCCTGCCCAGTTTGCCAGGTGGCCGGCACTTGGGCTCTGCAAAACATAGACAATGTCCCTCAGGGAACTGAGGGAGGTCATCATCCCACAGACCAGAACTGTCAATTTTCTATCTCTTCCAAGATCCCATCATGCTAACATCTGGCATAGTTCAGCACGTGGAAGGGTTAGATTTGGTTTCCCAGCTCTGTCCTGGGCAAAGTCTCTTGAAAGCCTAGATCCCAACTGACCGAGGATCTTGTCCACCGCCTATAATACGATAATCTGTATTCCCTTCTAAGGACAGGACAGGTTCATTTTAATCCAGCCAGGATTATGGACTGGATCAAGGGATTTGGAGTACAATATGGAATTCCCTATCTCACATTCTTCTCCTTCTCCTTTTTTGCTTTTATTCCCAGTTGAGGAGCTCACATACTACGAAGCCTGTTCAGGTTGGTGGAGTTGGGTGACCCAGAGGGTAGATTCAAGTACATAAGGTGGAAGGTTTTATAAATAAACGGACAACCAGGAATGGGGGGGGGGGTATCACTGTAGAGAGAATATCTTGTTCTATTGGATTACACCTCAGTGTTCACATCTGTAAAGCAGGGCCAGCACTACCTCGCACAAAGTGCTTAACTCAGTATTTGGCTCATGACAAGCAACAGATGGCATCCTGATCTCATGGCTGAAGTTGTTGTTAAAGTTCTAACAGATTCATCTCAAACCCAAGAGATGAAACAGAAATATAAAGACAAGTTCTTGTACCACTCTGGCTCAGGTTTGCCCAGGAACCTGAAGGGGCATAGTTAGCAGGGAGACAGTATTCAGTGTTAGTAGGCAAACAGAAAACTATGGTTCAGACTTTGAAAGGAGAACTTCTAATGAAAGGAATAGATTTAAAAAAACAACAACAACAAGATTTTATCTTGTACTTAGAACAGAAACAGTAGGAAGAGAAATAAAAGGGGAAAGCAGATGAGGCAGATCCTATTAGGCTCCAGTAAACAGCCTTAGCCCTGCAGGTGGGAGAGGAAATGCAGGGTGAATTTGAGAGGCAGCTTTTAGTTTTGAAATCCTGGCAGGATCCACATGAAAGAAGCAGGCGAATGCCAGAGGGATGTTGAAACAGAACGTCAGAGGAAGTAGAGAGAGACCCTGCTGCTGCAGGAAAAGCAATGGCCACGAAAGGTGTTTACACTCACATCTAAGTAAGGGAAGTTTCCCAAAGCCTGAGAAATTCATAAGCTAAGAAAGGCAAAGTTGTAAGCAAGCAATAGAGGAATTAGGCTTTCAGGAAATCCGAGGAGATAGCTATTTGGGAAGTATCACTCAATGGTACCCCATCTCTGAAATCTGAGGACTTGGAGGCCAGGACCCTGGACAGCTCATACACAAGTTGGCATTGGAATGCCAGGAATTCAAGGGACAGAGGAAATAAGGCATTTTAAATATGAAAAACATTCAATATGAGAAACAGGTACCAGAGAAAGATGTAAAATTAAAGACATCTCTTTTGCACATTTCCAAACTTGGCTCGAATAATAACTAACCATGGTTAGTGTTTACTGGGCATTAACGAGGTCCCAGGTGCTCCTGTAAGCCCTTATGAAATGGATTATTCCATTTCATCTTTAGGGGTATGCATTTTACACATTTCAGTAGAAAAGGCAGACAGGAGGTGAAATTCTTCTCTGGGATTTGAGAAGCATGACGTCACAATCAATCTTTTTTTTTTTTAAAGATTTTATTTATTTATTTGACAGAGATAGAGACAGCCAACGAGAGAGGGAACACAAGCAGGGGGAGTGAGAGAGGAAGAAGCAGGCTCATGGCGGAGGAGCCTGATGTGGGGCTCGATCCCATAACGCTGGGATCACACCCTGAGCCGAAGGCAGACGCTTAACTGCTGTGCCACCCAGGTGCCCCCAGAATCAATCTTTTGATTGGAGATGTTTACTTGGGTTTTAAGTTCACAGGACTCTAGAGGACTCTGAACAATTGACCCAAATGTACTGAAACGGGAATATCATTTTCTTTTTATTTGTTCTGCTTTCCCTACCTGCTTGCTGCCCTCAAATAAAAATGAGATTTTTTTATAGTCTATGGCTGTTAACAGCAATCAGATGGAAACTGGAAGAAGCATTTGGAGTGTGTCTGAAAATATCCTTTTTGAGGAGGAGGAGAAGGAAGATGCTATTGTACAAGGAAATTTGTGCTCACCCTAAGATCCTGAAACTTCCAAAACTTTGTAAAGATGGGATATATGAGAGAAATGGGTTTCGAAGTATCTAACTTTAGGAGGCTAAAGAAATAATATCAGTTCAAAGGGAAAATGGTAAGATTCCAGCTGTCTAATATGGCAATAGAAATCTTACCAGATACCTGAGGCATCTGGCTGTGACAAAGCAAAATAAGAAGGTTACAAGGAGTAGGAGAAGTGACTTTGTCTATTGTTTTCATCTTTGATGCTTCTCTGGAAACAGAATTGTTTGGGAAAAGGAAGACATATTCAGTGTGAGCTTTAATGAAGAAATATTGAATGTATTTTACATTGCTAAGATCCTATTATATTTGGTCCATCCTATTATTTTAAGAACCTTGTATAACCCTCTCTGGAGCACTTGCATGGATACATAACTGAACATCATTTGTACAAACATATTGGACCATTAGCATTACCTTGAGATATAGACTAGAATCATCTGGAAAACTTTCTCAAAACTACAAAGAAGGAGTTAAAACAGGAATAAGTTCTAGAGCTCCATGTGGCTCCATCTTGACATGAGATCACATTTAGGTAGTAATAGTTTCCATTTTTCTGTATACGCACGTTATGCAAGGCAGCATTCTACATTCATTCATACAGTATCTCGTTTAATCCTTACGGCAACCCTATGAGATAGGCACTGCTATTAAATCTGGTCCAAGCCACCTGTCATCTCCCTGATTTCACTCATGGCCTCCTAGTTTTCTGACAGTGCATCCCTCAGAAGGATCCATTTAGAACACAAGTTATACCATATGCCCCATCTGCTCAAACCCCTCTAATCACTCCTGATTGTGATGGAAACAAAAGCCAAGTTCCCTATTTTGGCCTATAAATTCCCATATGATCAAATTCTTCAAAACCTGTCCAACCTCACCTCTTGATGTCGCCCTTCCTTCCTCACCCCACTTCAGCCACACTGACTTCCTCATTGTTTCCTGAATATGCTCCCACCCTAGGGCTATCTGGCTTTCCGGATGACACCCCCAACCAGACAACCACTAACCACATGGCTAATTCATCATTTCCCCTTCCAATTTATTTGCTCAGATGTCACCTTCTTAATGAGGCCTATTCCAATCAGTTTATTTTTTAAATATTTAAATAAATATTCTAATATTTAAAATTCCATCCTCCCCATGCACCAATCTTCCTTATATCCTTTACCTTGCTCTACTTTGTCATAGCACTTAATTTACGTATTTATTGTATTTGTTATTATCTATTTCCCCATACATGTATGTCGTTTTCAAGAGAATAGACATTTGGGTTTGCTTTATTCAGCAATGTATCCCAGGCACCTAAAACAGTGTCTGGCACATAAGGGTATTCAATAGTCACTCGTGGAAAGAATAAACTAGTTCCAGGTTTACAATGAAGAAACTAAAACTATGACATCGAATGATTCAGGAACTAGCTGGAGGTCAAAACCCAGTATGACCCATAGAACCAGTGTACTAATCCCCTCAAAGAAACACAACCATTCACCAAAATGTGAGTTAAAGGTGATTTCTATCAAAAATCCCCCTCACTCCATAACCTATCCCCATAGGCTCCCTCTCACATGGATAGGAGTCTATGTCTTGCATAGAAATAGACAGATGATAGATAGATGATTGGTAGATAGATAGATAGATAGATAGATAGATAGATAGATAGATGATAGATAATAGAGAGACAGACAGTTAAGGAGATAGACAGATGATAGAAGTTTACAAAAAAAATTCATGGCTCTTTCATAACTACCCTGATTTACACAAAAGGGCCCAGACCCACCTTTGGTGAGAACTGGAGGCAGAGAATGAATGAGGAATGACTCATGCCAGAACTCTTAGTGGGGCAGAGAGGAGGCTCTGAATACTAATAAATTTTAAAAGTCTTTCCTCTAAAACTTAAATTTTTAAAGCATTGTCTATGTGTGCTCTTACGCTGAGTCAGTAGATTTGGGATGAGGTGTTAAGTGCACGTCTGCTGGGGCACGTGGGGGGCTCAGTCTTTGAGCGTCTGCCTTTGGCTCAGGTCATGATCCCAGGGTCTTGGGATCGAGCCCCGCATCGGGCTCCCTGCTCTGCGGGAAGCCTGCTTCTCCCTCCCCCCACTCCCCCTGCTGTTGTTCCCTCTCTCGCTGTCTCTCTGTGTCCAATAGATAAATAAAATCTTAAAAAAAAAAAAAAGTGCACCTCTGCTTAAGAAACCTTGGGATGAGAGTGGCCTGTAGCAACTGTGCTCCACTCTACAGTAGCCACGGGGTGGCCTTAATTGAACTAACACACGGTGTACATTTAGAGGCTTCTTGAGACAAAGTCACACAAATGCAAGCACTCATCTCATTGACATAGTTGGAGTCAGTGGTAAATACTGGAGAAGAGCCTCACAAAAAAGCAGGGAAGACTGTTCTGGGACTCCATTAGTCTCCTCCCCGGGTTGAGGGCCGGGGCGTGGGCAGCAACACACCTGGCTGATCACAGCCTTGGTCAATAAGACCGTGTTGTTCACAGGAGAATAGAACATGGGGTAAAAATTTCCAGCCCTCCTTTCAACCCCATTCCAAGAAGAGAGGGTTCCTATGTGGATTAGATCCAACTGGATCATGGTTCAAGAATGTAGAGTGTTTGATCAAACATTTTTTCTTCCAAAGAGCATGCTTTCTTGAATCTGACTTTCCCCCTAGGTTTACTTCTCTGTCTTGTCACAATGTTCATCTGCTGCTCTTTCTAAGAGGAAAAAGCTCACCATCCTCCCTAGCTTTAGAAAGCCAAGAGATATAGATGTAGTGAAGAGAAGGGCCAATGCCCCAATGTTCATAGCAGCATTGCCCACAATAGCTAAACTGTGGAAGGAGCCGAGATGCCCTTCAACAGACAAATGGATAAAGAAGATGTGGTCCATATATACAATGGAAAATTACTTAGCCATCAGAAAGAATGGTTACCCAACATTTGCAGCAACATGGATGGGACTGGAGGAGATAATGCTAAGTGAAATAAGTCAAGCAGAGAAAGACAATTATCATACGGTTTCACTCATTTATGGAATATAAGAACTAGGAAGATCGGTAGGTGAAGAAAGGGAAGAAGGAAGGGGGGGTAAACAGAAGGGGGAATGAACCATGAGAGACTATGGACTCTGGGAAACAAACTGAGGGCTTCAGAGGGGAGGGGGGTGGGGGAATGGGATAGGTTGGTCATGGGTATTAAGGAAGGCACATATTACATGGTGCACTGGGTGTTATACGCAAGTAATGAATCATGGAACTTTACACCAAAAACTTGGGATGTACTGTATGGTGACTAACATAACATAATAAAAAATTATTATTAAAAAAAAAAAAAAAGCAAGCCAAGCAAGAAGCAGGTAGGGCTTAAGAGCAAGAGAAATCTGGGATAGCCACCTAGGAATCTCAAGGCATGTTCCTGGTCCCCGATTTGAGGAAGTAGTTTGCCCTTATGCTGGGTTTTCTCGGTTCTGTGCAGAACAGAATAATTAAGTGTTAACCATGAGGAGTTCAAAACATCCAAACGACCGGGGTGCTCCCCAGCCCCACTCAGCAAGAGGGCCTGGGGATCTGCCCATCTACCCCACGACAGGCACTGTCAGCCCCAGTGTCTGAGCTAACTGTGACCCTGGAAGGGGCCACTGAGACAGCTTTACCAGTAATGTAGGGACTAGCATCAGTTTGGTGGTCATTGGTCTGACATCTTTGTGCCTGGAGTGTGTCCTCAACACCAAATACTTAGCAAGCCACAGGCTCCCTCACCCACACAAATATATAAACCTGGGAATCCTGAACCCAAACCGACTGGCTGACCATCTCCTTCATATGAGGGAAGGGCATCAATTTTGCTAGGCATCAACGGATCTCCTAATTTGAATCAGACTGCAAGTCCAAAGCCAGGATGCTGTCAGCCAGCTTGACACTGAATATCTCAGGTTGTGGTCCTCACTCCTAAGACCCAACATTCTGAATGCTGATGTCTGCACAGTCAAACCCGGAATCGGATTTCTTCCCACTCAATCACGGACAACCCCTACCACTGGCTACCTTCCCCTCTCCCGCCTCCCAGCAGTTAAAGCTGAGACCACTCGAAGACACGCAGTTCACCCAGATAGAATAATCTCCCCCCAGAAATCTGCAGATCGTTCATTCCTGATACCTCCAGTGCTTGCCCTTCCTTCTCTTCGTCCTGGGAGCTGGAACCATCAAGCTGCCCAGATGGAAGCTTTCTCCTAGACGCGTCCTATAGAGTACAGCCTCGCATGGGGAAGCTGACACAATGTCTTCAAACATTTTTAATTGCCCTGTCAAACTGACAATTATAGGACTAATTATTGAGGAGACAATACCAGATACACTGACTGAATCAAGTGTCAACTGAGTTCTTATGTAATTATGCAATTTAATGAATTGAAGGCTGCAGTAATGGACGATTGCTGGTTAATTAGGAACTCCCTTTATGCTAATAATGCCATTTATTTCTGACTCACGGTATTTATTTTCAGCGTCTAAAGCACTGGACACATCTTCCTCTGACACTGGCATGTTGAGTGTTTTTCAGAGGGTCTGGCTGCCAGTTGTGCTATTTATAGGTAGTAGACTTCTTCCATTCACTGACTGAAGAGCTCCAACCGGCTCCTATTATATTATAAGCATCTCGTTTCAGACCTAGAGTTTAATAATCCTGCTGTTGGGTGAGGTTCTGTGTCTTCCTTCTCCTGAGATCTAAGAGAGAGAAACTTAAGAGACTATGGCAGATGGTCCTCAAGGTGCACCCCATCAAGGTCAGCTTAGCCAAAGGGGCAAGAGTTAACCTTTGTGTTGTACTCATTTTTTTTTTAAGATTTTATTTATTTATTCGACAGAGATACAGACAGCCAGCAAGAGAGGGAACACAAGCAGGGGGAGTGGGAGAGGAAGAAGCAGGCTCATAGCAGAGGAGCCTGATGTGGGGCTCGATCCCACAACGCAGGGATCACGCCCTGAGCCGAAGGCAGACGCTTAACCGCTGTGCCACCCAGGCGCCCCAACCTTTGTGTTGTATTCTAATTCCCTGACCCTCCTTATCTCCATGGATTGCTTTCCTAGCAATGTAGAGAGGTGGTTTTCACACCGGGGCAATTTGGGCCCCCAGGAGACAGTTGGCAAAGCCTGGAGACCTGTCTGGTTGTCCCAGCTGAGAGCTTGCTACTGGCATCTAGTGGGTAGAGACCAGAGCTGCTCTTGAACATTCTACAGTGCACAAGACAGCCCCACAACAAAGAATGATCTTGCCCCACATGTCAGTAGGGCTGAGGGCTGAGAAACGCCAGCATAGAGTATCAGTAATCAAGAAGCAAGTGGATTTTCACCACACCAGCTTCACAGAGGAAAACAAATATTTCGCAGCATCTGAAACATGATAGAACTGTCAAGAGTATGTGAAGCTGGTTCCATAAATTGTGAAACATGAGCCACTGTTATGTTTGTTCTGCAACAGTATAAGAACTTGGAGATTTTTTTTTCTCTTTATGAAAATAGAAAAGCAATGAGCACTCTCTCTTGGAAGAAGCCAGGGTCCTTGCCTTACCCTTTGGTCTCCAAACATCCGCCAACACAGACTTGTCTGTGACAGCGTTGTTCGTAGTCTGGAGCAAAGAGAGAAAACAAAGGAAGAATGTGGTCAGATTATCATAACGCTAAATTTAGCCAATTTTTCATTTTAAGACTGTCTCTTTTCCTGCTTTTCCAGAAGACATATTGTGTTTTCGCCTGGACAGTATCCTTTTTTTTTTTTTCTCTCACTTTTCTTTTTAGTTTTTTTTTTTTTTAAGATTTTATTTATTTATTTGATAGAGAGAGAGACAGCCAGCGAGAGAGGGAACACAAGCAGGGGGAGTGGGAGAGGAAGCAGGCTCCCAGCAGAAGAGCCTGATGCGGGGCTCGATCCCAGAACGCCGGGATCACACCCTGAGCCGAAGGCAGACGCTTAACAACTGAGCCACCCAGGCGCCCCTCTTTTTAGTTTTTTTTTTTTTTAAGATTTTATTTATTTACTTGAGAGAGAGAGCAAGAGGGAGAGGGAGAAGCAGACTCCCCACTGAGCAGAGAGCCCTATGCAGGGCTCAATACCAGGACCCCAAGATCATGACCTGAGCAGAAGGCAGACGCTTAAATGACTGAGTCATCCAGGAACCCCTCACTTTACTTTTTCATGAATGAATTATCTCGCATTCATTTTCAGTCTGTTGGTTGGATGGGTGCTGCACTCACTCCTATAATCCACGGTGGGTATAGGTTCCACGTTATTAGCCAGCTGTGAGAGACCCAGGAATCTACATGGGACTCATGATGGGGTATGTGGATCCTACTCTCGTCTGCTGGGATAGAGCTGGAATGACGAACACCTGTAGCTAAATGAAGCCATCTTTCCACCCCAAGGATGTTACTTGCCCAAGATGTATAGTCAGCACAAGGAAGGTAAAGAAGGAGGAGATGGGGAGGAAGAGGAAAGAGAAAGAGAAAGAGAAAACCCTATCCTATCCTATCATTTGAGGTTTTGTTCCAGCCTTTCTACAGCCTGACAATCGCCCTACTCTTCAGCAGCATAGATCCATGAATTATCCTCTGGCGTGAGCATCACCTCCTCATTCTCCTTTGGCTCGTCCTCCTTTGCTGAGCCCCTAAATGCTTTGCTCCTCAGGGTTCTATGAAGGGTCCTCCTCTGTCCCCACTCTTCCCCTTCTTCAGTGAGGTTCTGTTCTCACCTCTTTCCTCGGCTACTATCCAAGGGTCGAGGACCCTCCATCTCATGTCCTTAGGCTTCATCTCTGTCCAAATATTACCACTGCCTACGAGACAGCTCCCATGGAAGTCCCACCAACATACAAAGCCCACTAGACAGCTGCACCCCTCACCTTCCCTCCACCCTGTGTTCCCCTGCAGGTGGGACAGCACTATCGTCCACCAGGGACCCAGGTCAGCACGTGGGTGTCCTCCTCCCTGAAATCTTCCCTTCTCTGCACCTAGGATGTCTTGACTCTGCCACCACTTTGCCCTTTACTCCCTCACCTCTATCCCCCCTTACTCCTTTACATATTATAGTCTTTGTCCACACCAAACATGCACTCCTCCCCCCACCATGCTGTCAGCTCTGCTCGCAATGCCTTCTTATCCCCTCTTCCTGGAAGCCTTCCCAGGCTCCCCGGCATGGCTTAGGGGTTTCTGCATTATACTCCCAGCACACATCTCTTTTCATTGAAATTATTTACTTGGATAATAACTGCAGTGACTGAGCTTCCTATGTATCAGTTTACCCACATTCTCCTTCATTACTCCTGTCATTGCCTCAAAGGTAGACATTATGATGTCCATCCCACAGACGAGGAAAATAAGATAAGAGAGCTTGAATCAGTCGCTCAAAGTTGGGAGGCAGGAAAGAAGCAGGATGGGGATCTAGTATTGACCACACCACCTGCTGTTCAGCCTCCTGACTTGAAAAACTGGGTCTTCGTGGAGTCTGTACCTGCAGTCTCCAGGTCCCCACCAGCCAGGAATGCCACACTGGGTGTCAGTGAGTGCCGAGACTGGTTTAATTAATGTTTTGTTTTGTTTTTCTTCTGCAAAAGGCAGGGTTGGGTCACAGTCAACTTTCGAATTCTGTGACACAGTAGTTCTAACAAACCCTATCCAGTTAATAACCTGCAAAAATAAGTGACTCATCTGTTTCTGTCCTTGTATCAGTCATTTCCCATCTAAAAACAACTTGATCATGTGCAGTTTGCATTGTCCAAGGAGAGATGCAAAGTGAATCAAGCTCTTCGAAATCACTTTCTCCGCCTTCATTCCTTCCCACCTCAAAAGTCTCCATCAATAAAACAGATGGTACTCAAAGTTCCAAATCACCTGGCCCTCCACCTGCCAACACCCCCGTCCTGCTCTAAAAAAAAAAAAAAAAAAAAAAAAAAGGCACAGAGAACAAAACCCCCAACGTCTGTGACAAAAACTGGAGAAAAATGATGTCCGCTTGCTAGACTGGCACTGTCTTCGTTTCTAACACTGGATTCAATGCAGATGTAATTAGCTGGGCTCAGACCAGGAACGAGAATTTGAATTGCATGGTTTGCCCCTTCTCAGAATTGCACGGCAACAAACCCATCTGGAATGAGGGTGACAATTATGATATATTTCATGTTAATGAGCAGATTGGATCCAAGTGCAGAGCATGCTGGGATTTCAGCAGCAGGGACTGATGGGAAGTGGAGAAGCCCAACGTGGATGGGATGGGGAATTCCAGAGGTAGGTCAAACCCTAGCGCTTCTCCCAAGGACACAGACCCATGGTATCCATATACATGAACCAAGGTTCCCCACTGTCGGGGACGCTAGACCGGCCAGCATCCAATACAACATTGTCCACGGTAATGAGTGGATAAAAGCAGCAGGGGCCCAGGTGACTGGGGGGTACTCCAAGTCTGGTTTGTGTGGGGAGATCAGAACCCCTGTTCATTTACAGCACGACTTCAGCAAATGGCGAAGAGAACCAGAAACAGAGTCCTACATCCTAGGTGGCAGAGGTTGGAGTATCGAGAGACAATAGTAAAATTCAAGTTGGAGGGATGAACACAGGGTATCAATTCAGTACCAGCGGACAAGCGAATGTACGGGCAGGGAAATAAGGCCAAGGTGACAGAGCAGGGGCCAAGGTAGCAAGCTCCAGGGCCCATGGAGGCCAGGGAAGGATTCTAAGTGAGTCAGGCAGCCCCATGGAAACTGGTGACCTGGGAAGTGCGTGTCCCGAGGAAGGGACCAGCTGCTCCTCAGCTCCAGCCCACCGTTACCAAGTGGGAATAGGACTCTCAACATTTGCAGGTCTCCCATTTTTTCAAGAGAAGCCGGAAATCCAGCATCTGTATGAAAACCCCACACATTTGAAATGTTGGCAACTGGTGTCACGTATTTTAAGACACGTTGTAGATCAAACAAAACTGTCTGTGGGCCAAACATGAAGCCAGACGCTCCCCGTTAGAGACTTTGGGGTAAGGGCTCGTCAGAGCCTCAGTGCTCCCCCGGCACGGGGGGCATCGGCCCCGCAGTGACAGCACCAGTATCAGAGGGAACACCTGCTAATAACTAAGGATTCTGACAGCTAGCCTCTACCGGGGGTACGAGGGCCACGGGCATCCTCTGACGAGTCTTCAGTGACTTCAGAAATGTAAGACAGGACAGTAAGGCTCTCGCTGAGTCAGAACCCACAGAGTTAAGGAAAGGGATATTGGGGAAACGGGTACAGTGTGTGCAACACTAAAGCGGGAGGACTTGCTCATGACTGCTACTCAGCAATTAATAAATGTCGTAGAGTCTGAAGGCCTCCACCCACATCCCCTTACCACTAACCCCTCTCCCCACTTTTGAGCAGGTGCACGGGGCCCCGCTCCACACTCCTGTGTAGGCACATGGGTCACTGCTCACCACCTGCTTCCTTGAATCTCTTCCCAAATAAACCTCTATGCACCCCCATCCCTGTCTTGGGGTTGCTCCTGAACCAACGTCAGGCAGTAGTTCTCAAGTGTGAGGACCCTCTCTTAGAGGCAGTGGGTTGATCAGATGGCCGGTGTCAATGATTCTACGGATTGTAGAGGAAGTTCTTGAAACAAGGGACTGGGTATCTTGCATTTTTCTGGGGATCCTAAGAGTATATTTTCTAAGTTTAATTCTCTCAATCTTGAAGAATCTTCTTGATGTAATGATCTGGTTAAATCTCTCTCTCTGAGAAATAGCTGAGCCAGTGGCATATAGCACACTATTTTTAGGTATTTGTGCCTCTGGTTTCTGTGTAAGCGAATCCTCAAGTACATTGAGGAGATCTTGCTTGAAATAACCTGAACTGATGTCTTCTGTAAAGGGCTAGAGACACTGATGAGGCAAACAAGTCCTCTTCAAGGTGTTGAACTTTACATAATCTGCGATAGGATAAGGTTCGATGGCTAGGACTGGTCACTGTCACCCATCACTTCCCTGGACTCAGCTGACCTGCAGAGAGGAAAGAAGAGCCCTCTGGGAAGCCAGATCCTGTCACAAGTCCATCTGTTCCCTCAAAGACTGCTTAGTCATGTGTTCCACAGAGTTCGAACAAACTTAGTGTTCTGCTCTCCTTCAGAGCTCATGTAAGAGATTTTGGAGGTGGGCATCCTAGGAGCAGGCTGGTGGCAGCAGGCAACACTGAGAGTGGGTGGCCAGAGCGGAGAGGAAGAGCAGAATACCTGTGCGGGACACATAGAGGACCCCCAAATCATAGCATCTGAGCTACTTAGTGTGGGTGCGAAATCCCCGTGCACTTTCCCAGCACAAGGGGAGCAAACTCTGTAGTCTGTGAGATTGCTGTGCATACTCTCATGCACGTTCTGGACACTTGCATCACACACACACACACACACACACACACACACACAGCCCACACCTCTCTCTCTCTCACACACACACATTCACCACACACACATCAGACACATTCCACAACTCTCTCTCTCTCACACACACACACACACACACAATACAGACACACAGCACACCTCTCTCTCACACACACACACATTCACCACACACACATCAGACACACTCCACAACTCCTCTCTCTCTCTCTCTCACACACACACAAATACAGACACACAACATACCTCTCTCTCACACACACGCACATTCACCACACACACATCAAACACACTCCACAACTCTCTCTCTCTCTCTCTCACACACACACACACAATACAGACATACAGCACACCTCTCTCTCTCTCACACACACACACACACACATTCACCACACACATCAGGCACACTCCACAACTCTCTCTCTCTCTCTCTCACACACACACACACACACACACACACACACAAATACAGACACACAACACACCTCTCTCTCACACACACATTCACCACACACACATCAGACACACTCCACAACTCTCTCTCTCTCTCACACACACACAATACAGACACACAACATACCTCTCTCTCTCACACACACACACACAATACAGACACACAACATACCTCTCTCTCACACACACACACATTCACCACACACACATCAAACACACTCCACAACTCTCTCTCTCACACACACACACACACAAAATACAGACATACAGCACACCTCTCTCTCTCTCACACACACACACACACATTCACCACACACATCAGGCACACTCCACAACTCTCTCTCTCTCTCTCACACACACACACACACACACACACAAATACAGACACACAACACACCTCTCTCTCACACACACATTCACCACACACACATCAGACACACTCCACAACTCTCTCTCTCTCACACACACACACAATACAGACACACAACATACCTCTCTCTCTCACACACACAAATACAGACACACAACATACCTCTCTCTCACACACACACACATTCACCACGCACACATCAAACACACTCCACAACTCTCTCTCTCTCACACACACACACACACCACAACACCCATATTCACCACACACACTAACACGCATCAAGGACAAACTCCACACACCTCTCTCTTTCTCACACACATACACACATTCACCACACACACACATCAGGCACACTCCACATACCTCTCTCTCTCTCTCTCTCTCACACACACACCACATCCACATTCACCACACACACACACATATCACACACTCCACACACATTTCTCTCACACACACACACATCACAAACTACATATACCTCTCTTTCCCACATGCACGCACACGCACATACGCACGCACAGAGTTACCCCAGTCACCCACACAGGCTCCTACCACACCCTAAAAGGAAGACAGAGTGAGAAAAGTGCCTTCCAGCCTCAGACACAAGCTGTGACAACAGTAACAAGGGCACAAGGAAGCAGGTTCCAGGAGAGTGGGTGGGAAACCCAGGGCACACTTCTACCACCCTCATGTTGGGGGACTGTAACCAGAATCCAAATCTTAATATCCTGTCAGGCCCAGGACATGCCCAGAAGCAGTAGTAGGAGTATCCTGCCTCTGTTTACACCACCCTGCTCCCAGCCCCATCCCACAGATGGGACAGAAAGTGACACTGTCTACTGCCCCTTATTCACCATGTACCCTGGCATCTCACACTCCCCTGCCATGCAGTCCTGCCACCTTCCCAATGCCCAATTCCTACAGGGGACAGGCACATCTCCACGCTCCCCACTCCACCACAGAATAGCTGAAAAGCTCCAAACTGAAATCCTTCACAAGGACTGAAAACAGGTGGTACAGACAGCACCTGACGGAAGAAATTTTTGAGGCAGGGCCCAGGAAATGTATTGATCATAACCTTTCTGGAAGCAGAATTGGAAGGAGAACTTTCTGTTTCCAATTATACAAAGTGACATGAATGAAATGCTGTCGAGCCCTGTCCGTCTGCTTCGCTGTTCAGCCCCCCACCTCTGAGGCTGCGCCAAACCTTCAAGAACAGACCGTGTGTTCTCATCCGCTGCTACCTGAGTCAGAAAGGTAATTGCCGACAGTGGTATCTAAGCCACAGGTAACTTCCTCTTCTTTCCTCGGCTTCCTTCTTTCTAGAACATTTCTCTCTCCAGTACAGAGGGTGATGCTGAGTGCACCTCTCCATACTACCTCCTCCTTCTTCTCCATCTCCCTCGTCTGCATGCCACAGTGCAAAGCCAGGGTCAAGGTCATTATGAGGAAGGAGACAGAAGCTGTGGCTTCTGCCTGGCCCAGAAGTAGCAGAAGCTGAGCTGATTCTCAGAAATTATGCAGGGAGACAGGGCAGGACCAGAGGACGTGCTGCAGGCAGTGAGCGTGGACAGTCCAGGGAAACATAAGAAGAGAACATCAGACAGGCAGATGGGAATGGGACTATTTGGGATAATGTGTTGCTTGTCACTAGGACAGTGTGAGCAGAGTCAGGACAACTCCTTGCTGAGGCATGGGGATTATATCCGCTTTGGATGCATCCTTGTTCCCAGAGGTTCTCAAATTGGGCCACGCACCAGAATCTTCTAGAAAGATGTGATATTTCCAGACTGCACATCAGAATCTCTGGGAGAGAGACCTGAGAGTTTGTGATATTTTATGCTTCCAAGTGATTTCACTGTAGCTGGTCCCTTGGATGATTCCTGAAGTTTTCTTCCCACCCAGATACCCTATGCGCTGAGTCACTGCATGAACTCACATTCAGTTGAGACATGTAAGATGGCTTTTTGTAGGCAACATCATGTGATTCAATGAGATTCCAGCCTCAAACATGGAGATTTCCTCCTTTGCAAAATGAAGGATGTTGGACTAGATCACTGGCTATCAGCACTATTTTAGGCATGGAACTCTTTCTTCAAACAAAATCAGAGGCCTGCCATTTCCAGCACAATTTAAGAGATGGTAACTTGAAAACCTTTATGAAATAAAACACCTAGAAATGAGGGATAAATGTGATAAACATCCTTTGAAATGCATGCCAAGCTCACAAAAAAGTACAAGGAGTCCCGGGGTGGGGGATGGGAATAGTACAAGTCAGGAGAGGAGAGCTGAGCTGATACTGCATTTGTCCCTGGGGTGTGTGGCCTGTGATAATCAGGGAAGAGGGGTTGATGCATGTGCGGGGACTAGAGATGAGGCTCTGGGCACAGGAAGGAAGGGGACTGGACCACAGATGCATGCCTAAAATAAGAGAAGTCAAGGGGCTACACCCCAGAGAAGACACAAACCAGAATGAAACTACCCACCAGCAGAGGGAGATGACAAGGACACTTCCATGTCTTCCCCTCACAGAGGTTTGGGTCTGAGTTTACCCTCGACTCCCATGCTGATCAATTATTAAAACCAGCCCCAGGTTGCTGCTATCCCTGGACAACCTAAAAGAAGTAAAAATAATACTGCTCCGGGAAGACACATCCCCACAGTAGACCATATAGGATTCCCAGGAAATAATGCACTGTGAGCAAAAGCCAGCAGACGCTAGGACCATCAAGATTATATACCCAATAATGGAAACTGGTGCAGCCACCATGGAAAACAGCATGGAGGTTCCTCAAAACATTAAAAATAGAGCTACCACAGGACTCAGCGATTCCACTTCTAGGTCTATATCCAACGGGTATAAAATCACTATCTCAAAAAGACGTCTGCACCCCCATATTCATTGCAGCATTATTTATAATAGCCAAGACATGGAAACAACCCAAGTGTCCAATGATGAATGAATAAAGGAAATGTGATACACACACACACACACACACACACACACACACACACACACACAGGAATATTATTCCTCCACAAAAAGAGGAAATCCGACCATTTGCCACAACATGGAAGGACCTTTAGGGCATTATGCTAAGTAAAAAAGATGGAGAAAGACAGATACTGTATAATCTCATTTATATGTGTAATCTAGAAAATCTAAACTCATAGATACAGACAGCGTGGTGGTGACTGCCAGAGGCAGGGGGTGGTCAAGAGGTACAAACTGCCCGTTATAAGAGAAATAGGTTATGGGAAAGTCATGTACAGCACGGTGACTATAGTTTGTAATACTGTATTGTATATTTGAAGGTTACTAAGCGAGTAAGTCTTAAAAGTTTTACTGCAAGAAAAAAAAATTGTTAACTATGTGAGATGATGGATGTGAATGATACTTATCGTGGTGATGATTTTACAATATATACATATGTCAAACCATTATGTTGTACAGCTTGGACTAATACAATATTACGTGTCAATTATATCTCAATAAAACTGGAAAAAATTAAGAATAAAAGTTAAAAAAAGATAATATGCCCAAGAACTTTAGTTTTATTATTATTATTCTTTTTACAGAGAGAGCGGTGGGGAGGGAGAAGGAGAGAGAGAATCCCAAGCAGGCTCCACGCCCAGTGCAGAGCCTGATGTGGGGCTCAATCTCATGACCTTGAGATCATGACCTGAGCTGAAACCAAGAGTGAAGCGCTTAACTGACTGAGCCTCTCAGGCAGCCCCCCCCCCAAGAACTTCAGACAATAAATCTTTGCAACAAAAACTATCAGAGATCTGACCCAGCATCCCTGTGTGTGTACATCAGATAAAGAGCTACTTGGGCCCCAAGGTGCCTGAGTGCTCCCCCAGGCGCCTGAGTGCTCCCCAAGGCGCCTGAGTGCTCCCCGAGGCACAGGTGGCACATCACCGGGTACAAAGGACGTAAGGACTGACATGTCCCACTAGCAGCAGAGGCTACAAACATTACCTCCCTCCGGCTCTCTCTCCTTCCCCTATTTTCTTTCCCCTGCCTCACCAAGAGGCACTGATTATTGCTAGTCATTGTGAGACCTGTTTCACCTCCTTCCTGTGCCGTTTAGTCTCTATAACTTGGGGGAAAGTCTCTTAAACTTTCTCGGTTTCCTCATCCGTAAAATGGGCATGTGTTGCCCTGGGTTGTGGATCACAGAAGGGAATGTGTTGGTGCCCTGCGGAAACTGACGTCTCCAAAATAGAACAAAGGCAAATCACGAGCAGAATGACTCTACTTTTTATGGGTTTGTATAAGACTTAGTTTGAGAAAGAGCCATTTGCTAAGAATATATATACAGAAGGAAAATTATGTTTGTACAAGTGGGAAACAATACATTTCAGCTGAGTCTGAAAGACAGGGATTTTTTTTTTAAGGTTGAAAAAAATAATGGTGGGAGTCATCTGCCCCCCAGCCCACCTGCCCATTCTGACCCATTCTCTACACTTCTTTGCTCTGCTCTGTGTCCCAAGAGGCTGCCCCCTGGGGACTGCCTCACCCCACTCCTTTGCCCTCTGCCTTCTAGTTGGGTTTGGTCAATAGAGGTCTCTGGAGGGTAAGAAGAGAGCGAAGTAGGGCTTGATGTGTTTCTTCTCCTCTTCCTCCTTGACCCAACCCACTACAACTATACTATATGGCTCCTTCTTGACTCTAGATCTTTCTGGGCTCCAGTTGGTGCCTTCTTCCATTTGTGCCTTCGACACTGGGAGGTTAAGGGCTTCTCACTGTAGCAAGGCACTGGTTGCCTTAACATCCCAGCCCTGTCTGCACCTGCTTTTAAACTCCTTCCTTCCCATCTCTGCATGCCCCCTGAACGAGTTAGGTGTCCTACTCACCCCTGACCGATCTGACCCTTCAGAATGAGACTCGGTCCTTCTCCTCCAGAGAGAAGAAATTCGATTGTTAGAAGTTCATTTATTCAGATTATTGTACCTGCCTGATAAAGTTGCTTAACTTCACTGAGTCTCAGTTTTTGCCTCTGAGAAATGGCCATAAATCAATATCTCATCTCTTTTGCTCACAAAGGAAAAATCTGAATATCCCTGAAAACAACCCCCAATTAAAAAGAAATGTGTCCTGCTGGAAAGGAATTACAGCCGCCAAAACACGATCACCAGCCCAGTCCCAGGTGTTCGTGGGTGACTGTCCTGCCAAGTTCGGAGGCCGGAGAGAGGAGAGGAAGAATTTGTAGCTTTTTGAAAAGAGACTATTTGAAAGACTGAAGCTTCTTAATTCTTCCTTGTGGAGAGAAAATTGGGCCCTAAATTATTTATTGTATTTTAAATTTACTGACAGAAGCAGTTTTGAAAACTTTGCTGTCCTTTTTGAAAATAATTAACCTACTTAAATGTTTTAAATCTTTTAAAATATTTCCTATTAAATGGTAAAATGAGGGGAAAATAATGTTGATTGGAACAGGCTGTTCAGAGGTGAGAGAAGGGAAATCCAAAGCCTCCTTTTTGTCCAGGATCCTTGGGTGGGGTCCCACGTCAGGGGTGGATCAAGGCTCGTCCTGACCTTGACCTTTTACTGGGTCAGTCTTATTCAGAATGGGTGAACGGTGGGGGAGAGAGCTCCATTTTTTAGGAGTTAGCTGGAAAGAAGCAGGACTCCTTAAAACCTGGATTCCAGGCGAAGCAATCCATTGGTTGCAAATAAAGAAGCCAAGAAAAACCAGTATGAGCAAAAAAGATGACTGGTCCATTTACCCAGAATGCCCAGTCAGGGCACTTTGGTCCCCTGGCCTCAGTGACCGCTCCAGAGGTGTGCACCTGACCCGACCTGGGAGAATGAGGCGTAATCACCTTTTCCTCCCAATGTGGCTAAGGTCATTTGCTCTCCCCTATGGGGCTTCTGGTAGGGAAAAGGGTTAGCACATTTGCCCCAGGACACCGTTCCCTGCCTCTTTTTTTTTTTTTTTTTAAGATTTTATTTATTTATTCGACAGAGATAGAGACAGCCAGCGAGAGAGGGAGCACAAGCAGGGGGAGTGGGAGAGGAAGAAGCAGGCTCATAGCGGAGGAGCCTGATGTGGGGCTCGATCCCAGAACGCCGGGATCACGCCCTGAGCCGAAGGCAGACGCTTAACCGCTGTGCCACCCAGGCGCCCCCGTTCCCTGCCTCTTATCTCTCCACCCTTCTTCCTCTGGGAGCAGTCATGGTGTCGACTTTGTAGATCTTCGTATTTCTGGTGACTGTATAGACCCTGCCGTGGATGGAGTCTGGGGAAGTGGAGTCTGTCCTCAACATCACGAGGAATGTCTGAACATCAAACAGGAATGAGTTTCGCTCCACCGGCATACTCAGGCACAAGAAATAGCAGCTTATTTCCCTTCGTCCCAGTGATCAAATTAAATCTGACTCTGACCGCTCACCTGGAAGGGAGCTCCATCTCCGTTATTGGGGGGGGAGGTTCTCTTTGTCCAGCTCCCTGAAGGATCAAACAAGGACCAGGAGGCTTACATGGTCAGGTTTCTGGGTCATGCTTGTTACCTGACATCAGGACCAGCGACCTAATTTGTGCAAAATGAGAATGTGGGGTCTCCCGTTCCAAGGTTTTTTTTTTTTTTTTTTGTAAAGATTTTATTTATTTATTTGACAGAGAGAGAGACAGCCAGCGAGAGAGGGAACACAAGCAGGGGGAGTGGGAGAGGAAGAAGCAGGCTCACAGCAGAGGAGCCTGACATGGGGCTCGATCCCATAACGCCGGGATCACGCCCTGAGCCGAAGGCAGACGCTCAACCACTGTGCCACCCAGGCGCCCCCCGTTTCAAGGTTTTTAAGATTTTTAAGATGGTGCCAACAAGAAGCATTAGAACAAATGCTGGGTTAATAAACTGTCTCTTGTTAAAAAAAAAAAAAAAAAGAATTTTAAGATGGTGACAGAAATGCATTAAACTGAGTGCAGGGTCTTTTAGCAAGGGGCTCTGTGTGAATGCACAGGTCGCAGGCCCACGAGGCTGGTCTTGCCTAAATATATATTACTCTTACAATTCCTTACAGTCCCTTGAAGCTGTCTGTCCGTGAGCTAGCATCTGAGCCCAGTAACCTTGATGAACCACGTGGCCGTTCTGCTCCTAAGTCAGCCACTTCCAAGGGAACTGCAAAAAATCAGCCCTCAGGGTTCTGATGCAATAGAGCCCCCAAACGTGTCCTCACCCCAAATCTTTGGCAAATGCTCTCCCAACTGAGGTCCCTTCTGTCTCCACACACCAAGGATCCCTGCAGCTCCTAACTCTTCCCTTGGGCAAAAGAAGCCCCAGGTCGCTAAGACTCAATTAAGACTCTACTTGCACATCAATTTTGAGAAGGGAGGCAGATAGTTCTCATTTTTTCTTTAACAGCAGTGAAAACATAAAGCACATAGTACTAACTCAATACGTTATCCTGCAGGGGAGTGACATGGTCAGATTTATGTCCTAGAAAGATCTCTCTGGCCATAGTGTAGAAAATAGATTATGTGGGGGGGGGGGTGAGGAGGGAATGTAGAAATACCAAATAAGAAGCTGTTTCAGAGTCCAAGGGAGAAATAACAATGGCCTGAAGTGTCAGTGCAGATAAAGGGAAGTGGACGCATCCAAAAGATATTTGGAAGATCGTGGCGGATACCAAGAGTTTCCTGCTCCAGCACCCACTCTCTCTATTACTAATAAAATCCCAAGCATGCTCTGGTTGGCAAGGTGTGTATTTAAAAATATTCACTTCCCAATCTTCCTTGCAGATAAGGATTGCCATGTAATTCAGTGTTGGCCAAAAAGGAAAAAAAAAAAAATATATATATATATATATATATATATATATATATATATCTCAGAAGACAATGGGTGAAGTTTTCGGGCTTTTGAAAAGGAAACAGATTTAGCTGTCTTTTTGCATTTTCCCTTTATACTTTACCCTTTGTTCTGCCTGGAATCTGGGTGCTATGTCAGGAGGTGTGGCAGCCATCTTGGGGCCATGAGGTAGTAAGCATAAGGCCAAATTCCGTACTCTAGGGTTGGTAGAAAGACAAGGTAGAGAGAGCCTGAGATATGGATGGTATCACAGAGCTGCTGAATAAGACTTCCTCCAGATTTCTTGTTACTTGAGAAAAGTAAACCTCTTTTTCATTTGGTCAATGTGATTAAGCTTTCTATTACATGTTTTAAAATGCAATCTCTAATTAATCCAGATATAGACCCAATAAGACGTAGGATAAATTGTGGCACAGGAATTCAGAAGTAGGCAGCAGTGCCTCCGGAGGACCCCAGCCAAACCGCCTGCACAAACTCCAAACCAACCATAAAGCAATGTTAAGCCAAATGTGAAGCTCAAAGAAGCTGTAACATGTAACAGGGAGAAATATATTTAGGTCATAAACCTATTTCCTCCAAAATATTAAATCAACAGCAGGAGGACCCTCCACCTCTCTGGGCCAGTGTGTTTATGAGCAGAGAGGGGATTCTGATCCAAAGCTCTGGCAAAGAAAGTGAATTTACTCGAAAGCCCCTGAGCTGCATTTCCCAGGCGCAGAGCACAGGGCTTGGAGTCATAAATATCTGGGTTCTAATTCCACCTCCATCATGCTAGATGTGTGGCCCTGAAAGTAAAGAGACTCCATTTCCTTATCTATAAAATGGAGCTTGTAATAGTGACATTTCACAGCATTGTCTTGAGAATTAAAACAATTAATGCATAAAAAGTAACTAGCTGCATCTGGCACATATTAAGTTCTCATAAAAATTAAGATCCCTTCTGCCACTTCTTTCCATTAGCTTCTTCCCCCCCTCCCTAGATCTGTCACCCTCCTCACCTACCCCTAAAGACTGAACTACCAAGGTAGAGTTCAAACCCTTCTAGGAAGAAGCATGTCTTTATGCCATTTTAGGGACAAAGAAACAAGACTCTGGTAATTACAATGCAGACAGGGCCCCAGTTCTTCTGCCTTCCAGCCTCATGCTCTGTCAGCCTCATGATGCTGCTTTTACTTACAGTCTCCTCACTGACAGTTCAGAAAGCTAGGCTCCAAGAACAGATGCTGGGACACAGCACGAGCAATAGCAAGAGGACCTGAAACCATTCGCTGGGCTCCACTCCTGCGGGATGCTGTAAACCTTTGGCTCAATGTCTATTTTTGAGGGCTGATTACACACCAGGACTATTAGAGACTATTGGCTATCCACAATATCCATTTTTCTTTCCTCCTACGCAGCAGTGTACTACAATTCCCAGACTCCCTTGCAGTTGGAGCAGCCATATGAAAACTTAGAGCCCATCCATGCAATGAGAGCAGACATGATGGGAACCACTTGCAAGTCGGGTCCAGAAAGCCTCCCATGCTTGCTTCTCTATTTCCTTTCTTCCCCCTTCCGCTGCATACTTAGGCATGTTTTAAGACCCTAAGGGAAGGAGGAGCTATAAGATGGAAATAGTCCAAGTCTCTGAAGGGTTCTGTGTAGAAAAGTTACCCTCTTGCACTCAGACAGGACTGTTACATAAGTGAAAAGTACACATCTGATGTGTTGATCCATTAAACGTTTGGGTCTGTTAACTGCAATACAAGCTTAGTGTACCCAAACTAACACCTATCCAAACACTGAAATAAGCTGCAAACGTGAACATGCCAAAGGAAGTTCTAATTCAGAAACTTAGAATTTTTTTTTACTTCTATGATTTTGATTTTTTTGGTACGTTAAAATGTTTGGTAATACCTGCATAAATTAAAACTATCAGAATTACAAGTCCACGTGCAGTAAAAACTGAGTTTCCTTTTCTATACCTAAGCCCAGTTCCACAGTTTCCCTTCCCAGAAACAACCACAGTACCTAGGCTCTTGGATACTCTTTTAGAAATATTCTATATCTATCTATCTATCTATCTATCTATCTATCTATCTATCTATCTCCAAATACACAAAATATAAGATAGATTCCCCATCTTCTTAGTGTCTCCTAAATATATTAGATTGTATATATTTGTATCTTATTCACCATGATTGTGATCATGGATTTTGGAGAGCATCTTACTTCAGCACAAAAAGAACTCTTAAGCAAATGGACCATAGTCCGTTATATGGACATACAGTTTATTATTTTAACAACTTTCCTATTAAGAGATATTTATGCTGTGACATTTAGCCAGTTTGCCAATTCTTTGACATTACAAACAGGGCTGAAGTGAATACCTGACACATACACAGTTGCATAAAAGTCCTTTCAAGAAACTTCTGGGTCAGATTTTCTGAGTTTCTTTTTCTTTTTTTTTTTTTTTTTCGGTATTGTGTAGTATTTTTCTCAGGATATAATTGGCATATAATGAACTTACATATTCAGGGTGTACAGGTCGATAAGGTTGACATATGCACACACCCGTGAAACAAGACAAGATAATGAATAGACCCCAGACTTCCAAAAGCTTCCCTATGCCCCTTCGAGATCCCTCCAACATCCATTCCCAAAGGACCACCAGTTTGCTTTCTGTCACTATAGACTAATACGCATTTTCAATAATTTTATGGAAATGGAATCATGCAGAGTTAGTCTTTTTGCCTTAATACAATTGTTTTTATATTTATCTGCATGGTTGCGTGTATCAACAGCTCATTCCCTTTTACTGCCACGTAGTACCCCATTATGTGGATATACCACCATGTGTTTAAACACTCCCCTGATGGGGGACATTTGGCTTGTTCCCAGTGTATGGCTAGAACAAATAAAAATGCAATGAATGCTCGCAGAAAAGCCTTTATATGGGCGTACGCTTGTTAGGAAAAAATATGAATGTAAAGGCTGGGTGGTAAGGTACGTCTACCTTTTGAAGAAACTGCCAATCTGTTTTCCAAAGTCATACCATCTGAATCCCCACCAACGTGTGTGAGCCTTCCAATCGCTCTATATCTTTTCCAATAACCGGCATGATAAGTCTTTTTAAATTTGGGCATTTGATTTTTTTTTAAAGATTTTATTTATTTATTTGACAGAGAGAGACAGCCAGCGAGAGAGGGAACACAAGCAGGGGGAGTGGGACAGGAAGAAGCAGGCTCCTAGCGGAGGAGCCTGATGCGGGGCTCGATCCCAGGACTCTGGGATCACTCCCTGAGCCGAAGGCACACACTTAACGACTGAGCCACCCAGGCGCCCCTGGGCATTTGATTTTTTTTTCCCCGATGACTAACAATGTGCATTTTCTCATGTGCTTATTTGCCATCCATCTTCTTTGTTAACATGTGTGCTCATTACTATTGAATTATTTCTTTTCTTTTCTTGGAATCTTTTTGTCGTTGTTGTTGCCTATGCGTTTATTCTACAACAAGTCCCTTTCCATTGTGTGATTTGCAAATATTTCCACCCCACATGGGGCTTATGTTCTTATTGTTATAACAATGTCTTTCAAAGAGTAGATGTTCAAATTTAGGAAGTCCCATCAGTGATAGTTTTCTTTTAGGGATAGAGCTTTTTGGCGTCACGTCTAAGAAATATTGCATAACCCAAGATTACATATTTCCTCAGACATCTTCCTTAAGAAGTTTCATAGTGTCAGGCTTTCCATTTAAGAGTATGACTGACTTGAGGGCACTAAGGTGACTCAGTTGGTTAAGCATCTAACTCTTGATTTGGCTCAGGTCATGAGCCCAGGGTCGTGAGACTGAACCTGTGTTGGGCTCCACACTGGACATACAGCCTGCTTAAGATTCTCTCTCTCCCTCTCCCCTGCCCCCCCTCAAAAAAATTCTAAAAATTAATAAAAACAGTGTGACCCATTTTGAGTTAATTTTCATATAAGGCATGTGTTACGTATTGACATTCACTTTTGACTATGAATATCTAATTGTTCCACCACCATTTGTTGAGTAGATAAAAATCCTTTCCCTGAAAGTGCTGCTCAAAATTCAAAACTAACTACATATGTGTTCAGGTTATTTCCAGAGTTTCTATTCTCTTTCATTGACCTAATTTGTCGATCTTCATGTCAATGTCACCCTGTCTTGATTACTGCAGCTTTATAATAAGCCTTAGAATCAAATAACGTAAGTTCTCTAACTTCGTTCTTCTTTCTCAAAGTTATTTTGGCTGCTATAGGTCATTTGCATTTCCATATAAATTTTAGGATCAGCCCGAATATTTCTCTCACAAAAAAAAAAAACCACAAAAAAAACCCAGAAAACTCCAACTTGCTGGGATTTGACTAATCTATACGTCAATTTGAGGAGAACTGACATTTTGGAAATATGAGTATTTGGATCCTCAAACAGTGTAGCTCTTCATTTATTGAGATCTTTAATTTCTTTCCACAATGTTTTGTACTTTTCAGTGTACAGACCTTTTGAATCTTTTGTCAGATTTATCCCAAAGCATTTCATATTTTTATGTTATTATACATGGTATTTTTAAATTTTCTATTTCCGATTGTTTTATGGGGAGTACACAGAACTACAACTGGGTTTTGTGCATTCACCTTGTAGCCCTGCCATGTATGAGTTCTCACAGCTTTCTTGTAGATTCCATAGGATTTCCAACATATACTTTCATGTCATCTGCAAGATGGTTTTACATCTTCCCATTTAACGTCAATGTCTTTCATTTCCTTGCCCTGACTATTGTACTGAATGGAACTCCCCGACACCATGTTGAATAGAAATGTTGGGAGTGGATATCCTTACATTTTTCCTTGTCTTAAGGGGAAAGCATTCAGTCTGTCCACTAATAGGTATGATGTTAGCTATAGGTTTTGCATTGATGCTTTTTATCAGAATGAGACATTTCCCTCCTACTCCTCAGAGACTTTTTAAGGAATGGCTGTTGGATTTTATTGAATGCTTTTACTACATCTATTTAGATGATTTTTTGTATAATCTATTAATATGCTAAATTGAATCAAGAGAATTTTGAATGTTAAACTAATCTTGCATTTCTGGGATAAACCCCATTAGGTCACCATGTATTAGTCTTTTATATATTTTTAAATTCTGTTTGCTCTTTTTTTGTTAAGAGTTTTGCATGAGAGCTCATGAGAGACATTGCTCCGTACCTTTTTTTTTTTTTTTTTAATCATGTGATGGCTTTTTGTGTCTTGTTTTTGTATCAGGATCACTCTGACCTTACAGAATGAGTTGGAATGTGTTTCCTCCTCCTCTGTTTTCTGGAAGATCTTGAATGTTTGAAAGAATTCACCAAATAAGCCATCTGGACCTGAAATTTTCTTTGTTTTAAATGCAAATTCAACTTCTTTGAGAGATATAAGATTATTCCGATTATGTTTTTTTCTTAAGTGAGAGCTTTGCTAGTTTGTGTCTTGAAAGGAACTTTTGCATTTTATCCGAGCTGTCAAATGTATACATAGCATTATTCATCTATCCCTTTACTGTCCTCTCAGTAATTGTGAAGTCCACAGTGATTCCATACCACATTCTCCACCATTCTTTTTTTTTTTTTTAAGATTTTTATTTATTTATTTGACAGAGATAGAGACAGCCAGGAGAGAGGGAACACAAGCAGGGGGAGTGGGAGAGGAAGAAGCAGGCTCACAGCAGAGGAGCCTGATATGGGGCTCGATCCCAGGACTCCGGGATCACGCCCTGAGCCGAAGGCAGATGCTTAACCGCTGTGCCACCCAGGCGCCCCCATATTCTCCACCATTCTTGATATTGGTGATATGTACCTTCTCTCACTCTGTCTGGGACTTCATAGTTTCCATCAGATTTAGGATATTTCTGCTCATTATTTTTGCAAATACTTTTTTATCCCCTCTGCGTCCTTTGGGCACCCACTCCAATTAAATGTGTATTAGGTTACTGTTCTCCATCTATTTTTTTTTTTTTCTAGCCCTTTTTCTCTCTGTCTTTCATTTTGGAAAGTTTTTATTGCTGTGTCTTCAAGTTCATTTATATTTTCTTCTACAAAGTCTAATCTGCTCTTAATTCCATCCAGTGGGTGTATACATCTACACCACAGCCGCTGTGGATTTTCTCTCCAGAAGTTCAATCTGGGTCTTCTTTTAGGGTTGCCAGATTTAGCAAACAAAAATACAAGATGCAAAGTTATATTTGAATTGCAGGTAAGTAGTAAATGGGTTTGAGCATGTGTATGTTATATGCGGTATTTGGGGCACACTTACACACCTAAAAAAATCCATTGCTTTTCTGTAATTCAGATTTAACTGAACATCTGGAATTTTATCTGGTAACACCTCTTTCTGTATCTTACATATCTCTACTTAATGTACATGATCTTTCTTCCAGCTCCTTTTGAATATATGGAATACAGTTATACTTATGCTTTTAATGCCTTTTCCTGCTAATTCTACCACCTGTTTCGTTTCTCAATAGGTTTTAATTGCTTGATAGTCCTCCTCATTATGGGTCATGTTCTCCTACTTCTCTGCATGCTTGGTAATCTCGTTGTTGAATCCCAGATCATTACGGATGTTGTTGCTGGGTGCTGGATATATCTGTGCTCCTATAAATATTCTTGAGCTTTGTTCAGGGATGCTATAAAGTTACTTGGGGACAATTTGATCTTTTCTGGGCTTTGCTTTTAAACTGTTAGGCAGGACTGCTGAGTATTCTTTTTACCCAATGATTTGTGGTTTTTATGAAGTTTGGCTGGTGGGAACAGAAATTATGACCAGCCCTGTGGGAACTCCAGTGATGGCTTCTCTAATCTTCTCAAGTGGTTCTTTCCTCAATCTTAGATGATTTCCTGATACACACGTGCTGATCATTAGGCAACTGAAGACTGGAGGGGGGCAATCCTCTACCCCCGTCTCTCCCTCTCTTTTTCTTTCTCTACATGAAGCTCCCTTATCCAGTATTCTGCCCTGTGAACTCTGGCTGCTTTGTTTTGACCTTCTTAGACTCCTAAATCCATCTCTTCAACTCAGAGAGTCCACTGGGATCTGCCCAGGCAGATCCTCCCTGTGCTGTAACTCAGAATCTCCCTCCAGGCAGTAACCTCTGTCTTCCTGCTCAGCCCTGTTTCCTCCATTTAGCCCATTTGGCTTCAAGGGATCTTTGCCTAAGGGAGCCTTGGATCTCAACCAATAAGTACTGGGAATGGTCTGCCATCCCATGGATAGGACAGGAAGCATCTGGAGTCTAAGGGGGTGGTATCTGGGAAGTAGCAGAATGGTACTCTTTCTCAGAGCTTCACTAGAGAACTAAGGAATTGAGGGTCTAGAGAAGAGGTAGAAAGAATAAAATATCAGCACACCCCAGTCAGGTGAGAGTCAAAACACATGAGACATGCTCATCTCTTATAGGAAAGAAAATAGGAGTGTGGCTGCCAGGAAGCAGAGAGAGATGGGCAGGGGTGGAAATGTGGGGGTGGATGCTGGGGTCCAGGAGGCTACGACACACCATATGAAGTGAAATGTGAGTGTCAAGGCTCTGACAGGTGATCAATGCACCTGCCAAGATGGGAGCAGCAGTGCCTTCTTTTTTTTTTTTTTTTAAAGATTTTATTTATTTATTCGACAGAGATAGAGACGGCCAGCGAGAGAGGGAACACAAGCAGGGGGAGTGGGAGAGGAAGAAGCAGGCTCATAGCAGAGGAGCCTGATGTGGGGCTCGATCCCATAATGCCGGGATCGCGCCCTGAGCCAAAGGCAGATGTTTAACCGCTGTGCCACCCAGGCGCCCCAGCAGTGCCTTCTTGCCAAAGACCACAGGGATGGATGGATGGAGGATACATGAAGGGGGAAGAAGAAGTGTCAGATGATGCCTAGAAAGCTGAGACATCTTGTCCAGTGTTTCCATCCAGTGAGAACCCTATGGGTTTTGCCTGCCCAACACCCATCCCTCCACATCTCCGGGTAATGCCATCTTGATTTAGGGGCCCCTCCCCCACTCCCATTGATGTAATTCTGGAGACACACTGCCAGTCTCTAAATGTGTGCATGCAACTCAACACAGCTTCATTAGAGTCAAATCAGGGGCTTTTGCTGGACCTACCAGAAAACATGCATTCTCTTTCTACAGAGGCTGCTGAGGTGGCAGATACAAGACACCCATTGCAGACAAACAGCTTGGCCCTCTGTGGTAGAAGCCTCCTGATACTGACGTCAGAACAGAGGAAAGCGAGTCAAAGGAGAAAAGCAGCTTCTTGGGGACGTTTCCGAACATCTGGATCCAACCATACTTGAATCGAGAATCCCTTAACTGTTTTATTTTAATGAGCCAGTGAGTTCCCCCTTTCAGATTAAATATGTTTAATTCTTACCAGTAGAGAGTGGTGAAGACATAGTTTGGACATGTACCCCCCGGACTCAGGCCCTGAGTAGGGAACTGGGATTTTTAAGCTGTACATCCCCCACCCTCCTTTCACATCTATCCAGGATGAATTCACTCACCCTTGAAGGTGGCCAGTCATGCCAAGGAGTCTTACCCGATCGGGCTGGCTCCAGCTCAAGGACTGAGCAGAGCACATGTCACTGGACCTCCATCAGCTCCTCACCCAGAACTCCTGGGGGGCTTTTCCTATTGCTCTGGGTCTCTGTGGATGTATTTGAAGGTCTATTTCTCCAAATTTTGCCTATAGGTATTTTTAATATGGTTGTCTGTATTTGAAAAATCAATATATTTTTTGCATAACAATCCAGATGTCTGATGTTGCTTAAAAGAATGGGGAAAATATGGCTCCCGGTGTCTTCCTAGAGGTAAGAAGAAGCTGCTCCTTTTATAGAGGCTGGTGCTTTCCAGTTAGCCACACTCCTCACCACTCCCTGTTGTCTTACATCCAGCCCACTTCCCTCGCTTTTCTCACTCTCCTGGCAGCTGCATGAATTGCAGCCCATGACACCTTTATAGTGAGAGATCTGAGCCCAGGCTTAGAGGGTTGCAGGCAGCTTATGTAGAAGCAAGAAGACAGGAGGAGGATGACTCTGTAACCACAATGCTCTATGCCAACAAGGTGCCCAGCAGAGGCAATAATGATCTAAAAGATAAAATCTGGTGGGAGAGAGAGATGTGTACACCCAGCACCTCACCTTTTCCCACTTAGGTACCCAGAATGACAGTAGAATTATCTCATGGCCCCCAAGACGAGAGCTCTGAAGAGAAGTTTGGAATCTACTACAAACATAAGCATGATATTTCTTTTAGATTTTTATTTTATTTATTTGTCATAGAGACAGAGAGATAGAGAATCATGACCCAAGCCAAAGGCAGACGCTTAACTGACTGAGCCACCCAGGCATCCCAAGCATGATATTTTTTACAAGCCTCCTGTTTTCGCTTAAAAATTACTCTAAGTTTTGCATCCTACTGCTTAATATTAAAAAGTTTCACAAAATTGAAACCCCAGTGAAGCGAACACTGTTCATCCTGAAACTTCCTGTGTTCTCCTGACACATAGAGGGGAGCCCTGGAGTAGATGTGCCCCACTTTGGGGAGTGTACATAAAGTAGAGAATGATAAGGAGAATAGTAGGCAGTGTGAATATTGTGTGTGCCAGACACCGTCCTGCCCCAGGACCCTTGCACTGATTGTTCCCTCTGCCTGGAAGAGTCTTACCCCGGATACTTCCACAGCTCACTCTCACCTCCTACAAGTTCTCACACAGCGTCCTCTCAGTGATGCCCACCAGAACCACCCCACTTCAACGGCAACTGTCTCTTCTCTCTCTCCATCTCTTCATCAAACTGTTTTCTCCATGACACTCATCATTTTTGATCGTGTTATGAAATAGTCTTATGTTTAGTGGCTGTTGCTTATTTCCTCCACTGGGATGTAAGTGCCACAAGAGCAGGTATTTTTGTCTGACTTAGTCACTGTTGGATCCTGGGCTACAAAAGTAGAAGCTGGCATATAGTAGGTGATCAATAAATATTTGGTAAAGGAATGAATGAAGGGATGAACGAGTGGGTAGTGTATCCTGTCCTGGGGGCCACTCCAGCAGATTCAATAGCAGTTTGTATATTGGGTTTTGTTGGAAAAAAAACCCTAAAATATAAAGAATATTAGTGTCTTTGAAGCTAAATGACTGAAGGAACAATGGAGAACGAGGCAAAGCTCACTTTGTTCTCCATTGTCTGAATATTGTGGAGACTAAGCGCCATCTGCCTGCGGTCTCAGCCTTTTTCCCACTGCCACTGCCCTGGTCCAGGCCTCTTGGCCACACTTCTAGACCCCTGCACGGCCCCCTGGCATGCGTCCATCAGCTATTCTTGCCCCGCTTCCTTCAATTCTTTTCCCATCCAAGGCTGGTGCTGGAATACACATCAAATCTCTAAGGGGCTTGGAGGCCGTAAGCACAGGACTTGGTGGCCAAGCACTGGTATTGTAGGAACTGGCAGAAGTTCACCCTCCTCGTGAGCAGGGACAGGATGGCCCTGGGAGGGGTGCCCTGCTGCAGGACACGGCCGGCACCGCTGCTGCTTGGCGGCCCCGTGCACATTATACAGCAGGTCAGAATTTTTCTCCAGCAACTCAGGTGTGCAATAAATGTCACAGTACTTTATTTGTCTAAAATCAAATTAAATCTGACTTTAATCCCCTGATCCCCCCCAGGCTGGAGGAAAATTCAATCTCAGTGTTATTGAAGCTCTCCTCCCACAGTGTGAGCAGATTCCTGGAGGGCCTTATGAGAAAAAGCAGCGAGTCCTTTAGAAGGCTTCCATGGGCCTAGGTCTGTGTCAGGCCAAGCTGGGCCAAGGAGGCACAAGAAGTGGTGAGTTCCCAGAAAAGTTGGGGGGACCAGAATCACAGACCATGCAACCATCGCGAGCTTCCCAAAGGTCAGGGCTGCACTGTGAGGCTGGAGGAGGGGCCTGTGCTATTGTTCCAGGGCAATGAGTTTATTCTCAAATTCTTCCATGGACACACACTCAGGGCCAGCTGTTTGACCCCATCCATCTATCCATCTGTCCGGCCATCCAACAAACATGCACCGGGTTCCAACTCCATGCCAGGCCCCACACCACGCTAGACCCAGGGGCTGCCCAGGTTAGCAGGGAAACAGACAATAAGTAAACAACTCAGTGCGTGTATATTATGGATGGCAATAAATGTTTTCCAGGGGAAAGCAGGATGCTGTGCCAGAGGGCAAATAGGGAGGTCAAGGCAGCCATACTGAGGTCACAGGTGAGCTGACATCTGAGATGTCACGAAAAGCCAGCCAGACCAAGAGCAGGCAGACTTCCAGGCAACCAGGCAGCTGGGACAAGGTCCTGCAGTAGAAAGGAGTTTGGGGTTGCCTGCATTTTTCTTGGGATGGGGACCACAGCCCTTGTTCGGTGCTCAAATGGAAGCTTGACCCCCGGCAATGTTAAGAACCACAGATCTAATCTACCCTTATTCCCTACATATGCTTCCGGGGGAGGCCCATGTCTCACCTCGAACCCCAGGACCGAAAATCTCTGGGGAGCAGTGCTCTTTCTCCATTTCTTCAAGCTTCCCTCCATCATCCTTTCCTGCTTGCTCCTCCTTCCCCGCTCCCTGCCCTCACCCCTGCAGCAACAGACAGACACACTGCTGGGCCCCAAGTGAGCACGACACATCAAAATGCTGGAGTGACCAGGCAGCGGGACCACAAGACAGAGACACAGCTTATAAAGCGTCTCCCGACCCAGGCAGGCGCCCGTGAAACGTTTGACAGCCCGGGAGATGGGTCGGCAATACGGCTCAAGCCACACTTCCAGGGCAGAATTGAAGCCATCCCTCCTGGGAACGGCCTCATAGATCAACCCGAACACGCTCACCAGCCCAGCCGCCCACCGCCTTGCCACCCCACCCTCCTCCTCTGGGCTCTCCTGGGCTCGGCCCTGGGAGGCTGTCAGCTGGTGGGGGATCTGCGCCCGGAACAGCAGACCCGGGCAAGACCTTGGGCAGACGAGGTGCCACTGGACAAATCCCAGTGCACGAGGCAACTCAGCAAGGATTTCAACACGAGTTTCTCCGGTGTTGTGAGATACCATTCAGTTATCATGTTTATAACACATTTCAAGGACTGTTACAAAGACCACACACGGGGCGCATTCCCCCAGGCCAGAGACTGTGAGAAATAATCGTGCATTACTCCGTTCAACCCTCATCCGTCCTATGGGATAGGCACCATTAGCCGAGTTTAGAGAGGAGTCGTCCGCTCCCTCACTGCACATATGGACCAGAGAAGTTAAGTCATTAGCCCAAGGTCACGCAGCAAACCAGTGGCATGGCTGTGCCCTTGCATAGAGGTGGCACACCTTCTAGATTCCTGGGCCGTCTTTGCATTTGTCCTGGGACGAGTGTCCCCACAGCTGCAGTGCTGTGATCTGAAAGACTGTCCCTCTGATTCGGGCCCCATCTTCACATGCTCCCAGGGACACTCTGTCCTGAGGGGCAGGTGAATGTTAGGAGTAAGCAGGGTTTCCCCTCTTGGCCAGTTGGAGTACATGTACAGTTGGGGTGACGGAGACGTACAGGCCAGTGGAGGCAGACAGACAACGGGGGGTCAGGAAGGACCTCATGGAGGGAGAAATGCTCTGGCTGAGTCCAGAAGAATGAGCAGGGGTTTGAGAGGCAGATAGTGTGAAGGGAAGACAAGCAAGATGGAAGACAGTGTGAGCAGAGGCATGGCAGGAAAAAGGAGGGTCCACACTCTGAGAACTAACGGTTCACGCAACCAGGGGGTCATGTTCACACGTGAGCAACAGGAGACACCGGATGGGTAGGCATGACTCGACGAAAAAAGTCTTCAAGATAAGGGCAATGGGGAGCCAGCGAAGGTCTTAGGGAGAGGAGGGACGCATTCAGATCTGCATTTTGAAAAGCCGCCTCCTGCAGCAATAAGAAAAGTGCTTTGGAAGGAAGTAATGTCAGCAGCAGGGACACCAAGGAGGAGGTTGGCACCTGAGCAGAAGATGACTCTCAACTCAGCCCAATGACCCACTGAGAGAGGGACAAATCTGTGATGACAGCCCGTTACTTCCTGGGTGGGAGGCGGGGGCTGCCATCACTAAGAGTGACACAGGAGAGAGACCCCAGTGGATTTCACTGTGCACGAGTTGAAAGTAACCATATCTGTATAACTTCGGATGGGCAGCCACACTCAACAAACAGGTATTCATGAGACTTACCCTGGCCCAAGAAAGATACGTATGACCCACGGAGGTGCCGGTACGAGTTCGAGTCCGGAGGCTGCAAAGTGAAAACACGTAGGTCAGGGAGAGAAGGGCATTGACCAACACCGCAGGGCAGATGGGAATAAATAAGATGGGTGGGGGGAGCCCGTCCCCCAACCCAAGTGTTGCACCAAAGAGGAAAGCGGGCAGCAGCGAGGCAGGTCATTGGTTGGTGGTTGCACAGAAAATCCGGGACGGAACCTGGAGCTGACCAGACGCGAGGGAGGTTAGCAACGTCAAATACTGACATTACGCTTGACCCGACGGGGGCATCGAAGCACCCATTGGCTTCAGCCACTGGTGGGGGCGAGGGCAGTTTCCATGGAAAGTGGGAGCAGAGGTCTTGTTTGACGAGTGGGGAGAAGGTGCAGATGTGGAGGGAATGAGAGTGGCCATTCTTTCCAGGTCCAAGCAACACAGGAGGGTAACTGGAGGAGGGGCAGGCACTTCTTTTTATTTTATTTTATTTTATTTTATTTTATTTTATTTTATTTTATTTTATTTATTTATTTATTTATTTATTTATTTAAAAGATGTTATTTATTTATTTGACAGAGAGAGATAGAGACAGCCAGTGAGAGAGGGAACACAAGCAGGGGGAGTGGGAGAGGAAGAAGCAGGCTTCCAGCAGAGGAGCCTGATGTGGGACTTGATCCCAGAATGCCAGGATCACGCCCTGAGCCGAAGGCAGACGCTTAACAACTGAGCCACCCAGGCGCCCCAGGCACTTCTTTTTAAAGTCTTTGATTTACTTTCTTTTTGCATGAATCCATTTGACATCATGTTACATAAATGCCTAATTATGATTACCTGCATGCTTTTATTTCTAGTCCCATTTTCCTTTCCCCACATCATACCCCAACGTTAGCCAGCCTATACTAACAACCTATCATGTTTCTTTGCCTGTGTTTCATCCTGCTCGGAAAATCCTATCCATGCATATAACAAGGTCGGCGTTTGGCCAACACCCCCCACAGGGCTGGGTGTTTAAATATTGAAATATGTCCATACCAGTTGGTAAGTAGCGGCTTCCTCAAGCCTCCTCGATGGTCCCGTGCCCAACCCTTAACCACTCACCCAGGACACCAAATAGTTGCTTGGCATGATGACTATCACTCATGCAAGTGTGTTCACGCATTTGTGTCCCCACACACGTGTGCATGTACGTGCTATCCATGCACGTGGGTCTAGGGGGATGCTGCTGGGTTGTTTTTTTTTTTTAATAAATGTGGGATCATATTATATGTACTTCTTCCTGCCTGTTGACACTCAACCAAGCTTCATGGAAATCCCTCTAGCTCACCCAATGTGCTACTTACTCTTTGAAATGGCCACGCAACAAACCACGGCGTGGACGTACCATAATGCATTCAGCCATCCTTCCCTCTCCCCCACCACACGGCATTGGGTAACGTTTATAGGAAATGAGGCGAGACCCAGAGAGAAAGAAAGGGAAAACTAAAGGTGCAGAAACAAGACCGGAGATGGTGGGGGTCTCCGGAGAATGTGGGGCAGAGCAGGGAGAGGGGACTCCCCGTTAACAGAAGGGGAAGAGCCTTCCCGTGATGGGTCAGTGCAGCTTGGATGAGCTGGGGCTCATCAACTGTGCCCATTCGCTCAGGTCCCCCATCAACATACTCTCCCTCCCACAGCCTGGGTGAGCTTCATAAAATGAAATGATCTGCTCCTTCTGCTCGACAGCCCCCAGGAGGAAGACCCGAAGGCCTTATGGTGACGTACCTGGTCCAGCTTCTACTACTCTCTCCTACTTCAGGCTGCACCTCCCCTTTGCTCCCTGAGTTCCAACCACTCTGGCTGCCTTTCAGAGCCGTCAGTGTGCCGTGAGTCCTCCTGCCCCAGGGCCTTTGCATGTGCTGTCCTCACCACCCTGAATGCTTTCCAGTCATCTGCTTCCCTTTCATCAAATCCCCTGAGCAGGTCTTAGAAGAATCATCAAAATACCACCTGAGAGCCTCTCAAGACCACATGATGAGGATGCCTGTGATTTACATGAGGTTAATAACTTCAGACTGGAAGCAAAATAAAGTAAACCAAAACCTTCACTTGCTTTTAAGAAAAAAGGTTGCATTTGTGATGAGGAAGAATTATGCAGTGGTTGAAGGTCTTTTTGGTGACAGCTCTTCTTTGTTTCAGCATTATACTCGCTTGCTTTGCTGATGAATGGATATAGAAACGTCTCTGTGTAGATTAAAGGAAAATCTGCCTGACGACAATCCAAATAAGGAAAAAGAAGGCTGAAATTGGAAGTCCCTGTAGTTCCTTCACTTTGCCCCAGCAACATGGGACCAAGCATCCCCTCCCCGCACCCTCACTCCTAAATGAGCCCCTGGGGACAAATGTCACAAATGGCCATCTGCATTAGTTTTCCCAAAACTACCCTCCTTGCTGTGGCTCCCATCCCGACACACAGGCACGTGTGCACACAGAGAGGCAGGGTGACAGCTGGCATGATAACTAAAAGAAATAAAGGTAAGATACAGGACAAAATATTCTTCCCCTCTTTTCCGGTGGTTCCTCAGGTCATTAGGAATTTACCACCAAAAAGGATCTTGTCTGGAGGTCCCCGCCACCAGGCAGAAGGCCCCGAACAGCAGAGCCAAACAGCACCTGCTTGATACTGGACCATCCTTTGGACCTGGGCTCAGCGTCGTTTCCTCGGAGAACCCACCCCTCGTCCCCGTCTCCACTGGACACCTTCATGGCTCCCAGAACTCCTTGCCCACTCCAGGCCTTAATTATGTGTCCACAGTGGGAGGACGTGGTTCAAGCCCATTTCCTCTCCCCTCCCAGCTAAAAGCTCTACAAGAGTGACCCAAGCCCTGGTGGTTTCCTCCTGCTCTCATGGGCTTGAAACTTGAAACTCGGTGGGAAGAACCCAAGACAGGCCCCCTGAGACTAAGAACTGGGCTAGGAGCCTCCCCACATCGGAGCCTCGGCCTTCTTACTTGAGAAATAGCAGGCCTCCTAAACCCCATGCTGCGTGGTCTGGATCTCACGTGGTAGCTGGATTGGGAGTGGTTGCTGCCCTCCAAGCACGGGCTCAAAGGCCTCCTGCCCCATCGACTCTCACAGGTGTAGGGGGACTTTGGATGATATGTACTGGCTATTGTCCTGTGCCACAGCCTCCTCCTCCTCTCCTCCCACCTTCTCCTCCTCCCCTTCCTCCTGCTTCTCTTCCTCCCACTCTCCCTCCTCTTCTTCCTACTCTTTCCACAGTCAGGGCAGGGAAGAAAGGATGAGATGAATAATCCTAAAGACTTATGTATCTCACACTCCTTAGGTAAGAACCATTATTCACCCATTTTACAGATGCAAGAAACTGAGGCCTGCCAGCCCAGGGAAGCTCAGGCCTGTGGCCTTTGTGTCCGACAGAGCTGGATTCAAACGCCAGCTCTGCCACTTGTTAATGGGCTGACTCTGGGCAAAGGCTCCCACATTTCTGACAACTCTGAGCATGTTTATCTGAGGGAAAGCAAAAAGAGCTTTCTTTAACTGCCAAAAAAAAAAAAAAAAAAGCACAGGAAGGGTGTTATCCTCCAAATACCAATCTTATTATTATGTCATGGAAAGTAAAGTGAATTTTTTAAAGTAAATTAGGTCAGTACTCCTAGGCTTCCCATTAAACTTCTAAGAAGGTCCAAATACCACAGCACAGCCCACATGGCCCCGTACCACGGGCCCCTGCCCACCTCCTGAGCCCACTTCCCACCAGGTTCCCTTCACTCCCTCCTTCCACGCCCCCTTTCCACCAGTGCTTTTTGCTAGCTGATCCCCCAACCTGGGATGCTCCCCCTGCAGGTTTTTCTCTGTCTGGCTCATACTCCTCATTCATAAGTCAGCTTAAATGTCACCTCCTCAGAGAAGCCCTCCCTGATTACCTTATCGAACACTCTCACACGTTCACACGACGGTGCTTTATCCCACTGGCTCATTTTCCCCATGATCTATGTTACCATCTGAAACTTTATGCAGGTGCTTGATGATTGCCTTTCTGTCCCCTTTGGCAGGTAAAGCTGGGGCCTCCTGTCTTGTCCAGCATTTCATCCACAGCACGTAGAACTGTGCCTGACTCACAGTAGGTGCTCAATAAATATTTCTTGTAAGAACGCTTGAAAGGGGATCAAGCATATAGAATGTGTGGCGTGGAGTAAGCACTCAGCCTAGCCCAGGTGGGCTAGAGGATGCTTCGGTCCTTTCTTAATGACCTGCCACAGGGTCTGTGTTTCCGCTGTTAGGTTCTTTTTTTTTTTTTTTTTTAAAGATTTTTATTTATTTATTTGACAGAGAGAGACAGCCAGCAGAGAGGGAACACAAGCAGGGGGAGTGGGAGAGGAAGAAGCAGGCTCCTAGCGGAGGAGCCTGATGTGGGGCTCGATCCCATAACGCCGGGATCACGCCCTGAGCCGAAGGCAGACGCTTAACCGCTATGCCACCCAGGCGCCCCCGCTGTTAGGTTCTGAACACAGGCACAGGCAACACATAAAATGATGGGCATGGCTGTGTTCCAATAAAGCTTTATTTACAAAAATGGGCAGCCAGCTAAATTTAGCTCGCTGGTCCTGGTTTTTCAATTCCTAGTCTAGGAGAATCCCCGCCAGGGGACCTGTTGGACAAAATGCAGGTTATGGTCCAGGAACCAGCATTCGCAAGACACTTGAGACTTGGTCAAGGTACCTGACAAGGGCTGCGTCAGCAGGACCCTGGACGCTAATTACAACAGAGGCACAGGCCATAAACTTTATTGCTCAGCAGGACTTTGGCCCCCAACTTGGCGTTCTCCTGATTTTCCAAAGAGCAGCGGAGGTGGACTCAGTGCTGTGATCACTGATGCGTCAGGGAAAGGGAGCCTGCACGTTTAATTAAATGTTATTCAAGAAATAAAATTCAGGCCCTCAGCTGACAACGCAGAATATTAAAGCATCAATTTCCTGAAGGAAACCTGCCTTAATGAGATTCTCCAAATAAATGGAAGGGGGGGAAGAAACATATTAATCCCAGCTGGTAATGTCAGCCCCATCAACCCAGAGCGATGTCTTGATGAACAAAAACTGATGATATTGGTTTACTAGGAAAAGAAGGTGTGCAAGTCTCTGGATTCCAGAGACACCCAGACCTCTGGGAAGAAGACCCTTCCTTCTCATGAGCCCCTAGGATGGGGAGAAGCCATACCAAGCTGCATCCTCAGGGCCAAAGGTGATATAATTGATTGGAGTCAAGCTGGGAGGTCTGCCCTTGGTCCTGTCCCAGACCACCTTTTCATTAGTGACTTGGAAGGGAATGAGGGGGCATATTGACCTCATTTGTTGATAAGCTGAAGCTAAAGCTCAATTAATTTATGTAAGGTACCTGAAACACTTAGAACAAAAAAGAGGCCTATCACCTTTCCCCGCCAAACCCTCCAATCCCTTCTGTGCCCCAAAACCAGTGTGAATAAGATTGATTTACTCAACTGAATACCATGTTCATGGCCTTCACCATTCTTTTCCTCCCTGTTCTGTTATTAACTTAACATATTCCCTTGAATTTGACTCATTCATTATCTCAGACAGACAGATTTTAAGTGACACTTTAGATCACTACTGGAAATGAAAAACTGGCATTGCCCCCAGCAAAAAGTAGCCAGAAAGACAAATTTGATGACAATTTAACACTATTGTGGCTCAGTATCATTTTCCAGATGAAAACTGCGAGCCTGAGATTCACTCCTTTTTTGTTAGAGTTAGTTTTGTTAGTTAACCTTTGCTCAAAGGTTAAAGAGGGGTTAACCGCATACTGGAACTGTAGACGGTGTCAGCCACCTGGTGACGTCATGCCTCTGTACTATGACCTCTGCTTGAAGTCAGCCCAAATCTCTTTCTATTATTGATGCTCACAGAACCCTAACTGATGGCTATGCCATCTTTTGATTATCAGCTCTCCCCAGCCCTGGTGTTGCGGGGTTCTTGTCTCACAGAGCTGAAGAATGAATCTTGCGGACAAGAGGCGGAAGTGAAGTGAAAGTTTATTAAGGGAAGGTGAAAACAGAAAGGACAAAACAAGAGCTCTCTAGAGTGAGAAGGGTCCTGGACGGGTTGCCATTGAGGGCTTTTGTGACCGGTCTACTATAGATAACTGACAAGGGAACTTGGTAAATATCTTGTCAATAACATAAAGGCAAACAAGGTATATGTGTCAATACCATGAAAATATCTCTCCTATATTTAGAACAAACAAGGTGGGTTTGTTACATTCCCTTCTCTCTGGCTAATATCTTGTCTATAACATTTCTCCAAGACTGGGATTTCTGGGAGCCTGGTCGAGTAGCCCCCCCTGCAGGAGCCTAGTCATGTAGCCCGCTACCTGTCATCTCTCCCTACCTCGCCTCGCTTGTCCCCTACTCGCGGGGACCTACCCTTAGGCCTCCATAGAGAAGCTTCATTCTGGGACGTGAAATGAAACGAGGCTCCATTCCCAGCATAACCAGTTCACAGTGAGAGGCTGTTGAGGGCTCTCCGGCTGCAAGTCAGATCAGCTGGGGAGCCGGGGCAGGTCTGAGCCCTTTCTGACTCGTTCAGTACTATCTCCCCAGATGTGGTGCTTGGCACACAGTAGGCATCACGCCCACGGGTGCTGGATGCTCTTGGACTCAATACAGCAACGGGCTGCTCTGCTGTGCCGCGGACGATGCTTCCCGGGGCTCAGGAAGAAAGTCTGTGTGCGTATTTTCCCTTCTAATTCTGCGCCTAGGGACTGGAGGGAGCATTTCCCAGAATGACGGCAGAGGGTGTCAATCTTGATTGGGGGGGGGATGAATCTGCTTGGGGGAAGTTTGATGGAATGTCCGGCAGTCACTATTAGTCTTCATTGAATACTAAATATAAATATGAAGAATCAGAAAAGACAACCAGATTGTGAAAAATCTCCCAAATTTGTTTTTGCAGTGCTGTTAAATCCATTTCTGATTAAAATAATTCATCACTTATCTATAGCAAGCAATACTGGATGGTTATCCATATGTGAATCTGTCTTAGAAATATGCACCAACTTAAAGTGATTTTTAATAAAAATACATTATTTTTAGCCAGCAATTTGGTTCCGAGGGCTGGGTGCTGACAAAGGGAAGGGAGCTGTTCTCTGAGTCAGTGAATGTTTTCCAAAAAATAAATTAAGGGGAAAACACGAGAGGCAGCTAGCTCCCAATGCGATACAAATTCATGGTGCTTACCTTTGCCTCAAATTCACTATTCTTAATTTTTGGTGGGGGACAGGGGCGGGTTGTGGCTGGTGTTTGGTTTTTAATAAAATCCATCAGACAGCTCCTGACAACTCTGGCTGGGTTTGTGGTTTCCTTGAAAGTGTCATGACTTGGAGGAAAATTTGAAAAATGGCCCGGCACATGCCCAGACTTAAAGGGTCTTTGGGGTGGCATTCAAGGCCCCTGCACAGCCCCATCTCAACCCAATATTCCTGCTGCCCAGGTCTTCAAACCTCTGCTTCAGCCGCAGAAAATTTGAACAACAGGCACAATGTGTTCTCTCTGAAATAAAAGAGGGGGAGACCAGAAAACATTCATATATGCCTGCATTTGCATGAAGTCTGGAAAGGTGCTCATAAGACAAAGGGAAGTGGTTCCATGGAGGGGGAAGCAGGGAGGAGTCTGGCAAGTGCGCGGGTGGAGGAAGGGGTGGGGAAGGAGGGAGATATTCACTACGCATCATTTTTTGCTTTTTTTTTGCCGGTAGATTCTCAAACTAGGTGAATGTAACACTGGTTTAGAAATGCAAGGGAAGGAAGGGAGGAGGGAACGGAGGTAAGAGGGAGAAACGGCCGGAGGGAGGGAGGAAGGAATTCTCATTATTCCAGAGACACAGTTGCAGACCTTTGCACTTGCTAGCCCCACCTCCTGCAGGACTTGTTGGACCTAATGCCACACACCACCACCCCACCCTCCCATCCCGCCTGAGGGATGAGCCAAGAAGAGTTCCTCTGTGCTCCAAATCACCTTGGGCAGAAAGCAAACTCCCCCGGGCAGGCCTGCAGATGCCTTGTTAATGCCCAACACATAGTAGATGCTCAATAAATATTTGTTGAATGAATGAATGAGAAGCCATAAGAAGGCTGCGTAACATAATGGTTAAGAGCATGGGGGTTGGTGTCAGGTGGATATGACTAATAGGGGCTGTGTGACTTTAGAAATGTGAATTACCCTCTCTGAGATCCAATGTCTTCCCCCAGGGGTTCTGGCAAAGACTCAGTAAGGTCACTTGTGTGTAATGAACACGCAGTGTTAGCTATGTTGTTGTGGTTGTCTTGGGGGGAGGGCAGTTGCCACACTGTAGGACAGACACCTGCCATATTCCTGCCACCACACCTGGACTGGACACTCTTGAGGAGAGGGACCTGTTCCTGTCCCTATCATCTTGTTGCAGTGCCAGCCCTAGAGTAGAAGCCAGAAAGGAAAGGTTTGTTGACTGACTTAAAGAGGGAGCAAATGATCGAGGAGCCTTCTGCCAGAAGAGAAGGAGAAGAGAAGCAGATGGGCAGGTGGGACCCCAGCCATGCAAAGCACCCCAGAGCTGGAAGACCCCAGCAGTCAGATCTCAGCCTTGCAGCAATCCACCACCAGGGATTCAAAATGAGTTGAGAGTCGGAGCCAGAAGCTTGGCCGTTCCTCCAATAGGAGCCCTGCTCAGCCAGCCCTCACCTCCTCACCCCCCTGCTGTAGGGGGTACCTGGCACCTTAGCCCTCTACCCATTGGCCTCCGTGCCCAGGCAGCCCTCTCCTCGTGTGGCTTTCCCGTGGGTGCCAGCTTGCCCCAGTCCTGGCACGTGCCACATTACACTATCCCCCCTTCCTACCGCCCCCCAACTGGTCCAGTGCACCGCACTGGGTTTCCATCTTTCACATGTAACACAGATAGCTCCTGCTTGTTGAACCAAACCCGGCACTTTGCAGGGTGTCGTCATATAAGTTAATGCCTTTCCAAAGGGGGAAACTGAGGACTGAGGGAGTTCGATGACTCTCTCACTATTGCATAGCTATTCAGAGGCCAGGGTGTCATCAAAGGTCTCTTGTGTTCTAGGATAAGGGCTCCTAACTACACCCCAGGCTGCCCTCCCTGTGAGACCCACGACACAGGCTCGCTGATGGTTACACCCCTATTCCACCCTAACAGCTCTTTCGGTTCCTACTGGAGATGCAGTATCCCAAGCAAAGTATGTCCCGCAACCTCTTTGAATACCTCCCAAGATGGGGAGCTCACTCCCTCACTGCCTCTTCCCGTCTAGTTTCCTTTTACCACACTGGTAGGCAGGCTGATGCTTCTTGGAGTTTCCCAGATTAGGTGGCAGGGCCCTGCTACCCCCACTCTGACTCCGACCCCAGAGCTCAGCCTGGCATGCACCTTCAGAGGGAAGCCCCCATCCTTCACGCCTTGGCACAGCGTTAGGCACATAGTCGATGCTTAACACAGCTATCTAGGCTTTCCCTTGGGCAACCGGACCCCAACGGAGGGACCCTCCCCTTGGCCCAGGCTGTATCTGATGTACCTGAACTTTCCTTCAAGTTCACCTGTGTTGATGCCTTCACAACTTGCACTGGGTGGCTGGGAGGGCAGACAGCTCTCCTGATAAAGTATTAATCGCCCTGGGTGGGTGCACCCCATTCCTGTTTACTCCACTCACTCTTTCTTTCATGAAATATTCACTGTGAATATACTCTGCTGGGCCCTGACCTCGGAGAGATTCCTGTGGAATCAACCCTGGCCATCAAAAGGGAAACAGCAGAGAGCCGATCCCACTGCCATTAATCCACCCCGCATCCTCTTGCTTGAATGCTGCGGACTGTGTGCTCCAGGACAAAGGGCATCTGTCTGTGGGTCACCGTTTTCTCCCTGGCAGGGAACAGGTGCTTGTGGGAGCCCAGTGCCGGTTGGGGGAAGGAAGGACTGAATGAATGAACCTCCTAGAGGTTTATACAATGTGCTGTTGGAACCTAGAGGGCAGATGCCAGCATCTTGGAAAAGCGAGTGTGAAACAATGAGTTTAACCTTGTGGATTGTGTGCCAGTGAGTATGGGTACTGGGGACACCACAACCAAGCAGAAGGAACTGCCCAGAAAAGGCAGAGAGACGTGGCAAGGAATGAGGGCTTGCAAAGCTACAAGTGTTTCAGGCGGCTGCAGAAAGCACTCGGTCTCCCTCAAACGCACTTGACTCGCTGCGTTTTCGGCACAGCCCGGAGTCTGCAATAGGACCTGTGGCAGGCAGTTGGGGCTGGCGCAAGGGAGGAGGGATGGGCGGCGTCCACACCTGTCGGGAGCACACTCCCCTCCTGTTTCCCCCGCTTCTGTCCAGCCTGGGTTCCCAGACCTGCAGATGTGACCTTGAGCGTCTGCCTCCCATGGGATGGAGACTGTCAGTGCCTCCAAAGCAGACAGGCTTCTGCTAAAATTCATGGCACTCTCCAGCGACTGGGCAAGTGACGCGCCCTTTCCTGGGTCTGACAGATCCCTGGGCTGCTCATTGACCAGTGTGGCTCCCCCCCCCCAACACTGTGATTAGCCGGGGTGCCATGACAGCCAGCTGACATTAATTATCTGTGAGTTACAGGCTCACATGTGAGAGCACAAACAGAGGGCTGTCAGCGGAGCAAAGCGGTGTCATTACAGCTCCTGGGCTTTGCAGCCAGGACCACGAGCAGGGACATGGCTTTGCAAGTTCAAGGAGGGGTGGGCGAGGCCAGCAGCCCTTCACAGCAGGCTCTGGGTTGTGCACAAACAACCTTTGGATTATTTCATAAGAAGGTCAGGCTCGCAGTGGTGAGCAGTGCATTACCCAGCTCCCTGCCCCAACCCCCAATCAGATCCGGCCCCACAGCCTGACAGTTCTGTCTCCTGAACAGTGGTCACTTCTGGTTCTCTGCATTCCCCCACTGCCAGCCGGCTCTCAGCACCACGTTTGCTCCGACTTCGTCCTCCCCTCTAACCCAGGTCCTCCCTGCACCCAGCATCCAGAACGGGCCTTCCAGAGTCTACATCCAACCCTGCCGCCCCTCTACACAGAGTCCACATCCCTGCAAACCCAGCTTGTGGCCTGCTGGACCCTCCAGCTTCTTCTCCACCTCGGCTCTCTGCTCCCCCATCACATGCACTATCAAGGGCTTTCCCAACAAGTCCCCTTGGCCTCTTGCCCCATGGCCTTTGCACATGCTGTTCCCTCTGACTGGAATTCTCTCCCTCCACCTCCCACTTCCTTAAATGTTCCACAAGGCTTCCCTCAAGTCCCAAACCCCGGCAAGTTCCTGGTCTCACAGCACAGCATAGAGACCAAAGGCACAAAAGCTGGCATCAAGCAGCCTGGGTTCAAAACCCAGTCCATCCTCTGGCTGTGTGACTCCAGGCAAGGTACTTAACCTCTCCGAGCCTCAGCTTCCCCCTCTATAAACAGCCCCACAATCCCTGTTTTATGGACTAAAGGAGGAACAGAGGTACGAGGCCCTTGGAGCAGAGCCTGGCACGTGAGTGCTATGCCAGCATTAGCCGCTGGCTGTTTATACATTCCCTGATTCTCTGGAACTAGAGCCTCAATCGTGGGATGATTTGATTAATTCTGTCTTCTTCCTCCACACTACTGACATTTGGGGATGGATATCTTTGTCGTGGGGCCATCCCATGGATTGTAGGGTGTTGAGCAGTGTCCTTGGGCTCTGTTCCCTAGATGCCAAGTAACATCCTTCTGATCATGACAACCAAAAATGTCTCTGGACTTTGACCAGTGTTCCCTGGGGGCAAGATCATCCTTGGGGGGGGGGTGGATAACCCCAGCTCCTGTCTCTATGAGAGCAGTGGGCGCAGGTGGTCTCCAGCAATATTTCTTCCCGGCACCAGCACCGTGCCTGGCCCAAGACAGGGGCTCATTAAATACATGCTCAATGGATCAGTGAACGAGTGAGTGGACGAATGAAGGCGTAGCAAGAGACATGGGTAGAATAAAGATGTCAGGGGATATGAAGTCAGAAGATCTGGGGTCAAGTGCAGCTTCCGCTCGTCCCAGAGGGCATCACCCAGGGCCAATCGCTTCACCCCTGTCTTCCCATCTGTGAAACGAGGGTGGTGACAGTGGTCACGATCTCTCTCCCATCACAGGGGTGTTACGAGGCTCAGACAAGCAAATGGATGATAAAGTGCTTTATAAACTGTAGAGTGCCATACAGATGAGCAGGTTTGTAGGCGGCCCCTTGGAAACTGATAGACGTCTCTCCTCTCACTACGCTGCGCTGGCCCCGTCTGGCATCATCTGGACTCTGACGGGCGTGGGTGTATAATAGATGGGGTACATCAGGAAGAGAATATATCCCTTCGCCTCCCTTTTAATATTGCTGTAAATATGTCTTACGGGGGAGATCATCAAGATACAGAGCGTGTAATGGTGCTGATGGAGTCCGACCAATAGGATCTCACATCTGCCGCGAGGGCAGTTTCCCCGTCATTGGTTCATAATGGATGGTGTCTTGGGTAGATTGTGGCGCCAAGTATATTTCGAAGGCTAGCAAGCCCAGAGCGCTGAATTACACTGCATTTCTAATAAGGAGAGGCGCCGTGTGGTAGCAGGAGAGCTCTGTGCTTGGGTCTGGCCAACCCAGGTGCAGACCCTGGCTGTGTGAGCTCAGGCACATCACCTACCCTCTCTGGGCCCCATGAACTTACCTATTCTATGGGACCAGAGGAGGTGGGACAGCATCAGAAGCGATTTGAAAAGGACATCTATTTGGAGAAGGGGCAAGACAGTGTGGGAGAGCAGGATGACTCTGTTCTCAGTGATTTCCAAGTATCTGTCAAATGTGCTAATAGTATTTAGTTGCAGGCAATGACCCCTCTTAGGGGACTGGGAAACTCAATGACTTGTGCAGTGGGTAGGACATGGAGCCCAACTGAGGAACTGGGAATTTGGTTCAAGCACCCTGGCCCCCCTTTCATATCCCAAAATGTGAACTGGAGGTGCTTAGCACCTCTGTCTCGGATGCTTGTTGCAATGGTCGAAGAGAAGAACCGAGACAATGTATAGCCATTGCTTAACTCAAAGCCTGGTACATGGAAGCTTCTCGGTCAGTGAAAGGAGCCCCACGTGTCAAGTCCCTTCCATCCTGTGACAGAACTTATCTTTCCTGTTCTCCTGGAAGGTCATTGTTGTTTTCCTAAAACTAAAGGTATCCTAGTTTCTGGCTTCTGGAAGATTCAGAACACCTGACATCGCCAAGGCCATGATTCCCAGATGATCATAAAAGGTTTCCAGGACTGTCTGTTTTCAACCCGGCCTGTGGTCACCATTTTGCCAAAGTCCAAACCGGGGTTATTTCTCTTCTTAGATCATAGGCTGGTCCTATTAGCATTTGTGTTTTCAACCTTCCTGTTTCTAGAAGGGGCAGTGCGGGCTGGTGGTCGGCCACCAGGCTCTTAGATACCACTAAGTGACCCGCCTCTGGCCCCAGCGTAGGAGACTGGCTCTGGGACCTCGCTGGGCCTCCAGATCCCTGAGGAGCCTGCTGGGGGTCTGGTGGGGGCCAGCCCGATGGGAGCCCAAGTGACTGGACCAGATGCCGCCATGGTATTTCTCTTAAAAAGCATGACATGAACTTAGATAAAGATGAAATTGGTTTGGGAGAGGCAGGTCCTGTGCTCTCCGCGCTGTGCCTGCTGGGAAGAAACCTTCCTCCTGGTGCTGACATCCTCCACGCCAGCTCGGCGAATTCCCCCTGAAACTGTGAAATTGCATAAAAAGATCTGATCAAAGCCCCCATCGGCCGCCAAGCTGTAATGACTTCTGTGATTTTTCTTAACCGGATTTTAATTTTTATGTTTATTATTTGGGGACTGATGGAGCAGAGGAAATGGCTCAGCCTCTGGATTCCACTTTCGCTCTCTCCTGTGAAGCACTTTAAGGACTCGGGAAAACTCAATTGCAGAAGAAAGGCATTTGGCGCTCAGTGTTTCATGTTTTGTTCCCGCTCCCCAGGCTTGGAGACAGCTCAGGAACTTAATTAAAATCAATGGAGAAAAAGAATTGAATAAATCACCACATGAATATCTCTGAAAGTCTGTATCACAGTGCAGCAACATAGCAGTGGAAAAGATGTCCTGTTCCCTCTCTCTCCCTCTGGAAAGGGGCAAAATTAAAATGATCTCACAGTGCACTTGATATCTGCCTCCCTCTCTCTCTCTTTCCCTCTCTCTGCCCCTACAAGCAGAAATCTGAGAGGGAGACCATCAAGAGATCAAGGGCGAGGGTCTGCCCCTCATCCACAAGCGAGGTCACTACCACACAGAAAAAAACCTCCATCCATTACTGAACACGAAGCATGTGGCATTTGGCTTCCTCAAGCGACCCTACAAAGTCATGGTGCTTGGACCCCATTTTGCAAATGAGGTTCATTCGTTTTCCCCGGTTCACCTGGGCTTCACCCGGCTCCTGGTGCTCCTCCCGGCTCCTGGTGCTCCTCCTTTACCTTGGACTTGGCAAGATCTCCAAACCAGTGATTTGGGCACTTGTAGACAGATGCCGCCTGTCTGTGGGGGCTCTGAAGCATACCCAGAAAGGGACGGGAGAGGTCTCTACAGGACCCCTCCACCTGACCCCTGCCTCTGGGCACAATTACACTTAACCACCTCTGTCCCCAAGAGAATTGAGCTGGTTCCGTAAGGTGCCAGAGGAAGAAATTCTCTTCCAGTCTTGAAAATGCAGTTAAGCCGCTAACATCCTTCATTCTCCATGAGTAGTTCTTGTCCACAGCCAATCTGAATGCTTTGGACTTTCAGCTGGATCCCATCCTTGGGGTACATAGGAAAGTAAGTGGTGGGCCATCTTCTGCCCTCATCCACCCCCGACCCCACATCCTCTCCAAAGTTCTGCCCTCTTGCCGGATACAACACCCAACCCAGTGCCTGGTGCAAAGCTTGTGTTTGCTGAATTTTAATTCCTCGCTTCCACTCCTTCCTTCCACCATGCCCGAGCCCTGGGGTTGCCGAAGTCACTGGCCACCGTCTCCATTTCTTGGAGCTGCTTACAGTCTAGAAAGAAGGCCCACACTTCAGACATACCTACGATGCAGAGAGGTAAGCGTGATCACAGAGCTAAAACCACTGAGGATCCCCACGGAAGGACCCGCTCTGCCTTTGATTTTTATTTTTTTTTTAAAGATTTTATTTATTTATTTATTTGACAGTGAGAGACAGTGAGAGAGGGAACATAGCAGGAGGGAGTTGGAGAGGGAGAAGCAGGCTCCTAGCCGAGAAGGGAGCCCGATGCAGGGCTCGATCCCAGGACGCCGGGATAGTGACCTGAGCCGAAGGCAGACGCTTAACAACTGAGCCACCCAGGCGCCCCCGCTTTGCCTTTTATGACTCAGTGCCCCCATGTCACTGTGCCTAGAACCTTCCTGTCACCCCTGGGGAGAAGGCCAGGTGCCCAGGCCCTGCCTGACTTGACTCAGCCTTGCGTATTGTCGTCTCTCACGCTAGCCCTCACTCCCCGGCCTCAGGATCCTCATGCAAACTCCTCCTTATTCCTGACACAGTCCTGCCTCCCCGCTTCATCAGGCCAAACCCTATTCATCTTCCATACCTCTGCTTAAATGTCACTCTCCCAGGAAGGCCCTCAGTACCTCCCGTCCAAAAGCTGGTGCACGTCCCTTGCTCTGGGCTCAAGCCACAGGGCACCCGATGGTTCCCTTTTTTAAACACGCACACACTGAACGAGTAGTTGCTCACCAGTGGCCGTCTGTCCTGAGGGACAGCGAGCACCCGGACAGGGTGGAGAAGAGCCTAGGTTTTTAAAGACATCACCGGGCAACTCTCAGGCCTCCGGAGATGGTCTCAGGGAAACAATGAGTATCCTAACGATTTGGGTCACTGTTCCTTGAGCAGTGTGTCACTCGCTGAGTGTCTTCCTAACTGCTGCAAGGGCTATGATTCAACCTGGGGGAACGATGGATCTGTAGTGGGTGGGCAAACGAGGGGGAGTCAGTAAAATAAAAAGAGACAGATATCTTGGAACGTGGAGAGAATATCAAAATACCATCAGGGCCCAGTGCTGCAAGCAACTTCATTACAACAATGCATGATAATTACCCACTGATTTTCACAAGCAGGAGGCCGCTGACGTAGATGAAAAGTTGGTGTTTCCCCCAAGTTTGTACGTTGACATCCTAACCCCCAATGTAATGGGTGCTAGGAGGTGAGGCCTTTGGGAGGTGAGGAGGTCAGAAGGGTAGAGCCCTCATGAATGAGATTCGTGCCCTTATAAAAGAGACTCCAGAGGGCTCCCATGCCCTTTCTGCTATGTGAGGACAGGGAGAAAAGAGCCATGTATGAATCAGGAAGTAGGAACTCGGGGCGCCTGGGTGGCACAGCGGTTAAGCGTCTGCCTTCGGCTCAGGGCGTGATCCCGGCGTTCTGGGATCGAGCCCCACATCAGGCTCTTCTGCTATGAGCCTGTTTCTTCCTCTCCCACTCCCCCTGCTTGTGTTCCCTCTCTCACTGGCTGTCTCTATCTCTATCGAATAAATAAATAAAATCTTTAAAAAAAAAAAAAAAAAAGGGCAGTAGGAACTCACCAGATGCCAAATCTGACGGCACCTTGATCTTGGACTTCCCAGCTTCCGGAACTGCAAGAAATAAGTTTCTGTTGTTGGTAAGCCCCCCCCCCCCTGCCCAGTCTATGGTGCTATAGTAGCCAAACCAACTAAGACAAATCACTGATGTACTTAAGGAGGGGAAGAGGGGTTTTTTTTTGGTGGGGGGTAGAGTGGAAGATCACAAGAATTGAGGAGTATAGTAAACACTTGGGGAGCATCAGAGTACATTCACCCTTCCTCCACTCCTCCCTTTTGGGTGGGACTCATGCCTGACTCCAGGGATGATCATTTAGCCCAACCAATCACCCCAACTACAGCATTAGCCCAGAGGCTGGCATGTGCCCAAAGTTGGGCTAATCAAAGTGGAATCTGGGCCTTGTGTTAGGTGACAGGAAGACATTCTCTTTCTCTCTCTCTCTCTCTCTTTGTTACAGTATCAGGGAGGAAAGTAAGAAAATATATTGCTCCTCATAAAAATGCAGTAAAGGATGAAGTACAAACAGCCCCTCTGTTATGCTGAAATATTGTCATTCTGTGATTAACACTCCATGCATCAACCTAGTACTGCAGATACTCTTTTTCACACTGGACTTGAACGTGGAAGGGTGTGAGGATGAAGCCATGTTGTCATCATGAAGATAGCGACTCTGAAAATGGATCCACCCCAGAAACAGCAAGAAGGAAGAAAGATCTTGTGACCTCATGTGAGCACCTGAATCAAGCCATACCTGAAGCCAGAACATCCAGAACCCCAGTAACATATGCCCTTACCATTTTCCTCCCAGTTTGCCCTAGAGTTGTGTAGGGTTGCCACTTGTGTGTAGAAAGATTCCTGAGAAAAGGAGTGACATGGAGTGGAGGAAGTGGTGATCAGTGGTGATCACTGTCCTTATTCAAAAGCTGGCGCTAGCAGGCAATGACTAAACCCCTCCCCAGCCCTCTCACTGGATCGCCCTGTTTAGCCACCATCATTTGGCCAGCAGCTGTCATTTCTGCCTTAAGTGATGGGAAAGGAGGGGAGGGGTTGCCCAGCTCCTTCAATCCCTTTCTGTCTGAGTGCCCTGGGGTCTCACACTCCTCTCCCCCACCTGCAGAAAACAACCCATTCACCCAATTTATCACTCCTTGTTTTCATTTGCTGTATTTTTATCAGCTTTCAGCGAGATGCTCTGATTGTTCCCAAAAAGTACATCCAAGGGAAGGCACTGACTTCAGAGTAACCAGCGGTCTCTGTGCTACGATGCAGTCCTGTTGAGATTATCCACGCGGGGCCCAGAGCTTTTTGCCAAGAGCTCCTAATAATTCTCTGAGCATGGCTTGCTTCAAGCTCTGAATCACAGAGGGGCAGAGGCTGCTGCTGGGGGCTAAGTGGTTGGAGCTGTGCGGGTTAGAGGTTCACAGGGGTAGGGAGGCCACAGATCACCGCAGTCACAGGGATGCTTGACGTGTCATTGGTACACCCACCCATCACCCCAGGACCTTGCTCAGGAGAGAGACGGGAAGAGGAAAAGGGGCCAGAAGCATACAGATGCCCTGATGTGAGAACTTTCTGATATGCCCAGTCACCCAGTCGAGATGAGCTGGAGAAGCACAGTCTGATGTTTTTAGCTTAGCAAGTGAGATCAAAGAGACCAGATATGGACTAGAGAGATGGTATGCTACACCTGTCAGGATGTGGTCTGGAACTAGGAGTCCATCTGACACCAAATACAAAACAATACACCCAGGCAGGGTCATGGAGGGGCGATCTGGGAGAATACTAAACTCTAAAGTCAGGATCACAAACTCAAATGACCCTAGGGCTAAAGTAGGAAGAATAACTGGAGGAACCGTGCTGAGAATAGATCACGGAGAACCAGAGAACTAAAGTCCCATCAAGATAAGCACCTGCTATTCAACTCAAACTAGGTAGAAATGAAGGTCAGTGTTGTCCATTTATGCTGGAGAAGCCAGAAATCTATAGGATTTTTTCTTTAAAGTGGAATCATTTAATTTTTAAATACTGGCCACTAATGTGATTTTTTTCCTTTTTAGAAACAATATGGACTTTCGATTCTGGTTGGGCATGTGAGGAGCTTAAAGATTGTCACTCAATCCCAACCACAAGTAAAAAGTTGAGCAAACTGAAAAACCCACAACTTTTCTTAGATCCTTCAGACAAGAAGTCACGAGGCAAGTGGCTGCCCCTAAAACTGGAGAGGCAGACAGGCAAATACAGGGAATCACAACTCACCAAGCAGAAACCCACGGGCAGCAATGGGTTTCTGCATGGGAATCTGCGTGGGAACCAGCTGTGGGTAGGGAAATCTGAACTGTGGCTGACAAGTTACTGGAGGCTCAGTGCGGACAATCGGAGAGAGGAAAGCCAGCGGGGCCCCGTCATCGGGGCAGGAGGGAGGCCACACTTCTGTGAGTTACACCTCCAGGGGTCCAACCTAGTTCTCGCAGTGAATATGGGGGGAAAAATCCGCTTGTACTTTTGGAAGGGGGACGGGAAAAGAAAGCATTCTGACGTCACCCACACATTCTGTTCTTAACAAGGCCTGCCCTCAAGAGAAGCAATGTTGCCAGGGCTCAATCTGCTGTGGTTCCATCAGACCCTAAGCCACCTGGAGAAGGGAAGTACCCAGCTCCAGTCCCCTCTCCCCATCTTGTCCCACCTAAGGGGAAAAACTATTGAGAAGCACTGACAAAGTTCACATTTCAGGGGCATGGGCTCACCAAGAGACTGAGACCTAATCACAGCACCACAGAATGCTTCCCTTCCCTCCACACCTTAGGACTCCATCACTAAAGGCCTATTTGCTGCCATTCCTTTTACCCAGCACATCATAGCCACCTTTCGACAAAAAATAACAAGACATACTAAAAGGCAAAGGACACAGATTGAAGAGACTGAATAAAATCAGAGTCTGATATGGCAAGAATATTGGAACGATCAGACCAAGGACTTTTTTTTTAACTATGATGAATAAACTAAGGGCTTTAATGGAAGAAACAGACAACAGACAGATAATATAAGCAGAGGGATAGAAATTTTAAGAAAGATTTTTAAAAATGCTAAAAATCACAACAGTATAATATAAATGAAGAATACCTTTCATGCGCTCATTAGTAGACTGGACATGGCTGAAGAAAGAGTCTCTGAGCTTGAGGATATGAGAATACAAACTTCTAAAACCGAAAAGCAAAAAGAGACTGGAAAAATATCCAAACAGAACAGAATGGAGTATCCAGGAACTGTGAACAGTTGCAAAAGGTATAACATATGTGCAATGGTAATACCAGAAGGAGAAGAAAGAAAGAAAAGAAGGAAGGCAATATTTGAAGCAGTAATAACTGAGAATGCCCCCTCAAATTAATGTCAGACACCAAACCACATATCTAGGAAGCTTGGAGAACACCAACAGGATAAATGCAAAAAACAACTCCACTTAGCCATATTGTATTCAAACTTCAGAAAATCAGAGATAAGGAAAACAATCTTGAAAAGCCAGAAAAAAAAAAATATCCTTACCTATCTATAAAGGAGCAAAGATAAGAATTATATCCAACTTCTCCTCAAAAACCATGCAAGTAAGAAGACAGTGGAGTGAAATGTCTAGTGTTGAGAGGAAAAAACCCCACAACCTCAAATTCCATACCCTGCAAAATTATCCTTTAGAAATGAAGGAGAAATAAAGACTTTCTCAAAAAGAAATTGAGAGAATTTATTGCCAGTAGACATGCCTGGAAAGAAATATTAAAAGAAGTTCTTCAGACAGAAGGAAAATAATACAGGTCAAAAAATACAACTTACTAAAATTTATGTGATACAGTGAAAGCAGTGCTTAGAGGGAAATTTATATTATTGACTGTGTATATCAGAAAAGAGAAAGATTTAAAATCAATAATCTAAACTTCCACCATACGACACTAGAAGAGGAGCAAATTAAATTCCAAGTAAGCAGAAAAAAAAATAATTAAAATTAGAGCAGAAATTAAGGGAATTAAAAATCTGTAGAGAATGTCAACAAAACCAAAAACTGGCTGTTTGAAAATATCAATAAAATTGATATATCTTTAGTCAGGCTAAACTAAAAGAGAGAGAGAAATTACTGATATTGGAAATGAAAGAGGGTACATCACTACAGATCCTGCAGGCTTTAAAATGATAACAAAGGAATAGTAAGAACAACTCTCTACTCACATATTTCATAACCTAGATGAAATAGACCAGTTTCTTGATAGACAGAATCAGTCAAAATCACACAAGAAGACACAGATAATCTGAATAAACTTATATTTATTAAAGAAGTCAAGTCAATCATGAACAATCTTCTAAAACAGAAAGCACCAGTCCCTGATGGGTTTACTGATGAGTCCTATCAAACATTTAAGGAAGATAGCACACCAATTCTTTACAACGTCTCCCAGAAGATAGAGGCCAAGAGAATGTTTCCTAACTCATCCCATGAGGCTAGCATTACCCTAATACCCAAACAAGACGAAGGCATTATAAGAAAGGAGAACTACAGACTGATATAACTCTCGTGGACACAGAAGAAGACACTTAAGAAGACTTAAACTGAGAGAAAGCCATGAGGACAGCAATGGGATGTGTACTTGAAGCAGAAGAAACAAGTGCAAAATCCCCGAGGCTGGAACACGTACAGGTAATAGCAAGAAGAATAACGGAAGATGAGAGCAGAGGAGCAATAGATGATGGACTCCTCCATAGTAAGGGCTCTGGCTTTTAATAGGAGTGAGCTCAGCAGCCATCGGTTCTGAATGGAGGAGTGACATGACACAGCTGACTTTTAACCCAATAGGTATGAATCTCAGTCCACAAACTCAGAAAGGAAAGGAATATCATCTCATTTCACTCAAGGCAACCTGACTGTGACTCTTCTCTCCCTGGAGAGAAGTCCCATCTCAATCATTACAGCATCCCCTTCCTTGGTCTAGAGTCATTCTTGGATAAGGCGATGTGTATGGAGACCGCAATGGGAAGGTCTGCCTCTAACTGAATTTCACCATGGTCATCACCAGTACCCTTGTCGTGTGATCTGCGAGGGGTCCTGGGTCATGGAGGAGGCATTGCCTGGGGCTCCGTACCTAGGATCCTATCCTCCTATGCAGGGCTCACAAACTATATTTGTCCAGAGAACTCCAGGTGCTGTAACAAATAAATCTAAAATTTCAGAGGCTTCATGAAATGGAAGAGAATTTGCTCCTGTGCTATTTCTGCATAGGTCATCCTGGATGATGGGAAATTCTCTTCCATGTGGGGACATAGGGACCCAAACTTCTTGCTTAGTGCAACTCTGCCACCCCTAGATAATCAGAGTTCCTCTGTGCCCAGGGAGAAGGGGAAAGAGAAAGAGGAAAACCACGTCCACCTCCTAGCCACCTTGGCCTAAACTTCACACACATTATTTCTACTTACATTCCACCGGGGAGAACTAATCATACAGCCCCACACAGAGACAAGAGAGGTTGGAAGAGGCTGCTGACACTGGAAGACAATGCGAAAGGTAACGAGGCTGAACCAGGGCCAGCGGTGCCCTAATCAGCAGCCATGTGTAGCCCGAGCATGCACGAGTTACATGAATGTCGACAGGGCCAACAGAACGTGGGCTGATGAATACCAGGTGGGATTTAAGAACGTTGGCCTGTTAGAGGCGCCTGGGTGGCTCAGTCAGTTGAGCGTTTGACTCTTAATTTCAGCTTAGGTCATGATCTCGGGGTCATGGGATCGAGCCCCATGTTGGGCTCTGCACTCAGGGCAGAGTCTGCTTGAGATTCTCTCTTCCTCTCCCTCTGCCCCTCCCCCTGCTCACACTCTCTCTCAAATAAAATAAATAAAATCTTTTTTTTTTTTTTAAAGATTTTATTTATTTATTCGACAGAGATAGAGACAGCCAGCGAGAGAGGGAACACAAGCAGGGGGAGTGGGAGAGGAAGAAGCAGGCTCATAGCGGAGGAGCCTGATGTGGGGCTCGATCCCATAACGCCGGGATCACGCCCTGAGCCGAAGGCAGACGCTTAACCGCTGTGCCACCCAGGCGCCCCATAAATAAAATCTTTTTTAAAAGAAAAAAGGAAAGAGAGTCTGCTTGAGTTTGAATTCCTACTCTGTCACTTCCTTGTTGAGTCCACTGGGTCAAGGCAGACAACCTCTTTGAGCCTCTGTTCCCCCACTGGATCCAGGGTCATATAAAGGACATAAAACACTTAGCACGGCGCCTAGCACATAAGAAACTCACAGTAAATGGTATCTAATATTTTTGCCACACACTGCAGGCCCCTGCACTCTGGAATTTCTATCGTACCCAGGGCCTGTATCCATGAGTCCTGACCCCGTTACGGGCTCTGTTCTGGGAAACCAAATACTCCCAACCAGGAACGCAGAGCAGACCAGTATGGTGTAAGGGATTGCTGGCAAGTTAGGGCAGAGAACGCAAACACGTGCTTCAATAAAATTTCGCGGATGAAAGGCAAGGCTGGTAAAAAGGATGGATGGAAGGGTAGAAAGAAGGGAGACAGGAAGTGTGTTAGGAAGAGAGTTGGAAAGAGGGAAGAAATCAGTTAGAAAGGAGAGAAAGAAGGGAGAGGAGCTAGGGAGGGAGGGAGGGAGCGTACTGGAAGGCAAGAGAGGTGTGCTCTGCTGCGTCTTTGAGAATCTATGGATTTCTCTGGCCAGAGCCAAGTGTCACTATGCTCTGGTCCTGGTCCCAAATGCCCGGTGGTGAGCGACCGCTAACCAGCCCCAAGTGCAGCGGCAAGCCCCCCGTAGCCGCGGCTTAATAAAGGACTCGTCAGTTTATTGTCAAGAGCATGTGCCAATCTCATCCAAATCAATTAATTCCTTAATCATGCTGTGAATGGAGCAGGATGTGAAGCGCCCATGTGGGAGCAATGAATATTAGCCGTATTTAACTGCCAAACACTTCTGATACCATAAAGCATCCTTGAGGTTGCACAATAAAATCCAAAGTTTAATTGGTGGGTAACAAGGCCCCAGGCAATTGTACCTTATTAATGCTGACAACAGGAATATGTATGCAAGGCCGCAACAGCCGGCTACTTAGAGCAATGCCAGCCGCCAGCCCCAGGAACAGGAAGTGATTAGTGTGGCCCAATTGCAGAAAGATTTAGAATCTCTTTCGCCAATGGATCTTTTTCAAACACCATGCTGTAAATACATCATCGCCTCCACCCAGCTATACCTCAGGGAATGATTTGTAAAAGGCAGAGAAGTGGAGGATAGAGGCTTATGGGTGCAGATAGGCAGATACTGGAGAAATATCAGGCAGGCAGGTTGGGGCCACCCTATAAGGTTGCACAGGTTGTGTACTGCACAAGGCTCCTCGTGGAAGGGAAGCGAGCAGGGGCTGAAATCCTGGCCTGAGCTCTGCCCACCAAGCTATGTGCCTTGGCATGAGGCTATGTCTGCCCTGAGAAGGGCAAGGTTTTTCCTAATCCAGCCATCCAGAGGGTAAATTGCTTAAGCTCTTTGAAACAATTTTTCCATTTGAAGAGATTGGACTAGATGAGAGGTGTCTTCTGAATGTCACATTACTTAATCATGTTTTGTACATCCAACAAACATGTATCAATACCTACTATCATCTCTGCATTAGTCTAGAACCTGGGGATAAGGCTCCTCCCTTCCCAACTTGGGGAAAAGGCAGAAACCCAGGCAGATAATTGTGCCAGCAGTACTTTGGTGGGAAGAGTGGGAACACACCTCAGTTCCAGTTTAGGAAGTGCCTGTGGCCTTTCTCCTGTGGCCCCTCTCTGGCAGCCTCCCACGGCAGTGGCCACAAGCACATTAATGATGCACTTGTCATATTGCTTCATCTTTCTTCCTCACCTGTCCCCACTGCCAAGCTGGGAGCTCCGGGAACTCATAACTAGGCCTTATTCATCTCTGGCGCCCCAAAATCTAGCCTAGTGTCTGACACACAGTGCAGGGTAGTAATGGTTTAATGGAGTTTCTATACTCTAAACACTTCTTATACATAGGATTCCTTAATTCCTTATGTTTGTTCCGCAAGGGATCATTACATTGTCTCTCAGCACCCCCAACGCTCTCTGGGCCATACTACAGTGGGTGGCACACATTTTCTAGAAAGGGCCAGGACAGTAAATATTTTAGGTTTGGTGGCCCTTAGAGTCCCTGTCACAGCTCCTGAACTCTGCCACTATAGCACAGAAACAAACCACTGACAACAGGAAAAGAAGTGAACATGTCTGGAATTTACGGACCGAAATTGACATTTTATATGCTTTTCACATGTCATGAAAGATTCTTCTTCTTTTGATTTTCTCAACCACTTAAAAATGTAAAAAACATTCTTCAATCGTGGGCCACACACAAAAAAGCAGCAGGCCAGATTTGGCCGCTGTCCCCTACTTTTGCCAACCTCTGTTCTACTCTGTGATGAGGGGGCTGGATGGAGGTCTACATGCTGTTTCCCAGAATCCCTTGATGCCTGGATTTCTGTTGGGCTTTTCCAGGAGGAGACACTGCAGAAGATTGGCAGGAAGAGAGAAGGGGCTTGCTCTTGTCTAGCTTCTGTAATATCCCCCCCAACAGAAGACGACAGCTGAAGATCTAGCCAGTTCTAGCACTGGTGACTCCGTGTCCCCAGAGATGTACACATCAGCCACCTGGTGTCTCCAGAGCCGTGAGAACTGCCTGAGCAGGACTTCTTTTCGAGGTCCAAGTGCCCATCTACAAGGGCTCCTCCTATGAGCTCAGATGTTCGGCAACATTACCTCTTCCCTTTCGGTCCCCAGAACTAGGGAATCATTGCTGCTTCCTGCATTTCTAATATTTAGGATACTTTGACCTCCCCTTTGTGTTTTCAGGTCCCTAACACCTGAGTAACCAACTCCCTGCATTAAATCCTCTCTATTTGAAATACCTAGTGTGATTTCTGTTTTCCTAACAAAACCCCAACTAATACAGCTCCATTTTATAAGCAAGAAAACGGAGCCTCCGGGAGGGTTGAGCTTTATGTAGGCCCACGTAGGCGGTAAAGCAGAAGTATTTGTCCAATATCACAGAAGAGGGAAAAGGTAGATTTATACTGGAACCCATCACTGTCTGACCCCAAAGCCTATACACTCTTAGGCAGCATACGGCCTGAAAGGGAGAGTTCACCACTCGTACTGCTCCCAGCAAAGCTCTGAGCACCCCGCAGACACTGTGTTCTGATGGCTGAATGAATAAATGAATGGGTGATCTTGTCTTATCTCTGAGCCTAGCATTGGCTTGGGCATGCAGTAAGGTGTAACAGATGAGTGTTGGAGGAAAAATACAGAATTAATGTTTGGGGCCAGTAGTTCTCAGTTCCAGCGGCACACTTAAATCTCAAAAACTTTAAAACCATGCCCAAGCCCTACTCTAGAGCAAATGGCCCAGCATCAGGCTTCGGTATTTTTCTTATGAGTCCCCGGGTGATTGTAACACGCGGCTGGGATGGAGAATTGCAGCATTAGAGAAAGCTTTGCTGGGGCCCAGTCTTGCTCAAAAGATCACTGGAGCAAGGTGTGGTGGGTCCTCCCCAGCAGGCGGTACCATCCACACCACCCCAGGGACACGATCCCATCTGAAGGTGAAGGTCCCTTTGCTCAGGCAGCATGTAAATCCTCCCCAAGGTGGCAAATCAGACTCCGATTCAATCACGTTTGCTGAGCACCTACTATGTGCTAGGCACTGTGCTGTTAAAATTCATCTTAACGGATGCATACGTTACTTTGTCATCGAGAGACTAATAGAAACACGGACAACGGTCAGACCACATATGACAGCAGAACTCTGACTCACAACCTCTGGAACAATCAGCCTAGAATAGTCAGGATTTGGTTGACAACTGCCAGTTTCTTTATTATTATTATTTTGCCACATCTTCTAACTCAGGACCAACCAGAGAAAGCCAAACATGTTCCTCCAAGGCAAGAACATTTAGATACTTCTAGGTTTCTCACTACCAGCTTCCCCATGCCCACAACCTCCAAATGGGGCCCTACTGAAGCCTCGTGCACGATGAAGCTTTCTTGGCCCCTGGACAGCCTTTGAGTCTGGCAAACAGGAGTGGTGGATGGTGCCCAACTCCCCTGCTACAAGCAGCTCTGAATCAGCAGCTTCTGTTCTCCTTTGGGTAATCGTCATTTATTTCTACATTATTATCTATAATATTTTAATTGTGCCTTTTTTTTTTACAGGCGTGAAACGGAAGCTTAAAAATGTTAGGTAACGTCAGAGGTCACCCAGCTGGAAAGAGCTGAGGCGGGTTTGAAGCAGGGAGAAGCAGGGTAGCATTAGGAGGAGAAGTACAGGGCAAGGGCAGAGCATAAGCTATGACGTAAGGAAGAATGGCTGAAATCCCGGGCACGAGCAAGGTTAAAGAGCCTTCTGGACCTTGCCTGGGTCACTCGATTCTCTCTGTACTAAGGTTCCTCAAATCTGTAATGGAGATAACATTTCATAAGGAATACAGTTTACTGGGTCCAAGTAAAACCTCTGGAATAAAATTCAAACTCTGATCGAGTTACTTGCCAGCAGAGTAAAATTGTTCAACTGGACTGGGCCTCAGTATTTTCACCCCCAACATGAGGATAATTCATTTATCACAGGGTTATTAAGAGAATTCGATACGTTTTGAAGCACTTATGTGGCACCGACTGTGTAAGTATCAGGCCCTGCAATGTGTTTTACAGGCATTAGTATCCTTAATTTTCATGACAATGTCATGGGTTAGGCACTATTTTTACCACCTCCAGTTTATCCATGGGAAAACTGAAGGAAAAAGAAATTAGAGGGGATCCTGGATGGCTCAGTCATTAAGCGTCTGTCTTTGGCTCAGGTCATGATCCCAGGGTCCTGGGATCAAGCCCTGCATTGGACTCCTTGCTCTGCTGGGAGCCTGCTTCTTCCTCTCCCACTCCCCCTGCTTGTGTCCCCTCTCTCGCTGGCTGTCTCTCTGTCAAATAAATAAATAAAATCTTAAAAAGAAAAAAGAAAAAGAAATTAGAGGGATGCCTGGGTGGTTCAGTCAGTTAAGCATCTGACTCTTGGTTTCAGCTCAGGTCATGATCTCAGGGCATAGATATCGAGCCCCTCGTCAGGCTCCCTGCTCAGCACGGAGTCTGCTTGAGGTTCTCTCCCTCTCCCTCTGCTTCTCCCCCAGCTCCAGCTCTCTCTATCTAAAATAAGTAAATAAATAAAATCTTTAAAAAAAAATGAAAGAAAGAAATTAGAGAACTCGCCCAAGGGCCCTCAGCCAGGAAAAGGTGGATCTTGTATTAGAACCCCAAGCATCAGTACACAATTCTGCTTCTTGAATAATGAAGTATGCAAAACATTTACCTCCGTGCCTGACCCACGGTAAGCTCAAAGGCAGGAGCAAAGAGTAGTAATGGGTTGGTGTGATTTCAAAACTGTTTTCCAATACAGACTAATGCCTTCCAGGAAGCCAACATACTACAAACGATCACTCATGTAACAGTGAGAGTGAGAGACTGAGAGACAGAGACAGACAGACGGACAGCACAGATGAGTCTGATTTAACAAAATTGTTCAAGAATCCAGCAGGATGAATAAACTTAGGGGGGCAGTTCCCAGAAAAAGAAATCTAAATGGATTTTAAATACGTGAAAGCGTGCTGAATTTCATCTAATATTTTCTGAAATTTATTTTTTAAAATAAGATACTATTTTTCAGAAATTGTAGAAATTAACAAGCTGATCTGAAGATGTGTGTATAAATGAGGGATCTAGTATAGGCAAAACAATCTTTTCTTTTTTTTAAGATTTTATTTATTTATTCGACAGAGAGAGAGACAGCCAGCGAGAGAGGGAACACAAGCAGGGGGAGTGGGAGAGGAAGAAGCAGGCTCCCAGCGGAGGAGCCTGATGTGGGGCTCGATCCTGTAACGCCAGGATCACGCCCTGAGCCGAAGGCAGACCCTTAACCGCTGTGCCACCCAGGCGCCCCATAGGCAAAACAATCTTGAAACAGAACAAATTTGGAGGACTCCTATAACTTGATTTCAAGACTTATAATAAAACTACAGTAATCAAGAGAGTCTGACATTGGCATAAGGATCACTGAACAGTCGAGAAAAGCCAGAAAAAGCCCCACACGTAGTCAGTTGATTTTCTTTTCCCCACTGAAGTGAGTAAGCAATTCAATGGCCAAAAGAAAAAGCTTTTTTTTTTTTTTCTAATTTAAATTCAATCAGCCCACGTATAGTACACCATTAGTTTTTGGTGTATTGTTTAATGATTCATTAGTTGCATTTGATACCCAGTGCTCATCACATCAAGTGCCCTCCTTAATGCCCATCACCCAGTTACCCCATCCTCCCACTCACCTCCGTTTCCACAACTCTCAGTTTGTTTCCAGAAGTCAAGAGTCTCTCACGGTCTGGCTCCCTCTCTGATTTCTTTCAAAGCTGGCGGCATCACGATGCCTGATTTCGAGCTATATTACAAAGCTGTGATCATCAAGACAGTATGGTACTGGCACAAAAACAGACACATAGATCAGTGGAAGAGAATAGAGAGCCCAGAAATGGACCCTCAACTTATGGTCAACTAATCTTCAAAAAAGCAGGAAAGAATATCTGCTGGAAAAAACACAGTCTCTTCAATAAATGGTGCTGAGAAAACTGGAGAGCCACGTGCAGAAGAATGAGACTAGACCATTCTTTTACACCATACACAAAAATAAACTCAAAATGGATGAAAGACCTCAATGTGAGACAGGAATCCATCAAAATCCTAGAGGAGAGCATAGGCAGTAACCTCCTCAACATCGGCCACAGCAACTTCTTGCAAGACAGGTCTCTAAAGGCAAGGGAAACAAAAACAAAAATGAACTATTGGGACTTCATCCAGATAAAATGCTTCTGCATGGCAAGGGCAACAGTCAGCAAAACTAAAAGGCAACCTTCAGAATGGGAGAAGAAAAAGCTTTTTAACAAATAGCATTGGAACAACTGAATAAACATAGGGGAAAAAATGAACCTTGATCTCTGCCTCACACCACATACAAAAAATTAATTCAAGATGGATCACAGACTAAACGTAAAAGATAAAACTATTACGAACATAGGAGAATACAACTCTGGCAGTGATTTTTTAGGAAAGAAAAAGTACTAACCATAGAAGAAAATAAATTGGAACTCATCAATATTTTAAAATTTTGCTCATCAAGTTACATATTAAAAAATAGGTAAGCCACAGACTGGATGAAAATATAGACCTGACAAAAGAACAGTATCTATAATATGCAAAGAACTTCTACAAATCAATAATAAAAGACAAACAACCCAATAAAAATTGTCAAGACTTGAAGAGATATTTTACAAAGAGGGTATACGAATGGCTGACAAGCACATGAAAAGGCGCTCCATTGGAAACCCACTGAAACACATATTTGAACTCATTGAAACACACCCGAAACACATAGAATGATCAAAATGTAAAAGGCTGACAACACCAAATATCAGGGAACAGGTGGAGCAGCCAGAACTCTCATGCATTACTGTTGGGGGTGTAAATGGTACAGCCACTTTGAAAAGCACTCCTGTAGTGTCTTATATAGCTAAATATACATTTAACTTATGACGATTCTACTCCCAGACATGCATCCAAGGGAAATGAGCACGTACTTCCACACTAAGACTTGTTCGAGAATGTTATTGACAGCTTTGTTTATAATAGCCCAAACAGGAGAACAACCCAAATGTCCATCAAGAGAACAGATCAACCAATCTTGATACAGCCCCACAATGGAATACTATTCAGCCATGAAAATGGATGAACACAATAGCATGTATGAATCTCACAGACCATCTATCAGTCAAAAGAAGTCAGACACAAGAGAGTACACAGAGTATAATTCCATCGAAATGAAGTTTAAGAACAAAATCAATGGTGATAAAAATCAGAGCTGAGCTTCTTGGAGCAGGAGCCAAGAGAGATAGGAAAGAGGCATGAGAAAGCCTTCAGAAGTGATGGAATGATTCTCAGTCTTGACTGGGGGTGTAGGTTCCAGGGGTTTATGCGTCTGTCAAAACCAATTGCACTTACACAGTTAGGTCTGCGCACATTACTGTTCGTGAATTACACCTCGATAGATTGTTTGCGAGGGTGTGAGAAAATGCACCAGCATACGTTCCTGGGGAGAGTATAAATGTGCAATCTCTCTGAAGGGCAATTTTGACAAAACCTATCAAAATGAGCAATACAGACACACACTTGACCCAGTCATTTCACTTCTAAGAGTCATCCTACAGATATATTCATGCGTGATGTAGAGACGGTTGTACCAAGATATTCTTTGCAGAATTGTTTGTGGTAGCAAAAGACTGGAAATAACATGGCAATCCATCCATAAAGGACAGGTTAAATAAATTACAGTGCTACATTTTAATAGAATACCATGCATCTGTTAAAATAATAAGGGAGATTGCTACGTACTGATATGGAATGATACTCAAGATGTATGATATATTGATGCCCAGAAAAACAAAGGTGTAGAACAGAGTTTATAATATCCTCCCATCGGTGTAAAAATAAATGTGTGCGTGTAATGTATCTTGAGAGGTACATAAAAGAACTGGACATGGCTGTTGCCTCTGGAAACAGGGACTGGCGGACTTGGAGACTGGAGGTTAGAGCGGGGCAAGGGGGAGAATTATTTTCGCCATATTACCTCTTTTATGGTTTGAATTATTTTGTTATTTTCTTGTAACCACATGGGTATTATGTAAATCAAGATTCTTTTTTTAAAGCAAAGGAAAAGACCAACGCTCGCGGGGCCAGTCCATTTTCCCTGGCACTTGACCCAGACCGCTTTAGATCCTGTGCACTGTGAACCCTAAAGTCTGTCCTGCGTGCTCTTATTAATATGTGCCCCCATCATTTCTGTCTCCGTGACAGTCATCCTCAGATCTGACCTCAGCCCCACCTGCGGCCTCCGCTCTGCTCTCCTACAGGACCACCGGCCCTCGCCTAGCAGGTGCGTTCCCACCCCACGCTGCCTCCTGCCACTCTGCATTTCAGTTATTGGATTTTCCAGCTTTTTACTTAGCCCCAGCTTTTCCCAAGCAAAACAGATCCGCCCATAGCCAGGACCATGTCTAGCCAACCAGATATATGCCCCCAAATGAGACCATGAAATATCCCTGTAATTTCCAGATGCCTTAAGACATACACACTTAAATATTTAGTAGATTATAAATGACCTAAAGCTTTAGTCCGGCTTTTAAACATAACTTAATGAGCCTACGTGGACGGTTTGCCCCCAGCCCGAATGTGGAGATAATTGTGCCTCTCCTGATGAATAAGAGGGTGGGTGCAGAGGAATGGCTGTGCAATATTAATGAAAGTGTCCTAGGGGCTTGGTACCCACTCCAGGGACAGATTTGCTGCTCGCAGCTTTCTCTCTGATCCTGCAGTTTGCAGACTGCTGCACGGACATTTGTAGGGAAGAGAATCAAAGCAACCGGTCTCAAGCCTGACTCCGCCACTGATTTTCTGTGTGGCCGTGAGCATGTCACGTCCCCTCTCTGGGCCTCTGGGCCCTTCCCTGTTGCATTAGGGTAATCTCTAAGGCACTTGCAGCAGCATCCAGCTCCAGCCTCCCGAGTGTCTGCAATTACAATTATTTGTTAAAATATGTTTCACGACAAAAGAAGGGGAAATAGGCAGCAAGGATGTAAAAAAAAAAAACCAAAAACAAAAACTTTTTAAAATGGGCTTAAAAAAAGAAGAAGAAGAAATACTACATCTCTTTTAATCCTTATGCTCCAGCAGCGTTGGCATCACCTGGGAGGTCATTAAAATTGGAGAATCTCAGGTCTCCCCCCAGACCTGCTGAATCAGAATCTGAGGTTTAACAAGATCCTACGGTAATTTGTACTGAGCCCCCAGGAGCCATAAAAAAGTACTCCAGGAGTCTTCTGTAAAACCAGCAGCTTTGGGAAAGGGTCTTCTCCACGTCTTCAGGCCACTCTGGTCCCAGTAGATGCCAAGTAGCACTCACAACACCAAATGCCGACAGAGGTCAGGCAAGTAACATAAACTGGCAAAGGAGCCTGAGTGTGGGGCAGTAGGGAGGGGTGGGGGCTGTGGCTAAGTGGAAAGTGTTTGTTTTGTCTTAGGTGGTCTCATAAAACGGGCTGGAGCAGGGCAGCCTGACTGCGACTCAGCATCAGTCAACTTCTGTTGTACAGGAACGCAGGGTCTATGTTGCCAGATCTTGTGATTTTTATATATATATAAATTAACCTGGGTATTCAGATTTCTACGTAAAATCTCTTTTTAAAAGATTTTATTTATTTATTTTAGAGAGAGAGACACAGCATGAGTGGAAGGGAGAGAGAGAATCTCAAGCAGACTCTGCTGAGTGTGGAGCCTGACGTGGGGCTCGATCTCAGGAGCCTGAGATCATGAGCTGAGCTGAAATCAAGAGTCAGACACTTAACCCACTGCACCATCCAGGCGCCCCTAAGTGAAATCTCTTAATGATGAAAATATCATCAGGTCAAACATAGCACATTTTAAAGCCAGAGATAATAGTGATTTCCAAAGCCTTAAGCAAGACCAAACTTGATGAGTTCAAAACACAAAAAGGAGGTTCTAAGCTGGCTGGAGTATGATGAGAAATGGGGGAAGTAGAACAAGACTCGAAGTGGGATGGGAGTGCTGGTCCCCTATGGAGGAGGCAGGATGATGTGGCATTTGTTGGTGAACCAAGGGGTTAAAAGCACAGGGACTGGAGCCCAAGCCTGCTCTTCTCCATCTCTGTGACCTTAGATCAGTTATTTCGTGCTTACATACCTCTGTTTCCTTATCTGTAAAATGGAGTTAATAATGGCATGCACCTCCAAGGTCAATACAAGGAGGCAATGATCAATACAATTAGGCACTTAGAATAATGGCCAGACCTAAGTAAGCACTCACTGATTGCTTATTGTCATTGCTATCATTTGCCTTTAGCCCTGCAAATGTCATGAGTCCCTGCTCCTGCCAACCCACATACTAGACCTTTTCCGCAGGCTTACCAGCTATCTCCTCCTCTGAAACCTTCAGACAAAGAAGAGGCACACAAAGATCTGTAGAGCGCTCCTTTTTGCAAGGCTTCTCCTCTGATGATGTCTCAGGCTGCCCTGACCCAGCCCCAGTCAGGCTGTTGGTGCTGAACATTCTTTTTTTCCCCCAGTACTTTGTTTTGTTAGTGGGCTCCGTGTTCAAGGCCCTCTGCAGGCTGCCCACTAGCAAAGCAAGGCCATTTCCTCATTCAACAAATACGTATCACGTCTCAATAACGTGCTAGGCCCTGAACTAAACACAGTGGTGAACAAGATCCCCGACCCTGTGGTTTTTCTCGTTCTAGAGGAGTGGATAGATAATAGCCCATAAATACACAAATAAACAGGACAATGATATTAAATTAAAATAAACAATGATAGTTATGTGACCGTCCGAAAGCAGTAAATTCCACCACGGTGAAGAGGTCAAAACAGGAATGACATTTCAGAGAGGGCCCTCCTGCTACATCACTAGATACGAGGTTTGGAATGAATCTGCCTTGAGCAAAAGTTCAAGCTTTAGCCATGAGCTCATCCAACACTCATTCAACCATTATTCATTTACTCATTCATCCAATCATTCATTCCACATGTATCTAGTGGGGCCAAAGAGTTGCCAGGCTTTCTACTAAACAGTAGGGAAACTGAGAGGAAGAGACATGGTTCTTACCTTGAGAGAACTTCCCAGTCTGGTTATGGGTGAAGATGTATTATAGTCATTAATAAACAACTAACTTAAATAACTCTTAAGTAAAGAGTGATTTCATCTTATAAAAAGCAGACCTGCCTGTGGGCTCTTACGCTTGGAGAAATTCAATGAACTTTAGCTTTCTCAACTTCTTGATGTCCCCAATCCACCCAAGTTCAACTAACAGTAGTACTGTCTAGTGAGGACAGGGTAAAACTGCAGATACAAGATCCCCTGAGAGAGATCGTCTTATCTAGAAGTACTGCCATACATTTTTAATGCCTGAGTTGATGCTTATATAAGGATCAATATGGCTCCGAGTTGTGTTTCCTTAACCGGGCCTGGCTAATGAAAACTGTACGGAGATTGACTTAATATAAAATATTTTGTGCCACGTGACATCTCCTTTCATGCATAAGAACAATGAAAGCATCAACACTCTACCAGGTTGACTTCTATGAGCTCATTTAATCATAATAGCAAAGCTAGGATGCATAGATATTGAAACAGGATTTCAACTCATACATTTTGGCTTCCAAAGTCCATAGTCTTAACTATCATGCTGTAGATAAGAAAATTTTACAGTGGTTAGAATTTTAAAAGATTTTCCATCAAAAAACTGACATGATACACTCAAAGGATCTTTCCCCAAAACTGTCAATACCATTTTCACATTGCCAATGAAAAACTATTTCAGCAACTCAGCATCATCTGTCATATTTAAGTTCATGTCACTAATTTGGATATATGCTGAGCGAATCTTGAAGGATAAGCAGGAAACACCCAGGCTCCAGGCATGAGGAACCATAGAGGCAAATGCAATGAGACAAGTGTCACGACATACTCATACACCTGCAGGGACTTCAGTGTGGCTGGAGTGTCTGGTGTGAGGTAGGGGTTGGCAGAAAAGGATGCTACAGGGAGGGGCAGAAGCCAGGCTTCAAGAATAGACTTTGAGCGGGCACTAAGCCAGGACCTGCTCGGATGGAGGAAAGGGGTGACACCTGGGAAACTGCCTTGGGATTCAGCCATTCTTGAGGGAAGAACCCAAGAATGCTTTGGGGTTATTATCCATTGCTGGCACCTGGTGGGCAGACATGTACATAACCAGCCTCTCTACTTGGGAGGGAATAAAAACAAACCAAAACTGCAAAAGGGATCTTCTTAAAGACCTGTTTGAGCAGTGGGGTGCTTTCGTGGAAATTCAAGGTCAAAACCTGGAATTTAAAGTCAGGGAAGTCCTTCACCTAGGAGCAATGTTGCCCCCTGCTCTGGTCATCCATCCACGTGTAGAAAAATCTCGTCTTTGCTTATAAAGGAGCGCTCATCCTCTATCTTTATCCACCGGCCTTTTCCTGTGAGTCGTACTGCTGTCCTACTGTAACAACCACACACATCTTGAGGATGTTGGATTTTAATGTTTGTGCTATGATGAGTTTGAAAGGTGGGCTTTAAGGGGAAAAGAGAAAATAGAGACAGTATCCTGAGCTAATTTTAAGTGGACTTTCTGTGGCAGGAAGGGAAGCAACAAGACAATAGCAATGATTTTGAACCCTGGCTGGTTATAGAATCACCTGGGGAAGTTTCAAAATGTCTTGATTCCTGGGCTCGCCACCACCAATTCCGTGTCAATTGCTCTGTGACGTTTGAGGACCCCTGAGCAGGACTGATGAGAAGCACTGGGGGAGCGTTGTCATAAAACTGTTACTCCAACGCGGGAGAGATCCTCGAGCATGTTGAAATGGTGATGACAAAGGGTAAAGGGGCAGAGATGAATATGTAGGACAAGTGAACAGTCCACCAGAGCAGAATCCCTGAGGGGGCAGAAGAGGTTGGTCTCGGGGGTATGGGTGGATTCACCTCCCACCATCTTCCTCTGAAACAAGGAGGGAGGAAGGGGGAAGAAGATGCGAGTCTCCCTTGGGGAGGAAAAGGAAGATGAGGGGAGTTTTTCCCGCGGACTGTAATTTCTGGAATCTTGTTCGTAAAGCAGATGGATGGTTCGTTTGCTAAGAGGGAGGGGAAATGGTGGCAGGCAGCTTAAGAAGAAGCAAGGCTTGAACTCTGCTGACTGTAGACGGGCAGGAGGCATTCCGCAGCTGAGACTGGAGGCCAGGAATTTAAGCTCCACTAGGAGATGTATTCCATGGGAGCAGAGCCTTTCTCTGGGTCGGTAGTGGCCATATCACCAACGTTCAGTTCAGTACACTTGATGAATGGACGTGTCATGACACCATTCGGCGACATTTCTTTTCCTCAGTACCATTTGGGAGGCCAGGGAGAAAAGCCTTGAAGTGACTCAGTAAAGCTGTTTAGGGTTCAAGGGTAACCTGGCAAGGCATCAAAGATGGGTCAGGGTGCATCAGACAGACTGCGCAAGAGAGATTGGGTTTTACCTTGAAGGCAAAAAGTAGAGAGACTGGAGAGAGGCAAGGATAGATCTGCATGGGCAGAAGTCCACTCCGGGCTTTAAGGAGATGGTTCGAGGGGTAGTGAGAGGCTATTACGACCATCCGGGTGAACGGCGAGGAGTCAGATAGTCCTGGGGGATGCTGGTTGGAGCAGAGGGTCAGTTTCAAGAAGGCAAATTCCACATCGTTCTAAGGGACAGCTTTACAATAGTCAATGAGCGCCCCATCTATCTGGGTGGGGGGCGGTGCTGGGCTGAGCAGTCTGAGAGCATGCTCCGTGGATCTGTGGAGCCCCAACAGCCCCTTTCACCGTCCCCCTCCTCGAGAGGCCTCACAGTCTCAGCTGGATGGGAGCCGCCTCTCCTCCGGGCTCTCCAAATTGCCGTGCTGTATTTAAAAGCCAAAGAGGAAAATAAGCCCCAGCCCAAGGAGGAAGCGATTTTGGCATTAAATAAAAGGAATGTTTTTATCCTGCAATGAAAACGCTGTGATCCCGGGACACAATTTGCATAAACAGACAGTTTGGCTATAAACAACCTCACCAGTAACTGGTATTTACATATAGAACAACTCAGTCAAAACCCAATTAAAGGCTCTGATGGATCGAGGGTTGTCAAAACATTTAAAAGGCTTCACAGCAGCCAGGCGATTTATACGTCTCTGTTGGGCCAAGCATTCCTGATTTCTTCCCCAATCCGCTCTTAGTCTCCTACCAGACCCGGAGACCCCCCCCCGCCCAGCCCACTCCCGGACTGGCAGCCTGCCCTCCGACAGGAAGGAGAGATCTCTAAGGAGCCCCCTGGTCTGGCCAAGACTTGGCAGAGGAAGGAACAGGATCCAGGGCAGGACGGCTGACTAGTCTGTGGAAAGCGGGGACAAGGGTCCAGTGTCGAGTCTGGACACATGATGCCATCAAGAGGGTCTGCTCGGAGGAGGTAGGACTCCAGGAGGACCCAGGCAGTAACGGTGCCTGAAGTCTTACAGCACTGCTGTGGTTCTAGGTTCCAGAGCTTCTAAGCAAATGCTTCCGGAGCAAGATAGGAAATTAGGCTCCCCCAGCCCATGGAGAGAGGACTTGTGCTGCTCAGGGACTGAGGCCAGCCAAGAAACCCAGTCAACATGATGGGAAAATGGGGGACAGCTTTAATGGGAGGGGGAACCAGGGAGCAAGAGGTTCGAGTGGCGCCTCATGAAGACTGGCAGGCCTCAGGAAGTATCGCCAGGGCTAAGTGGCCACAGGGCCTCTGTCCTCAGCACGGGGCGGGGGGAGGGGGGGGGCGGGGTTCTGCTGAGCCTTCGGAAGGCTTCAGCTCAGGGGAGCTGGGAAATCCCAGAGCTGACAAGGACAAAGGCCCTATCCCTGATTCTATTCAGGGAAGGAAATTCAGTGCCCTTCTTTCATGATGCAAAGCTATGCCTGGCATGCTTGAGGCCAAGAGGCATGCATTGAGCTGTGATGCCTGGAAGGGAGGGAGGACTGAAAGAAGGAAGGGAGGGAAGAAGGCAGGCAGGAAGGCAGGAAGGCAGGAAGGAAGGAAGGAAAGGAGGAAAGAAAAGAGAAGGTAGAAAGGAGAAGTTCCAGAATCTTCCAGGAGTGGCCTATGGTGCCCCCCCCCCCTCCAGGCCTCAGAAAGATTATGGTGACAGACCATTGATTTCTGCCCCAGGTATGGGAGATGGAGAGCAACAGTCCAGATGCTGCCCTTTGCCACTCCCCAGCAAGCTGTGCTGTCCTGCTGCTCTCTAGTGTATTTACAACCACGGACTCTGGGGCTTTTCATGCCCTAGAGTCTTAAAAATTGAGAACTTACAGGGGCATCTGGGTGGCTCAGTCAGTTGAGCGTCTGACTCTTGATGTCAGGTCATGATCGCAGGGTTGTGAGACTGAGCCCCACCTCGAGCTCTGCGTTCAGGGCTGAGTCTGCTTAAGATACTCTCCCTCTCCCTCTCCCTCTGCCCCTTCCCCTGCTCATGCGCTCTCTCTTAATAAACTTTTATAAATAAATAAATAGATAAATAAATAAATAAAAATTGAGAACTTACTATGTGTCAGGCGTTATGCTAATAAGCACTTTGTCACATGTGATCCCTTACCTACTGATACATCAACCATGACCTCATACATACCCACTAATAGGAAGAGGGACCCAATATAACAAAACAAACTCACAACCTCCAGGTGGTCGGTGTGCAGCAACCACCACTGCGGGCGGGTCTTTTTCATCACAATACAAAATAATCCCTAACAATGAAGTGCTCTTGAGTACCCAGCACAATGCGAGGGGCTTTACATGCATAATTTCGTTGAATTCCCAAGACGGTCCCAAGAAGAACGCACTATTATCCCCATTTTACGATGAGGCTCAGAGGGTTGAAGTCACTTGTTTGAGCTGATATGCTGGAAAGTAGTAGAACCAGGAGTCAGACACGGTGTTTCTGGTTCCTGGCTACAGGCCATCTCGTTTTAGTGACCCATGTCAACGGCTGACACGCTGGTGTGGAACGGATACAGCAACACTAAGCTGACTTCACCCTGTTGTGGGATCAGCACTCAGCTGGAGCCTCAATGCTGGCTGTCCTCCTACTCCTGCGTTCCAGCTAAATCTACCGCAAGTCCTAGGTCCCCACCAAGACAAACCATGTGGCCCAGAAGACTAAGGATATTGGTAGAAGAAATGAGATATCGGGTATCCCTCCCCTGCCTCCCTCCCTTCCTTCCTGCCTGCCTTCCTGCCTTTCTTCCTTTCCTTCATTCCTTCTTTCCTTTCTTCCTCCTTCTTTTCTTTCTTTTTCTTTTCTTTTCTTTCTTAAGATTTTATCCATTTATTTGAGAGAGAGAGAGAGAGAGAAAGACCACAAGAAAAGACCATGACCTGAGCCGAAGGCAGACGCTTAACCGAGCCACCCAGGCGCCCCTCCTTTCTTCCCAGGGGCTCAAGTCTATGGTAACTTACTACTGAAAGTCAAACCATCAGACGCTCATTCCTGTAAGACCAGGAATACAAGTTCTAAGAGTAAGCTCGTTACCACGAAGAACTTGGCACGTAGAGATAAAAATTCAACCAGCGTTTATGGAGCATGAACTGCCAAGGAACTGTAAGATAATAAGGGATTTCATTTTGTTTCACTTATTTTCTCAGTGCGAAGCCCCGGGTTCCACGTCTGAGTGTAGTGCTGTAGGTCGCGGGTAGGCAAACAACAGCGGCGGAGCCACCCCATGTTTTCATAAATTCAGTGTTGGCAGAACACAGCCGACTCACGCATTTACATGTTGTCTATGGCTGCTTTCACACTGTGAGAGCTGAGCTGAGGAGCTGCAGTAGGGACTTTATGGCCAACAAAGCCCAAAATATTTACTATCTGGCTCTTTATGGAAAAATTTACTGACCTCTGGTCTAGATGTCTAGAAACCTGGACGATTCTTGGTTGTGTGTTTTGTTCCAAAGGATGTAGAACTCAGAGGGCATTCCAGAGAGGATCCCAAGGCAGAAGGAATCTGGCATTTGATTTCTTCTCTCCACCCCTTCACACATAAGGTATGATAAAGTCTTTGATTTCTTTTCCCCGACTTGAGTTGGGGTCCACCAAAACTGCCCCCATGTTCACAGCCTCCTCCGGTTAGATGTTCTATTTCTTCTGTCTGGAAGCCGTGGCTAAGAATGGGGAGGGGAGGGACCACTACTTTCAGAGTGGTCACTGGGAAGCTCAGAGGTAGAGGGTAGCTGAGAAAGGGCTTGGTTGGCTCATAATGTAGTGAGTCCCCTGTCCCTGGAGGTATTCAAGCAGATGGTACTACTGTGTGAAGGGCCCCTCAGACCCCAGATCCTGGATTTTGCAGCTTCTCAAACACTGTCCTGACACAAGTCTTTATGTTCACTACCTCTGGTAAGTTCAGCAGCCCCCTCTGTGACCTCCCCACCTCACACTTACCATCCTCCAATCCCTCCTCCAATAGCACAGCAAGAGTCAGCCTTGCAAATTTCAAATTTGATCTTGTCCCTCCCAGGACTAAATTCTTTCAAAGGCTGCCCCTCACACCCAGGCTAAGATCTAAACCCTATCTTCACATGTATTCATCCTTTGGCCCTCCTGATTTTTCCAAGCTCGTCTCCTACACACCCCCCTCCCATGTCCCAACCAGATCCAACAGCTACTTATTCTCCAACCCCAACCCCGGGTTCCTCTCTACCTTTCTTCAGACCATTCCCTCGGCCAGGTATGTCCTTCCCTCACCTTGTGTACATGACAAACTCCTATGTATTCTTCAAAACCCCACTCCGATGTCCATCCTCTTATATAAACCTTTCCAAAATTTCCCCATTTTCAGATTAGTTTCTTTTTTAAAAAGATATTTTTATTTATTTTATTTGAGAGAGAGAGAGAGAAAATACAGAGTGAAAGTGAGAGGGAGAAGCAGACTCCTCACTGAGCAGGGAGCCCGATGCAGGGCTCCATCCCAGGACCCTGGAATCATAACCTGAGCCAAAGGCAGATGCTTAACAACTGAACCACCCAGGCACCCCCAGATTAGTTTCTATTTACTCAGTCCCTATGATGTATGATTTATGACATTGTACTAGGACTTATGATGTTGTACTAGGACTTATGACATTGTAGTAGGACTTATGACACTGTACTGGAACTTATGACACTGTACTAGGACTTACGACGTTGTACTAGGACTTATGACATTGTACTAGGACTTATGACATTGTACTAGGACTTATGATGTTGTACTAGGACTTATGACATTGTAGTAGGACTTATGACATTGTAGTAGGACTTATGACACTGTACTGGAACTTATGACACTGTACTAGGACTTATGACACTGTACTGGAACTTATGACACTGTACTAGGACTTATGACATTGTAGTAGGACTTATGATGTTGTACTAGGACTTATGACATTGTACTAGAGTGAATTATTTACAGGAATACATCTCTCCATGGGTGAAGTTCCTCAAGGGAAGAGAGAGTGATTAATTCATCTTCACAAGCTTAGTCCAAGGCCTTGAACATGGTAGGTATTCAGTAAATATTCCATGAGTGAATTTCTAAATGAATGAATGAACTTTAAGTCAAGACTCTAGGAGGCCAAGTGACTTGATCAAGCCAGGCCTTCTACCCGCTTGCGGATCTCATAGCTGCGCCTTACGTAGCTTCCGAGGACACTGTCTTTTCCTTTGAAGGCCACAATTTGGACAATCTTTTATGCCAGATCTTTTCTATGAACTTCCCGAGTTTCTCCCACTACTACTGTTCTGAATCCTGCAGCAGGACACCTCGGTGGAAAGGCGAGATCTGTGGAGTCCGGAGGAACTGATTATAGACCCAGATCTGCCCCTGGCCCCCTGTGTGGTCTTGAACAAGGAGTCTGCAGCTCCCAAGTGGTAAAATGGGGACAGTAAATCAACCCTGCAGAGCCGCAGTGGGACCTAATGGGTTAATATACATGCACACACCAAGCTCCAGGCTCAGAGTCATTGCTCCAGAGCTATACGTTCCCTTCATCGAATTCCAGAGGATCATCTAATCTAGTCAACCTATCTGTTGCTTGCATTTGATACCTGGGACAGGTGGGCGTTCAGCCTCTCCGAGACAACCCAGCGATGGGGAATTGTAGGAAAAGCAGCAATAGCAACAGCAGCATGATTACAGACCTCTCTGTCTATAAAACATGCTTGTAATTTCTGATTCTCACAAAAAAAAAAAAATTAGAGCCATAAATTAATGTCCCCAAGTAAGGATGTGGCTCTGAAGCCCAGAGAGGGAGAGGACTTGCCCAAGGCCACTCAGAGATGAGCTGCTGAGCCAGAATTTGGTCCCTAGTCTTGATTCCTAGTTTTCAGGTGATTTCCAGGTGATCGGAATGCAGTTCGTTGTATCTTTTTCTACATGCTTCTTCCTCACAACGCTGGGAATGGTACAGACTTTGAGATCTAAGGTTCCCCAAAATCATCCCCGTGACCATTACCTCCATCCCCGCCGCTCTAGCTGAATGACTGTATTGATTAAAGCTCTTTGTTGTAAGCAATAGAAAATACTACTCAAAAAGATGCCAGAAAATAATCATGGCAATCATAACAGAAATCCTAGAAGTTCTTTCCGGTCCACGTAACTAAAAGGACAGACGTGGGCTCTTCAGGAATGGTTAGATCCAGGCCTACCTATGCCATTAGATCCCTCTCTTCTCTTCTCAATTCTCTTTCCCTCCTCCTGCCTCCAGCTTTTAGGCAGGCGCTCCCCTCCAGGAGGCTTCTAACAGCCCCACACCGACACACGACAGTCCTCGAAGCAGAGATAGAGCTTCTCTTCACCAGCCTTCGGAGACAAAGCCCCAGCACTGAGTGCCGTGGCCCTGGCCTGGTCAGGAGGCCATTCCACACACGAACAGTGGCTCTGCTCAGGGGACCAAAATACACCCACCAGCCAGACCTGGGTACAATGCCCACTTCTGAGGCTGGACATGATCGATCCTACCTCAACTTCATGAACGGAGAGGGAAGGATGGGTGATTTCCCCCCAAAGAACATCTGGCTGCCATTGCCCAAACCAGGGGTGTCAGAGATTCAGACAAGCAAAACCAACAGATGTCCTCTTCAGTGACTTGTGGGTGCCTCGGTTTCTATGGATGAAAACTATGGGATTAAAAGTATCTACCCCTCAAGGTTGTATCAAACTGGACACCGAAATAAAAGGACTGTGCAACTTCTCTTAGGCTAGCCTGGCCCTGTGGCTTTCACCCTCTTCAAAGACTGCCGTCTGAATCCATCCCACTGCCTGAGCTCTGGGTCGGGATGCTAGTGGTCACCCATGCTGTTGCGACTCTGTGTAACTGGGTTTTCTGCCATTTGGGCTCTCCCCTGGCTGGTGGCACCCCTGCAGGTCCTCCAACCCAGATAATTCTCCCATCTCAGCAGAGTTCTGGGAGCTACAGAGCCCAGTGGTGTTTAACTTGGCTGGCATTGAACCTCATGAATTTAAAGGCCATCTGAACCAGACCATTCATCTGTTCCTTCTCGACTCCCCAAAGTGAGCACAATTCCACACCCTCCTTTCTCATCCCCAGCCATCGGAGCTGCTTACATATTTCTTTCTCGGGAAATCGCAGAGGGGGAAAAAAAAACCCCAACATATACAACCCCAGAATTTGAAACCTTCCTTCTATTATCTCATAAAACATCCTGTTCATATCATAATTTTAGTCCACAGAGAGGATTTGCCGTGTGAGCTCTGAGATGCATATAAATTGCCCTTCTAAACCTCTGGCTACAATAAGCAAACTTCAGAAGCTGACAGTTTACTTGATAAATATCTAATAAAGCTTAAATAATTATTGAAAGCAGACAAATGAAAGAGTAGACCGGCAGGAGGTGTTGTGGAGATAAATCACCGGGAAAGAGATAGAGCTCCAGCAACACAGGCTCAACAGGGAATGGAAGAGAGAACTGCGGGCAGACGCTGACTTCCAGAAAGAGCTGGTGATGAGCGAGACGCTGGGGGAACCAGGAGATGTACCAGATGGACTTCTCTGTGGGGACCATCAAATACTCAAGGTGTGAACTTTCTCAACTCTTCTGGAAGAAAGAGAGTCCAGGAAGATCATGAACGTACCTCATTGTCTGCCCTGACTCCCCAGCCCGTGGTCAGGGCTCCAGATACCACATCTCCTTTATAAGCTCACCCAGCTGCAATTCCAATCTTGAGGCTCGAAGACTTAAAATCATTGTAGGGTGCCATCCCCTGAACTTGACCTAGAGTCACCATCCCTGATGGACTTCAGGAAGGTATCCCAAACTCTTCACTCATCCACTTAGTCATTCATTTGTTCAACAAACAGTAAGTGCCAACTGTGTGCTCTAAGTAGTGTCCAACAAGCTATCAGTCTGACCAAGGATGGTTGTGGGAGCAGATCATTAAACAAACAAAGGTATGTGATAAAAATAGAAGCTTTGGGAGTTTGTAGAAGCTGAATCTGGTCTGGGGCAAGTGTGGGAAAGGGAAGCTTCCCAAAGGAAATAGCACTTAAACTGAAATCTGAAAGGTAAATAGGAGTGGGGGGAAGGGTATTTCAGGCAACAGGAATAGCAAGTGCAAAGGTCCTGGGGTTTAAGAGTTTTGTTGAGAGAAATTCTGAGACCTTAGTCCCCACATTGGCGCTAATATGTGACAAATCTCATCCCCCCCCACTGCCCTCCCCACAGGAGGAGGTTCTGATGTCTGTATTTCTGAGTCTGTGACCACTTAGTTGCCATTTACTGAGGTAGGTTTTCTGGTGCCCATTTGAGAGATGAGGACACTGAGTCTCAAAATTGTTATGGGTTCATTGTCACCTGTGTGGTCGTAGATTGAGCTTCTGCTTTGGACCCTATCCTCCAAACCACTCAGACCTGCCTTTTCCCTCCTCCTTATTCTTCAGCTCCAACCTAGCAAACCTGCCTAAGTATTCAGAATACTTCTGGGAAAGGACGTTTCCCTATCCTGCCAGATACTCTCCTAGAGACACCAGAACTCTCCTGGAGTCCCAGCTGAGTGGGCTCCTAGTGATAGGACTCTTCTCTAGTGCCTGCCTGGATGTCCAACTCTCACCCCTCATATACACACACACACCCCACAGACCATTTGCCTCCACATACGCTGGGCCTCCCCCTCCCTCCTGGAGCCCCGGTGTCAACCTCTCTGCAGGTGTATCAACATGCGGAAAAAAATATTTTTTGCAAATGTATTTTTTTATTTATTTACCTATGTGAGAGAATGCACGAATGCAAGCAAGGGAGGGGAAGGGCAGAGGGAGAGAAACTTCAAGCAGATTCCCCACTGAGTACAGAGCCTGATGCAGGGCTCTATCTCAGGACCCATGAGATCATGACCTGAGGTGACACCGAGAGACAGACACTTAACCGACTAAGCCACCCAGGGGTCCCACAAATATGTGTATTTAAGGAAAACTGTTTAGGGTGGCTACCTGTGCCCACAGGTAGTGATTTAAACTTAATTCTTTCTACACGTTTTTACTGTCTGCTTTTACAAAAAGCATGTGTTCCTTCTGTGGTCTCTATCCTTTGGGGTGAAAATGAAGACTGAGTTCTATCTAAGAGCTAAAACCTTAATTAGTAGGTTAGTAGGACTAGTCAGTTTGTATATGGTGAAGGTCTAAACTAGACACTCCTACAGAAACAAGCATGATCTGTCAGTTAGGATAGGCTAAAGTAGTGTAACAGACCCAAAATATAATAGCTCAAACACAACAGAGGTTTCTCCTTCATATCGTCATCTAGGGGAGGTCTCTCCTAATGGCAGGCACTCTGCTCCACATGGACATTCAGGGACCTAGGCTGCTGGTGAGTTTCCCTCTTAAACACTATCAAGGGGCACCTGGGGGTGGCTCAGTCAGTTAAGCATCTGACTCTTGGTTTCTGCTCAGGTCGTGATCTCAGGGTCATGAGATCAAACCTGAATCAAGCTCCATGCTCATTGGGGAGTATGCTCGAGATGCTCTCTCTTCTGCCCCTCCCACCCTTCCTCCCTGCCCACACACTATCTCTTTCTCCCCACCCCCAACATAAATAAATAAATCTTTAAAAGTAACAGCAACAATAACACCAAGGTCTCTCTGGTCATTTCCATTCTTACCACGGGAGGTGAGAAGCAGCACTGAGGCACAGTCCCTGGAGGTTTTGGGGGTCAAAACTGAAAGCGGCTCACATCACACCTATTCATATTCCACTGGAAAAGAGCTTAGCCATCCCCACCTAATTGCAAGGGAGCCTTGGAATCGCAGTCCCTGGCTGGGCCTCCATATGCCCATCTGTGATTCTGTTGCCGGAATGGATTTTAGTGGCAATTCAGTTAATGGCACACTGGGGAGTGGGGAGCAGAAGCAGACAGGACAGGGAGCCAAGAGAAAGAGGAAGCTGACTTTAGCAGACAGTTAATACAAAGTCTACTCGAAGAGGTCCAGGTACGTGGCATGTGGCCTCAGTCCACTCCAGGCCATAGGGACGCTCAGAGTTCACAGGGGGTGACGTCCTGGTTCCAGTGGAATGGCTGCTTTGGCATGAACTTGGCAGAGGCTTTGGTTAGAACATGAAACAGAAGCGCGGCCATCTCCCTAGGCTGGAGGGTGGAGAGAGGTTCCCCAAGCAGATACTCTATGGCAGTTAAGACTGGCTGCATGGTTGCCCTTCCCCTTGGCTCAGCTTCCAGGGGAGGCCCAGTGATTCTAGCTGGGGTGAAACAGGAACAAGAATTCACAGAAGCAAATGATGTAAATGTCTCCATTTGCCCCTCTGATCAGGGGTAACAATAAAACAAAGGACTGGATTTGAGGTTTTAGGAAGTTGCCAGATCTACCCAGCTTTTTCTCCCACATACAAATCGTGCGTGAAAGAGACCTCCACTCCTCCCTCCCTCTGCATCACTTAAGCCTTTGGGAAGCACATTCCACAAACCCAGACTCTTTATCTACAGCGAGAATAGTCAGTCAGGCTCAGCCCAGAGAAAATTCGGGCGGCGCCTGCGGGCAATGTGTGGGCTACAGATGCGCAAAGCAAGCGTCCAATGAATATTACCCAGAATGTATTAGCTGATAATGCATGTACCCCAAAATCAATGAGGAAATTATCTCCTCCACACAATTGGCACAAAAGAAGGACATTGTCCACGTCCCTCCGGCACATCCCAGCTATTGTCAACTCTGGCATGTGGGATGATTAATGCACGGGCGACCACGCGACCAGATTTCGATTCCTACGATTATGCACATGGACCATTTTTTCCCCTTTATGGATCCTCGACACTTAACCTACTCAATGGTTTTTATTTGCATTGATCACATTTTATGGTATGATTAAATTTGTATGGAAGAGAACCAATTAGTTTTGTTTTACACTTATTGAATGCACTTTATAGTCAGACAAATTAACTCTCCACAGTTACGTTGATTTATCCACTGGCAGGAGGCTTGATGGCCCATGCAGGGTCTTGTCCCCAGCCGAGGAGAGGGTGGTGGTGGGAGATGGGGGTGGGGGTGGGGCCGGTACCGCTGAGAAATGAGTTTAATGTACTGAGTCCAATGGTCCAGCAGCTCACTGCGGAGTCTGGCTGGAATTTCTCTCAGGAGAGTACAGACAAGTCTGTAGCTCCATGCAGATTTCAAGAACTGATCAAGGCTTTGTCTGAAGAGGAAACATTTTCTCCTACACAATGGAAAGATCAATGGAGTAGAATTAGGTTCTAGCTCTGCTCTTCGACTGGGCAGCTGTGAGATTAGGCCAGTCGTTGAACTTCTCTGAGCCACAGTAAACAGATGATAAGGAAGAGGAGGAGGAGGGAGCCCGTCTCCCTACATAATCTGCTGGGGGACCAAACGTGAAGGTACATATGAAAATAATTTATAAACTGTAAAGCATCATCTTTAATGCTAGTTTCCCTTCAGATAAAGAACAGGAGCAGAACCGAGAGTAATTTGGAACCAAAAGCCCAAAAAGTTTGCATCTCTGTTTGCTTCCCCGCTGTGTGGCTTTGCGGACATCACTTAACCTCTCTGAGCTGAAATGGTCTCATTTGTCAAGGAGAGGTTAGTATCACAGATCTAATGGGTATTTCAGACAGCCGTGTTTCCCGGACCATAACAAAATCACAAGCCCCGTACTCTCTGTTCCATTTCCTTGCTTTATCTCTCTCCACAGCTCTTGTGTTAGTTCGTTTGAGATGTGGGAACACAAGGCCACAGACTGGGTTGTTTCAATAACAGAAACGTGTTTTCTGGCAGTCCCGGAGGCCAGAAGTCCAAGGTCAAGGTGTTGGCAGGTTTGGTTTCTCGTGAGGCTTCTCTCCTTGGCTCATGGATGGCCGCCCTCTGGCTGTGCCCTCACCCGGTTCTCTGCGCATGTGCCCCCCGGTTTCTCTCTGGGTACGCAAATGTCCTCTTCTCCTGAGGACACCAGTGAGGCTGGATTAGGGCCCACCCTAACGGCTCTATTTCCACTTAATTCACCCTTTTAAAGATCTTCTCTCCAAAGACAGTCACGTTCTGAGGTACTAGGGGTTAGGGCTCCAACACATGAATTCTGGGGGGACCCAATTCAACCCATAACACCACCTGACATTACAGCGCACATTTATCTGCAGTCATAAACTCCACGAGAGACTTGTCTCCCCTACATACGCCTAACACTTCAAACAGTGCCTGGCACGTAATAGGTGCTCAATAAACATTTGTTGAGTGACTTAATGAACAGTGCTTAGCATAAGGGCAGTTCCAGCACATTCTACTTCCTGCATGAGGACACCTAACGATAGCTGGGCTGCAATCAACCATCTCTGAGGACTTTTCTAATCATTGCCGCCCACCACGAATAGCCTCTGTTGCACTTGCCCTGTGACCCCAGAATTCAAAGAAAACCCTATCACGTGCATATTTAATAAACCCATGAAAGCCTTGAGCTTCAGGGTTGGAAGGGAATTTGCATATCATCAGATTCGATTTAAAAACCAGTGAAGGAAACCCCTTTGTAGCATTCCTTGCTAATCTTCTCCATGGCCGATGCCAGGGACTAGAAGCCCTTTACCTCGGGAAGCAGCCAGCTCTGTGGTTAGCACGTGTTCTTTGGGGTACATTATGAAGCGCAAACAAGGACGTTCTTTTTTAGAACCGGTTATCATAGCTAAAAATGAAAACAAATATCTCTAAGTAGGCATACAGATGGCAAATGGGTTTATCCGTGCAGTAGTGGAAGTTTTCAGTAATTCCGATAAATTCATTAGGGTCTACATGCAATTAAATGAAGTCTCAAAAGCACGGCATTGATTATAACAATATGATACTATATACACACATATATTAATTTATATATATTTGATATATATCAATACTCACTTTAATATAATGTATCTCATGTTTAGAGAAGATACAAAACCTTGCATGGGATGGATACGCAGCAACCTCAGAGCAGGGAGTCGAGGGGAGGGCCGAGGGAGGGGCAGCGTGAACTCTCCCTGCAACATTTTGCTCTGCTCCTCCAGTGGGAGGGCCTGAGACCACTTGGGGGAAATGGGGAAGCAACACTATGATCACATCATTTTAAGATAAAATCTCCCATCCTCCTTCCCCAGAAATCCACACCGTGATCCAGGAACTGGTCTCCAAAGAAAACTGTCTGCCTGGACCTAAAGACGACGTTTCTTATGTACCTGCCAAAGCCTATTTCAGGCTCCAGGGGGAGTAACACTTTGATATGTTAATCAATGTGTACCTTTTTTTTCATTCCTAGAAATGCCAGTTGCCCCGTGATGTTTCCTCCATTCACAGAACATCTAGGGTGGCCAATATTCAGCCCTAGAGGTAGGATGTCTCGGCTCCGACAACTTGGAACACAAAAACCAGAAGTCGAAGGACCGAAGGACCGTAGGTGAATGTATAGTAAGGTAAGCATCTCAGAAACATAAAAAGAAGCACTCCCAGATTAAATAAACCTTGCCAGGCTTGCGGGAAGGAGGAGAACTCAAGAGCAAGAGACTTTGGCTTTGGGGAGTGAATGAGAAGGAGCCCTGTGCTCTCCCCCCAAGGCCAAGTTCAGAGTAATGGTGCAGAGAATTGCAGAACCCCGTGTCCCCTGTGGGGACTCCCAAGAAAAGAGGGCCCGTGCTCTCCATCCCGGGGTGAAAGTTCCCGAACACGGCAGGACCCCAGAGTTGCCTGCTCCAAGCCAGAGGGGGAGCAGAAAATCGATATGTCGAGCAGTCTGTGAAGGAAGGCCTAAGCCCCTGTAGGGAATGAGAACCACAGAATGTCCCCACGCACCCTAGACAGAGAGAAGGTGGCGAGGAAGGGCATGGACTACTGGAGTGGTAGGAAGGCAGACACAGCAGTGACCTGTGTGGACAGGAAGAGAAGATCAGATGGGACCACACGTAGCACAGAGGCAGCCAACACACACAGAAGGCAACACCGAGAACACAGCTCCCTCCTCTGCCCCCACTTCCCACTGACCCTCATGGAGCTCTCGGCACGTCCAGACTCAGACAAGACCCTAGGAGATGAGAACACCCGTCCGCCTGATGTTCCGTGTCTACCCTCTGAGTCAAGCTCAGTGATGTGATTGTTTAAACTCTATTTCTTACATCTCTGAGATGGTGAGATGAGACTTATACCCACTACAGAACTGGGACCTCCCTTCTTGCTCCCTGAACGCCCAGAACCTGGCTCCCACCTCCCGCAGCCGAACCAGCCTGCGCTGAGCAGAGACTGGATTTCTGGGGACATTGACACTGCGGCCCCACTCTCCTGCCTCTGGCTGCTGGGGCTATTTGTCTGCTGGTGACAATGACAAATGGCTCCGTCAGGGCAGGCAGTGGAGGGATAGGGCCCTGGAGGGTGCTGGCAGAGGGGCCTTCTGTGGACGAGGGGCCATTGGCCCCCTGGGCCTGCTGTGTCACAGATGGAGAGAGTGAATGTCAATCCCGAGGGGTCACTTCTGTCCCTGGCTGGGTCCTCACCTGGGGAAACTGGCCACACCTCCAAGAGCCCCCCATCGTCTTGGCTTCAAGAGGGACTTATATCCTTCACTCCTGCCCTCCTGCCACTTGCAAGGACAGGCCCACCAGCCCTACCCCTAAATCAAGGGTCCCACTAGTGACCCTTGGGGACAGACAGACAGGGAGCACTGTAGTCACCTCTCATGATAATGAACATGCTTTGTGTTTGAGGCAGGCCAGGCCGTGTGCTAAGTACTTTACTACGTGACTTTCTTTGACCCTCAGTTGGGACTGTATCCCTTGGAGACAGATAATCTCATTGGCCACATTTTATACCTAAAGCAACAGAGGCTCTGAAAGGCGTGATCGTATAGCTCCTGTGTGGTAAAAAGATTATTATTGGGACCCAGGATTTTCTGACCCCAAAATCCGTGCCTTAACCACTATCCACCACAGAAAGGCTGCGGATAGAGGTATGCAGGATAACCTGGCTGTGACAGCAAAATGATTCTATGCTTCCCCCCCCCCCCATAGAAACTGCCTCTTTCCTGGTTGTGCCAGGCAAGGGGATGGAATGAAGCTGGTCTAAAGACTAGAGTCTGCACCTATGGCCAAAAGGATCTGGAAACCATGCAGTCTGGCAAGTCATTCTTCTCTGCCTGTGTGTTCCAGCTGCCAAAACGTCTTGCAGAGCCCCAGGAGCCCCGCCATCCATCAGGCTGCCTCATCCAGGCAGCTGGGAGTCTCTGCAGGTGCTTGCCTGGATCGGGGCTTAATGCAGCTGCATCACCACCTACGTCCCTTGTGCTTAAAGAATCAGAGGGAAGAATTTGCTCTGTGTCTTCCTAAACACTTTGCATGAAAGAGACTTATGTCACAGCCAGAGAATTCGGCACTGTCCCTGAGTATCCAGGTAGCATTTCCTTGAGCTAGAGCTCGAAGATGTTGGGTGATTGCTCTACAGGAAATAGCTGGGCAGATGGGGATGTTAGTAAAATGAACCAGGTTGTAGAACTGTGGGTATCCTCATCAGCATTTTAGTGTCAATGATTTGACTAAAACCTTGAAACACTAAGAATTTTAACTCTCTCGGGTGTTAAGTTGTAGACACCCCATTCAAACAGGATGAAACAAACAAACATAAAAATAGGAAAAAAGGAAGCAAGGGAGGAGAAGAGGTGACTAGCTCCTATAACTGAAAGGTTCATGCAAGTTTCAGGTATGGCTGGATCCAGGAGCTTTAACAATGTCATCAGAACTCTATCTTCCTGTCTCTTGTATTTCTTTCTCTTGTGCTGCCTTCACTCTCTAGCAGAATCTATTCTCAGGAGGGCAAAGCAGCCAACAACCAGAGTTCAGCAATCCTAATGCGAAGACTGTTTCTCTTTCCCAACAGCTCCTGCAAAAGGTCCGGGGCGGGTTCTTTGTTGCAGTTTGGAGCTCCTGGTGTCAGGTTCAGTTCTGGAGCCGGAGTGAGGAAGACACAGAGTGAGTGAGAAGAGTTGGATTTTTCTGGTGAAGAAAGGGGAGTAGCTATCCCCTGGGTAGCCCACTCCGCAGAGGAGGGCGAAGCAGAGGACCGGGAGTGACTGAGTTTCTAAGCCAGGAGTCATGTGATATGCTAACCCACAAAGCTCTGCAGTACGCCCATGAACTAGCTTTTATCTTCCCAGTATTTCTGTTGTTCTTGAGAAAACCCAGACTCCAAGAAGGAGGATAGTTTGACCTCCCCAACATGAGGTCAGGTTCAAACTCACACGTGGCTAATTCCACCCACACTGCTCCATCTTGCATGGAGTGTCCTGGGCCAGAGAGCCAAAGGAGAATCGAATTTTGAAAGGGTCCTAGCTCCAAAAGAAACACTATTTGGTTGGGTCCCTGTGTACCGATTACTAGACTTCTCTGAACTTTACTTTCTGCAGCTGTGAAATGAGTCCTAATGTCCTAAATGAGTGGCGTGAACCAGGGGAGGGATGGAGGAGGGATGTAGTTTACAGAAAGCCAGGAAGAGAGCCTCTCTTTTCAGCCAGCAGAAGTGACATATAGCTTCCTCTGCGTCCAAAAGCCAGGATCCTTTGCAAATGACCTTGGACACTCAGTTTAACAATTAAAACGTTGATAACGCAGTGTGCCCTCAGTGTTTTGCATTCATCATCTCATTCAATCTTGTCCTTTGTCTAGTTATGTAACATTGCAAATGTACAGAAAAGAACGTGTCAGACACCTATGTGATCTTTTCCAAGGTTAGAACGATGTTAACATTTCACCAGATTGCTTTAAAACTCTTTTTAAAGAAACAAAATGTTAGCGGCACTGGTAAACATGTCCTCATTAATACCCCATATTCTTCTCTGTATTTCCATCCTCCCCCAGAAGTACCTTCAATATCAGATTGGTATGAATAAACTACGACTAAGTTTACATTCATTCTGTTTTTGTATATATGCATAAACTATATTTATTATCTATGTATGTGTGTGCATATACATACGTATACATATACTTTCTTAATGTTTGTGTATTTTAAATTTTACAAGCAGTATCCTTTTGAAACTTGCTCTCTCCTCAAACTTAGTTTTCTTAATTTATCTGTATTGATACATATGGATCTGGTTCATTCATTTAAACTATAATATCATATCCTGTTGCAAATAAACTATAATTTATTTACCATTCCCCAACCGAGGGAATATTGGTTGTTTTTATATTCTTGCAATGACAAACTACTATAATAAGCATCTTTGTATCGTTCTCCTTGGGCACATACAGGAGAGTTTTTCCAGCACAAACACCCAGAAATGAAAGCAGTAGGTAACGAGCACAGGAGACTCCAACTGTACTAGGTAATGCAAAATTGTTGTCCAAAGTGGTTTTACCAATTTACACTCCCACCAGAAAGGTGAATTTCCACTTCTCCATATCCTCACCAGCCCTTGTGTTGCCAGATTTATTGATTTTGTCAGTCTGACAAGAACAAACAGGTATTTCTGTTTGTTACATTTTGAATAGACCCAATAGAGGCATTGAGAATATTTTTATAGTTTATTGGATATCAGGTTTTCTTTTCCTTCTAATTGCTTTTTCACATATTTTATCATTATTGGGTTGTTTCTTAATGATTTCTGAAGGTTCTTAATACATCCTACATGCTAATCCCTTACTAATTATATGATTGGCAAGCGCCTTCCCTCAGACTGTCTGTTCCCAAGGCTTAATATGTATTTTGTCATATGGAAGTTTCAATTTAATGTACTGGTGTCTATCAGTATTCTCCTTTGTGACTTAGGTTTTTCCTGTTCTATTTGAGAAATTTTTTCCCACTGAATCTCATAAAAAGATTCTCCCAGGCTTTCTTCAAATGGTTTTATTTGTGTTATGCTTTTTGCATATATAATTTGACTACATCTGGAATTTTTTCCATAAAGTTAGGCATCAAATTTGAATCTGTTTCCATATGGATAGCAAATCGCCCCAGCACTAACGGTTCCTATTTTATCATGTCATATACCAAACTCCCTGATTACAAGAAGGTCTGTGTCTAGATGGTCTTGTAACGTTGTTCTAACTACTAGGTTCGTTCCCACGCCCATAACACGGTTTCCATTGTGTGGCTTTCCCAGCTACTAAGTTTCTGTGTCTCAGCTCCAAACTTTCACACGACGCTTTGTGATGTTGGGATTGGGACTGCATGACCCCCAGTTCTGCTTTGCCAGTTGCTTCTGTTAGGCGTCAATAGTGGGCTCTCAAGCTGAGACGCTGGGAGAAAAATAAGAAGCTTGCTCCTTCCCTCTGCTTGCAGTCCCTGTGGTGATCATACACCCCCACTTCCTCAGCCCAGGAGTGGTGATTCTTTCCGGTAGCAGTGGTTTGACTGTTGGCAGTTCCCCCCACACTTGAGAACCAGCCTCACACACCCCCTCCAGGACAGCAGCACCAAGGAGCGGGTGCTCCCTCCTCAGAACTCAGAGTCAGTCGTGTGGGGTCCTCCTCTCAGCATGACTTTCAATAATTCCATCCACTTCCCTTTGTCCCTCCGTTCCTGAGTTAGTAGTGAGCTCCTGTCGCTGCCTCTGTGGTAGCTTTGTGTCCTTTATAGCATTTATTTACCTAATCAGTTTTATACCCAGTTGACACTTCTTTATATTAAACTCTCTCTGTTATAGCAACTGGTGTGGTATCTCGCTCTTGACAGGACCCTTACTGATACAGCAATTTTACAGTAAATCTTGATGCCAAAGAAGGAAATGTTCTATTTTTCTTTGTCAAAATCGTCTTAGATATTCTTGGCCCTTACTTTTTCACATGGGTTTTATAGACCTTGTTGTGAAGGTCCACCAAGATAATAATATTCATATTAAGCATTTGAATATTTACATAGCAATTACATAAATTTGTAGCTAAACCTGTGAACACCTGACATCTTTACTGGGATTTTCTGATCCAAGAACACGGAATGATTTTCCCGTTTCTTCAGGTCCTCTCATATGTTTTTCAGTAAGATACTATATTTTTCTACATAAAGTTTATATACATCCTCTGCTAGATATACTTCTAATTAATCTAGGGGTTTTGTTGTTATGGTACATTGAATCTCTTAAATTGCTGTTTTTAATTGTTTCTGGCTTGCGTTTAAGAAGGCAATTGATTTTTTTTCTGTGTATTGATCTTGTATCCAGCAACTTGATGAACTCTTATATTTGTTATTAATATGACTCTATATCCTGTAGAATGTTTCTACAGAGTCTCATCAACCGTGAATATTGACGGCCTTGTTTCTTTCTTTATGACCATTACAGCTTTTCTTTCTTTGTGGGCATCTGTACAGGTCTGGGTGTATGTGTCTCCTTACACTACTGTCATGCCCTCAGTTCAACACTGAAAAGAAGTGCTTCCTCTTCTGGCCAAGATGGGGTCACAGGAGCTGGCTCTACCTTCGCACTTGAAACATCAAAAAAGTTATTTAAAAAATTATGAAACAATGGTTCTCAAGATATTGGGTATTAAGCAGAGAAGGTCAGTGAACTCTGAAAGACAGGGGGAAAAATGAGGTAGGCTCTGGGATTGCCCCTGATTACTGCCCAGAGAAAGTTTCCAACACAGGGAGGGTGATCCCAGGCAGAGTGAGGTCTACCTGAGGTAAGGAGATAGGTCTGAAATTCCAGAAAGGCCAAGATGGATAGAGTTCACAGGATGGAATACCAGAGAGGAGAAAACTACTCAGAGACAGCTCTTCAGGGGATCCGCAGAAGGTCCCCATTGAGTCCTTAGCCGAACACTGATCAACTCAAGAATGGGATCTTGTCATATGCAATCACATGGACGGATCTAGAGGGTATAATGTGAAGTGAAAGAAGCCAGTCAGAGAAAGACAAATGCCATATGATCTCATGCATATGTGGAATTTAAGGAACAAAACAAACGAGCAAAGGGAAAAAGAGAGAGAGACAAAGAGAAGGACTCGTAACTATAGGGAACAAACTGGTGGTTACCAGAGGGGCGGGTTGGTGGGGCAATGGGTGAAATAGATGGTGGGGATTAAGGAGTGCACCCTTCCTGATGACCACTGGGTGTTGGATGGAAGTATTGAATCACTATATTGTACACCTGAAACTAACATAACACTGTATGCTAACTACACTGGAATTAAAAAGAAAAAAGAAAAAGGAATGTGAGAGAAATTCCTGAGGTTAAATAAAGAACCACCATAAAGGATTAAAGTGTATAAGATTCAGGAATCACACCGACCAGGAAATAATAATGCCTCTCTCCACCAGTCCTAGTGAAAGACCTCATAATTCACAATGCACTGGGCTGAGTACTGGAAGGGTTTTGCCTCAGCAGTGGGGTAGAATTAGCCCTGGACTAAATGCTGCTCTGAGTCCACCTAACAAAGCTTAAAAGCAAGACTCCAAACGATCAAAAATGTTTCAAGTAATATAATCACAGGCAAGAACAATGCTTAAGAGTAGTCATAAGAATAAAAAATATCTAGCACACAGCAAAGTGAAATTAAAATTGAGCACTCAATCAAAAATCACCAATCATACAAATACGCAAGAAAATATAATCTATTAATCAAAAGTGATGCAGAGGGGGCGCCTGGGTAGCGCAGTCGTTAAAGCGTCTGCCTTCGGCTCAGGGCGTGATCCTGGCGATCCGGGATCGAGTCCCACATCAGGCTCTTCCGCTGTGAGCCTGCTTCTTCCTCTCCCACTCCCCCTGCTGTGTTCCCTCTCTCGCTGGCTGTCTCTCTGTCACATAAATAAATAAAATCTTTAAAAAAAAAAAAAAAAAAGTGATGCAGAGGGGCGCCTGAGTTGGCTCAGTCGGTTGGGCATCCATCTCTTGATTCCAGCTCGGGTGGTGATCTCAGGGTCATGGGATCAAGCCGTGTGTCGGGTTCTGCAGTCAGCAGGGAGTCTGCTTAGGATTCTCTCTCTCCCTTCCTTTGCCCCTCCTCCTTCCGCATGTGTGCGCTCCCTCCCTGCTCAAATAAGTAAGTCTTAAAAAATAATGGTTGAAATTTAAATGAGTACAAAATATTAAGATAGAAATTTTACCCAAGAAAATAGATATGCAAATAGCCAATCAACACATGGAAAGATGCTCAACGTCACTAACGATCAAGGAAATAAAATTCAAACCACAACAAGATACTATTTCACACCCACCAGGAGAGAAATAATACCAAATGCAGATACCAACAAGTATTGGCAAGGATGTGAAAACAGTGGTGGTGGGAATGTAAAATGATGCGGCCACGTTCAAAGAAAGTTTGGCAGATCCTCAAAGATTTAAAAACAAATTTAATATGAGGGGCGCCTGGGTGGCACAGCGGTTAGGCGTCTGCGTTCGGCTCAGGGCGTGATCCCGGCGATCTGGGATCGAGCCCCACATCAGGCTCTTCTGCTATGAGCCTGCTTCTTCCTCTCCCACTCCCCCTGCTTGTGTTCCCTCTCTCGCTGGCTGTCTCTATCTCTGTCAAATAAATTAAAAAATCTTAAAAAAAAAAAAAACAAAAAACAAATTTAACATGAGACGCCACAATCCCACTCCTACGTATCTACGCAAGAAAAATAAAATAGATATCTGGATAAAGACCTGTACATGCAGGTTCATCGTGGCATTATTTGTAAGAGCCCAAAACTCGAAAAACCCAACTGTCCATTAACTGATGAATGGACACCCCTCAGATATAAAAAGGAGTGAACTACTGATACCAGCAGCATCATGAATGAACCTCAAAGACATTATGCTAAGTGAAAACAGCCAGACCCACACACCACACACTGTAGGACTTCATTTATATGAAATTGCCCCCCCCCCCCAAAAAAAGGGCAAGTCTACAGAGTCAGAAAGTAGATCAGTGGTTGCTTGGGGCTAGAGGTGGGAACAGGAAGGACCTACAAACAGGCAGAGAGAATCTTTATTGGTGATGAAATATTCTAAAATTTTATGGTGGTGATTATTGCTCAAGTCCGTAAATTTTCTTAAAACGTCCAATTCTTTACTCAGAATGGGTGAATCTTTAAATATAGAAATCATACCCCAATAAACTTATTTTTAAAAGACATGGGTAAAAGAATGAAAAGAGGCTGAGAAAATATTTGCAAATCACATACCTGATTTTTTTAAAGACTTGCATCTAGAATACACAATAAGAAAACAACAACAACAACAAAATAGAATGTCACTCAGCCATTAAAAAAAAAAAAAAATGAGGGGCGCCTGGGTGGCGCAGTCGTTAAAGCGTCTGCCTTCTGCTAAGGGCGTGATCCCGGCGTTCTGGGATCGAGTCCCACATCGGGCTCCTCCGCTGGGAGCCTGCTTCTTCCTCTCCCACTCCCCTACTATGGTCCCTCTCTCGCTGGCTGTCTCTCTGTCACATAAATAAAAATTTAAAAATCTTAAAAAAAAAAAAAATGAGAGCTTGCCATTTGAGCCAACATGGATGGACCAAGGGGGTATGATGCTAAGTGAAATGAGCCAGAGAAAGACAAGTTCCACACCATCTCACTTATATGTGGAATCTAGAAAACAAATCAAATACACGAAAAAGCAGAGACAGACCCATGAACGCAGAGAACTGGTGGTTGCCAAAGAGGATGGGGCAGGGGAGAGTGGCAGGTACAGACTCCCAGGTACGGAATGAGTAAGTCGGGGGATGAAAGGCACAGCATCGGGAATATAGTCAATGGTATTGTCATGGTGTGTGGGGACAGGTGGTAGTTCCCCTTGTGTTGAGCACAGCACAATGTATGGAGCCGTGGACTCACTGTGCGGCACATCTGAAACTAATGCAACCTTCTGTCAACTACACTTCCATAATTAAAAACAAATAGTAATAACATTAGACCAAATATTTGAACAGATACTTTACCAAAGAAGATACATGGACGCAAATAAACACATGGAAAGATGTTCAGCATGGTTAGTGGTCAGGGAAATACAAAATAAAACCCCAGTGAGATACCAGTATTCACGTATTAGAATGTCTAAAATTTTCAAAACCGACCACACCAAGTGTTGGCAAGCATGTGGTATGACTGGAAATCTCATACAGTCCTGGGGCTGGGGGAATGTGAAAGGGTTATAAGCACCATAGAAAACAGTCTGGCCATTCCTGAAGAGTTAAATGTGCCCCTAACCTAGGATCCTGTCATTCCACTCCCAGGGATTTCAGCAAGAGGAATGAACACAATATGTCTATGCAAGGACATGGTGTGCAAATGTGCACAGTGGCTTTAGTTGAATGGTCAGAAACCGGAAACAGGACAAATGTTCATCAACGGACTAGAGAATTAGCAGACTGTGGTATACCCATGCACTGGAATGCTCAGCAATCAGAAGGAGTGAAGGCTAATACGATGATACAAGATGGGAACATATTACAGTGGTTTTTTGAGTAAAAGAAGCAGATGCAAAAGACACACATTGTATTATTTTATTAGCATCAAATTCTTGAAAGTGAGTTGCAAATCCATAACCATAAAAGCAGATGGGTGGTCACCAGGGGATGGCGGGCTCTCGCAGGCAAGGAAGGGCAGGCGGGAGAATACCTAAGAGCAGGAGGAAGCCTTCCAGGGGCAGTGGACATGCTCATTATCTTGTGATGGCAGTTCCACGGGTGCATACATGAGTCAAAACTTACCAAATTTACACATTAAATGTGTGCAAATCACTAACCATCATTTATGCTTCAACAAAGCTGTTTTTCTTTTTAAATAGCAGAAGTATGGTATAGAAGCAGAAATGAACGTATACTTGTCTTGTTGCCAACTCTAAGGAAAATGTTGCTTACATTTCACCATTTTTTATGTTTGTTCTTGGATGTTGGTAGCTGATGCTTTTGAATGAAAACTATCAGGTCTCATACTCTTCTTTAAAAAAAAAAAAAATCACTGGGGCACCTGGGTGGCTCAGTGGGTTAAGCATCTGCCTTGGGCTCTGGTCATGATCCCTGGGTCCTGGGGTCAAGCCCCAAACCATCCAACTCCCTGCTCAGGGGGGAGCCTGCTTCTCCCTCTCCTTTTGCCCCTCTCCCCTTTCCCCGCTCTTGCTCTCTCTCTCTCTCTCTCTCAAAATAAAATCTTTTTTAAAAATTAAATTAAATTAAAATTTAAAAAATACCACTTTATTGAGGTATGATTGTTATGTAAGAAGTTGTACAGATTTAACATATACAACTGGGTGAGTTTTAGGGTAAGTATATACGGGCGAAACCATCACCACCTGGCTAACAGTACTGTATTGCATACTTAAAATTTGCTAAGAGAGTAGATCTTACGTTAGGTGTTCTTACCCCAAAATAATAACAACAATAAAGAGGACCAGAGGAAACTATGGGAGGTGATGGAAATGTCCTGTTCTTCTTATTATAATTCTTTCCATTCCCTTTTTTCCCCCATTGGGTATTTTAAGTACTTCAGATGACTCCTTTCTCAAAGTGCACCAAAGGGGTTTCCTGTGTTTAACCTTGAAACCAAACACCTATTTAACCACTATTGAAAGAAATGTCAGGAAGAAGAAGGAAATGTTTCTTCAATCCCGAAGGAGCTGCAGGGGAAAAAAAAAAAAGGCAGTATTCCTGCATCATAATGCTCCTTCGAAAGTGAGATGGTGAGAATATTAACAAATTCATCAGTCTTACTCTCCTATTGAACGCGGAGAATAGTGCGCAAATAAATAATCCTGTTCTGTGTCCTGTTGCTATAAAACCGTACGCGGAAATCGTCGCACAAAGGATGTATTAAGTCACTTCGTCATCAGATATGGCTGCCGTGCTGGTGAAATATCACCCATACCCCGAAAATGCCTCCAGCTCTAAGCAACCGTTCCCGCTTTACAATGTGTTGCCTTGGAAGTCGAATTTAAATCGACATCTCCCCCACAAGGTGAAAATCTTAGGAAGTTTCCATGTGAAGCAACAGAAGGGCTTTGGAGTTTCCCGCTTCGTGCGTAGGATCCTAAGCGTATAAATATATGTTATTATTTATATATTTATATAAATTCGTATCATAAATACCGTGCCTTATATGTTGGCTTCATCCTTCAGCCCAAGGATTTGAGTCTTCTCTCTTGAGAGTAAGGAACTCATCAAGTTAAGGAGTTTTCTTCTGTTTTCACTTGCTGAAAACTTTCTTTTAATCATGAATATTTCTTGAATTTTGTTAAATAAATTTTGCCGAACCCACTGGAAGGATCATATGGTTTTCTCTGGACTAGAACCTAGAGTTTCAATTAGTAAACTATTTTTATGTTGCTGGAAAAAAAATTCCCTACTTGGCCATGATATATTGTTAAGAGAAGCTGCTACATTTTGTTTGCTGATATTTCATTTAAGACTTTTGTTCATAAGTATAATTTGAATATTACCTTCCTTCACCACCCTTTATACTTTACTGTACTACCCTTGTCTGATTTTCATTTCTAGCAGAATCTTCTACTAGCCTCATAAAAAGGATTGGAGAGCTGCCCCCTATTTTTCCCTTTTTTGCATTAAATAGAAATGCAATGTTCCTTAAATGTTTGGTAAAACACACTTAAGTTTTGAAATCTTTTCTAAGCGATGAATTTAAGACATAATTTTCTCCCTGCTTAGCTGTATCTCATGAGTTTTGATGTAAAAGGGCTTGTCATTCAGCTGTACATATTTTCTGGTTTCCACTGTGATGTTGTCTTTGACACATGAATTATCTACACTTATATTGTTAAATTCTAAAACACATAAATTTTTCTTTTTCTAGTTTCTAGTGTTACGGTACTGTGGTTAAAGCACGTCGTGTTTGTTACTATTTATTTAGATTTGCTGTGTGGCTGAATCATAGTTTTTATAGACATTCAAAGTATTTTGGAAAAGAATTTTTATGTTCTCTAAATATTACCTGAAAAGTTCTATATATGTCCATTAGCCAAACTCTTGCTAGTTTGGTTTTTTGAATTTTTCATCACCTTTGAAGTTTTCGCCTGTTTCACCTATCAGTTACTAAGAGAAGTGTGTTAAACTCTCATTCTGTGTACTTCCTTACCCTCATAAATTTCTCAATACTTACTTTATGTGTTTTGAATCTACCTACTTAAGCTATACAAGTCCTGGAGTGCTGTATCTTCCTAATAAATCACTCCTGTTATTGTCCTGTATCAACCCTTTTTACCATTAAGAATACATTTCTCTTTTGTTCATAATGAATTTCTCTTTAAAAATAGTTTTATGTTAATTGAAGTACACAGTACTTTTAATTTAGTCTATATTTTTAAACTCGTGTTACCAAACCAGGGGTGAGCAAACTATAGCCTGAGGGCCAATCCCACCATTGCTTGCTTTTGTAAGTAAAGTTTTATTGGAACACAGACAAACTCGTTCATTTACATATTGTCTATGGCTGCTTTCAAGCAACAACAGCAGAGTTTAATAGTTGCACTAGGCCAATTTATGGCCAACAAAGCCCTAAAATATGTATCATGTGGCTCTTTATACATAGTTTCTTGGCCATGGTGATCCAATATTGACTAGATCCAAATGAATATTTATAACTTATATGTGAGATAGGAAGCAATGCCAAGGTCTGCTGTGTACCCAACACCTAGTTTAAGAAACAGGACATCGCCAGCATTTTTGAGGCTATCCATAGGTCCCTTCCTGATCTGAGCCGGGTCCGTCTCCCTCAGATTCTGCCCCCTCCTGCTTATCCTGTGTGCTTATCCATTGTTTTTCTTCGTAATTTTACCATATTTGCATCCATAAACAACATATTGTTTAATCTTTCATGGGCTTTGAACTCTGAGTAGAATCATAGTGTATTATTCATCGACAATTTGCTTTGCTTACTCAATGTATTATGTTTTTGAGATTCATCCTTGTTGCACGTAGCTGTGGTTCTTTTCCATTGCTGTTGAAAATCTCAGTGTGCAGCAAAATGTATTTTTCCATTCCAGAGCCGATAATTATTTCTAGTACTTTGCTATTATTATAAAGAGTTGCTATATACATTCCTATATGTGTCTCACACCGCATATCAGCAAGCATTTCTCCAGCATATATACCTACAGTGTTGAGGGATTGCCTGGCCACAGATAGGATTACCTTCACCTTTACCAGACAAAGCCAAACTGCTCTCCAAGGTGGTTACACATTTTATTCTCCAACCAGAAAACTATAAATTTGCCATTGGGTCATAGCCTCACCAATAATTGATAGTGGCTTTGTTTGTTTGATTAAGTGATATGATGTGTCTTATGGTTGTTGTAATTTTCATTCCCAGAGTATTAATGGAGTTGAGCATCTTTTCATGTGTTTAATGACATTTATTCTCCACTTCTGTGATAGCCTTTGTAACATTTCTCAATCTGATTGTCTTATTCACCTTGACTTGTGGACCCTTTCTATCTTGCTTCATACTAATCATTTACCAGTTCTGTTGCTGCGAATACCTTTTCCCAAACTGTGGCTTATGCTTTTCTCGTTGTTTTTTGACAGGAATTTTTTTTTTATGTAGTCAAATTTATTCATCTTCCCCTCTTTGATTTATACTTCCTGTGGATTGTGTTAAAACTATTGTTCCTTGATGCATTGTCATAAATATATACTCCACTACTGTCTTCTAAAAGGTTTTATGTCTGTCTTTCACATAAATCCTCAATGCTCCTGAAATTGACTTTTGTGTGTGGTGTGAGGTAGAGATACAACCGTTGCTCCCCTCTGCATCACCAGACTTAATTAGCAGAGCTTTATCATTATTTTAACCAATACAGCTTGTCTATTAGTCCTTAATAAGAGGTAAGGTAAGCTTCCCCTCATTTCTCTTCTTTATGGGCATCTCATTATGAGCCCTTTATTCTTCCCTAAAATGTAGTATTTTTAATTTTTTTAATTCCGGTGTGATTAACATACAGTGTTATATTAGTTTCAGGTGTACAATATAGTGACCCAACAATTCTGTACATGACTCAGTGCTCATCGTGGTAAGTATACTCTTCATCCCCCATTAAATGTAACATGCATCAGTTTTTCAAAAATTCTGTTGGAATCTTAATAAGAATAGCATTGACTCTTTAGATCAACTTGGGAAGAACTGACAGCTTTATGAAATTGAGTCTTCTTCTCCATGAACATAAAATAGTCCTTTATGCTTCCTTTAACTTCTTTCAATAACATTTTATAATTTTCTCCTTAAAGGTTTCTTAAAATCTTTAGATTTAGATATCTTTATATGTACTACTGCAAATGGTATATGTTTTATTATGCTTTCTCTCGACTGATAGCTGGCGACCAGAAACGCAATTTATTTTTGTATATTACTTTTTTGTGTGTAAGCATTGTGCTAAATTTTCTTATTAATTCTAATAATTTATCTGTAGGTCCCCTTGAGTTTTCTGTATAAATAATTATATCATCTGGAAATATTAAATTCTTTTCTTCATCTCTATCTTTATAACTTTCATTTCTTTTCTCACATTACTGTGCCAACTAGGACTTCCAATGCAATGTCGAATAAAAGTAGTGACCATAGATACCACTTTTCTGTTCCTGATCTTAAAAGGAATGCTTTCTTCAATTTTCTATCAAATGCAATATTTGTTAGAGGATTTTTTACAGCGCTCTAAGGAAAATTCCCTTTATTTTTCTTTTGCTAAAAATTTTTTATCAGTTTTTTTTTTACATATGTTGAAATTATTACAAGCTATTTCTCCTTTAATATGTTAATGGGGTAAATTGCACTAATTGCCTTTCTAATGTGATCCAAACTCACATCCCTGGAATACACCCAAATTGGACATTATGTGCTTTCTGTTTAATGAATTGCTGGGTTCTATTTTTAGTAAAACTTTGTTTGGGCTTTTTCTATGTTCATCAGTGATTGACCTGAAAACACACTTCCTTATATTATCCCTTGCTAGGTTGTGGTGTCAATGTTTTGTCTCATAAAACGAGTGGGGAATGTTCCCCTCTTCTCTTATTGTTAGTAAAGATTTTCAAGACCATTGGTTTATTTTCTCAGCTTGAGTATTCTCAGTGCAAATTCGAATCTCAAACGTACATGAGGAACAGAAGGCCCGTGGTTTTGAAGATGTACAGGGATGTTTTCTACTCAGAGGTCGGGCAGGAATTACAAGCTGCCTTTACTGGCTGGTGGATTTTTTCCTGTCTACTCTTTCTTAGAGGATGCAACCTTTTTAAGGGATTTTTTTTCTCCTGTGGGTGAGATCTCAGGTCTAACACCCCACACTGTGTGACTAAAAACCTCATCCCTTGTTCTCAAGTGGGTATTAAAACCCACTGCTCCTGATTGCTGGGACATCGGGTAGATTGACATTTCACCCAAGATGGGCACACTGCCAACTTACAGAATTATTCTTCTACTTCTCAGTCAGCGGAAGACCCCTTTCCGTTTTTGTGAATTTATCTATGCATTTAAAATTGTAACTATTTCCAACATTTCTAGATGTTTCTGGTGAGAATGTTTTTAGGTTTCTAAGCAGTTATATTGTCAGAGCTGTATGCACCCCCTCAGTGATTCTTTATAATAACCTTGTAATAAGGGATTATAATCCCAAATTTACAGAGGAGGGAAATAAACTCAAAGAGCTCAATGCCTTATCCTAAGTCATGCAGCTAGTGAATATCAGCACCAGGATTTGAAAAAAGAGAAAGGAAGGAAGGAAGGAAGGAAGGAAGGAAGGAAGGAAGGAAGGAAGGGGAAAAGAAAAGAAAAGAAAAGAAAAGAAAAGAAAAGAAAAGAAAAGAAAAGAAAAAGAAAAAGAAAAAAGAAAGAAAAGAACCAGGATTTGAACCAAATTATGCCTTGAGCCAAAGTCTGTGTTCCAAATTTCCATCCTTCCTGAGTTGCTTCTAATCCAGGATTACCCACTTTTTTTACCCATTTACCAGGAAATTGTGGAAGGGCCACAGTTCTGTGATACAGCCACTCACCTAATCACAGATGTAACCTGAGGAGGAAATTCTATTTTTTTCAAGTCCCTATACCAAGGAATCTGGTCTCCTTGCTCATTAACTGGTTAAAGACTAATATTTTTTAAAAAGAGTAATTTTGTACAACTAGCAAAATTAATAGGCAAAATACAAACCAGGGGATAAAATTGCAACAAATATAACAAAGTGCTAACATTCAACATATGAATTACTCATTAAATTCAATACGAGAAAAACCAGCCTAATGGGAAAATGAACAAAGCAGATATGCAGAAAATTCACAAAATAAAAAATATGAATGTGCAACCTCAGTACTAATTTTTTTGATGCAAGAGACCTAAATGTAAGATCTAAATCTATCAAACTCTTGGAAGCAGACGTAGGAGTAAATCTTCCTGACTTTGAGTTAGACAATGGCTTCCTAGCTCTGACACCAAAAGCACAAGAGACAAAAGAAAAACATAAGATAAATTGGACTTCATGAAAATTTAAAATTGTGCTGTAAAAGGTAACATCCGCAAAGTGAAAAGACAATTCTCAACTTGAGGGAAAGTATTGACAATCACACGTCTGATAAGAAGTTTGTACCCAAAACATGTAAATCACTTCTACAAGTCAAAAATAAGAAGACAAAGAACCCAATTTAAAAATGGGCAAAGGGGGCGCCTGGGTGGCACAGCGGTTAAGCGTCTGCCTTCGGCTCAGGGCGTGATCCCGGCATTGTGGGATCGAGCCCCACATCAGGCTCCTCCGATGTGAGCCTGCTTCTTCCTCTCCCACTCCACCTACTTGTGTTCCCTCTCTCACTGGCTGTCTCTATCTCTGTCGAATAAATAAATAAAATCTTTAAAACAAACAAATAAATAAATAAATAAAAATGGGCAAAGAATCCGGTAGCTATCCTTCAAAGAAGATACACAAATGACCAACACACAAAGAGATAGAAGGTCCATATGACTAGCCATCAGGTAAGTACAAATCAAAATTACAACGAGCCACCACTCCACACTCACTGGGATGACTTGTTATCACAAAGACAAGACACTAAATGTTGGCTTTGGCGACGATGTAGAGAAATGGGAGCCCGGAGTCATGGCTGGTAGGAGCGTAAGAGTGTAGCTACTCTGGAAAAGCTGGTAGTTCCCCAAAAAGTTAAACTTACAGAGCTACCACATGACCCAGCAATCCCATTCATAGGTGCAGACCCAAGAGAAATGAAAACATACTTCCACAGAAAAATGCGTATATGAATGTTCACAACAGCACTATTCATAACAGGCAAAAAGTGGAAACAACCCAAATGTCCAGGGACTAATGAATGAGGAAACAAAATGTGGTGTGTCCAGGCTACAGAATATGGACTCAGCCATAAGCAAAAGGAGTGAAGGACTGATTCATGCTACCATATGGATGAACCTTGAAAACAGGACACTCAGTGAAAAGAGTCCAGTCACAGAAGACCATCTATTGCACGAATCCAGAATATATATGAAATGGGATCTATAGGAAATGTTCAGAATAGGCAAAACTCGAGATGCAGAAAGTAAATTAGTGCTGGTCTCAGGAGGAGAGGAAATGAAGAGTGACTCCAGTGGGCTCAGGGATTCTTTCTGAAGGGATGAAAATGTTCTAAAGTGAGATCAGAATGATGGCTGCACAACCTTTAAGAAATACTAAAAACACTGAATGCTGCATGTTAAATGGGTGAATGATATCTCAGTAGCTATTTATAAGAAGCAAAGAAAACAGGGACCCTTTACTTTGACTATGAAGTTGGTGACTTTTTTTCTTTTTCTTTCTATCTTTCTTTTCCTTTTTTTTTTTTTTTTTAACACAAATGATGCTAATATCATGCCTTGGCCAGGGTGCAAGCAAATAAGTGCTACTGGAAGTATAAATTGATGCATAATTTCTGGAAGACGGTTTTAAACATATGTCAAAATCCTGGAAATATGAACAGCCTTTGCTCCAGCAATTCACTCTCTAGGAAGTATAGCCTAAGGAACTATCTAGAGATACAGGCAAAGCTTTATATATCACAGTGCTAATTGCACCGTTACTTTTAATAGCAAAACGAGAAAACTAGAGGCATCCTAGAAATCCGACAATGAGGGAACAAAGACATTATTATACATATGTACATATAAAACTACTACCCATCCATTAAAAATTATGTTGTAAAGACAATGGCAAGGAGAAATCATCACAACGTTTCATAATAAATGAAAGACCAGCCTACAAAGTAATATGTAGAGAATAATTTCAATATTGTAAAACAAAATTACTGAAAATACTTACTTTAAAATATTAACAGCAATTTTTTTTAATGTGACAGGATAATGGAAGACCATTTTTATTTTCTTCTTTGTTCTGCATTGTTCTAATTTTCCATAGAGAACATGGGCTTTTCGTGACAGGGAAAGTAGAATTTTAATGTGTTTCGGATTTTCTGCTTTCCTGGTTCAACCCCCCACCTAAGGCGCAGTGAGTGATGGGTTGTAAGATTTTAAGGTCAAGGACCTTTGAGTTAATTTCTGTGATGCTTTCCATTCCTAAGATTACGACTGTGATATTCTATCCTTAGACCATTTCTTTCTGCACTCCACCTAAGGCATTCGCAAAGACAGATTCTTCCCATTTTCTTGTAGACTCCGTGGCCCCCACTTGCAGAGAGGGACAAGCTGCAGTCTTGAAAAATAAGGTTATTCAGCAGTCGGGCGGTGTGGGGGGGACAGGACATTGCGAGATGAGACCAGGCGAGCCCTGCAGAGACCTGAAAACGATTTTTCTCTCCCCAAATATAATTAATCAATTATGTCCAAAGAAGTGGAATCAATATTTTTATAAATGAGATGTTCATACGCCAAGAAGGGATTGTTGCAATGGTCACATCATCTTTCACCTGCTAATCCAATGTAAATTATGGGCTTTTTAGCTGATGTCTTCGGCATTTGCCAACCAAACTTTTCTCCACTTTGGCATTCTGATCACGACTTTCCGATTCTCCCGCCCGGCCCCTGGCAGATGCAATGTGCCAGGGTCTCTTAATAAGCAATCCACCACTAATAACAAAACCTTGTATTCACTGGCTGCCTTCCTCTCCCGGGCCTTGGTAATATTGTTGCATTGATCTTCCCAGCATCCTCTAGGACACGGGGAAATGATGTGTGATTGGGGGCACTAGCAAGGCTTAGATAAACTGCAGCTTGATTGAATCTTTTTAATGCAAGAAACATTTATTAAGTGCCTACTATGCACTGCAACTACTCCAGGCACTAGAGCCGCAAAGATAAATCCCATAGTCACTGCCCTCCGGGGCTCACAATTTAGCGGATGAGGCAGGCACAGAGATGAGTCGTGGCATTACATCATCGAGGGCTCTGGGTTGTAGATCAGCGCGGGGCATTATGGGAGCACAGAGAAAGAACAATGAACTCTTTTATAGAGAGGAGGCTCCATTCCCTGACAATTCTCAAGGGTATGGAACTGCTCGTCAAGCCGATAAGGGTAAGAAGGTGGTCTGATAAATGAAGGGAAACCGAGAAAAGGAGTATCACCTTCAAGGACTCCAGTGAAGGAAGGTTCCAGAAAGGTGGAACTAGGGCAGGGCAGGCTGTCCTCATGTGCCCTCTTCATAGACATCTGGTGTTTTCCCTACTCTGCACCTACCCCTCCTTCTTCTGCTACAAATCCTCCAGTTTGCCTCTGGGGCTCCACCCCTTCCACCTCCCAGTCCGGTGAGGCTGCTGGCACGTACCCCCATCACGGAATGCAGGGCTTGATAGGGAACACGAGTCCCCCTCATTCTGGTCACAGTTAGTGCCTCAGGCAGGGGCACGTGATCCAGTTGAGCCCTGGAGAACTGAGGCTGGGACTTTAGATAAAAGGCACTGTCTCTATGTCAGTTATATCTCAATAAAACTGGAGGGAAAAAATTTTTAATTACAAATGTAAAATTAGAAAATAAAAGAAGAAATGACAAGTGTTTGGCGAGGATGTGGAGAAAGAGGAACCCTCCTGCACTGTTGGTGGGAATGTAAACTGGTGTAGCCAGTGGGGAAAACAGTATGGAGGTTCCTCAAGAAGTTAAAAATAGAACTACCCTATGATCCAACAATCCCACTACTGGGTGTTTACCCAAAGAATACAAAAACACGAATTCAAAGGCATACATGCACCCCTATGGTTATAGCAGCGTTATCTACAATAGCCAAGATATAGAAGCAGCCCAAGTGTCCACTGATAGACAAATGGATAAAGAAGAGGTGGTATATCTTTGCAATGGAATATTATTCAGCCATAAAAAAGAATGAGATCTTGTCATTTGCAACAACGTGGATGGAGCCAGAGAGTATTATGCTAAGTGAAATAAGCCAGTCAAAGAAAGACCAATACCATATGATTTCACTTATATGTGGAATGTAAGAAACAAACAAAAAAATAAGCAAAGGGAAAAAAAGAGAGAGAGACAAACCAAGAAACAGGCTGTTAGCTATAGAGAAGAGACTGATGGTTACCGGAGGGGAGAAGGGAGGGGGCATGGCGTAACAGGGTGATGGGCATTAAGGAGGGGACAGGATGTGATGAGCACTGGGTGTTATATGCAGCCGATGAATTGTTGAACACTACAGCTGAAACTAATGATGTACTACGTGTTGACTAATTGAATTTAAATTAAAAAAAAAAAGGAGCCCTTTACATATGTTAACTTAATCCTCCAAACAGTAGGAATCATGGGGAGAAGTAAGGAATTGGGGGAACATTTCCAACCACCTGAGCTCCCCATCTGCAAGAGCAAGCTGGGAAAGGGGCTAGTGGTGAACTCAGGCTCCATGCAGGATGTCCCGGGGTCCCTCGGGTAGAAGGAGACCTAACAGGGATGCTGAGCGCACCTCTGGTGGTCAGAGTCTCGGGACTCTATCAGAGACTCAGGAGTTACTTTAGGGGGTTAGAGGATGGGGTCCATGGAGGATATCATGGCTCCAGCCAAAACGATCTGGGCCTACAGGCTAGTGAAGGAAACAAAGGCAGAATTGTAGTCGGGGGCTGAGACTAACAAGTGATCTTAGCTGCTGCCAGCACATTGCCCCGGGTAAACTTAAGTGCTGCTGCCCTGGCCCAGCCCCTGGGAATGAACTGGCTCACCCGCTGCATTATGGGTAATCTATGGATTATGCACTGTTATTGCCCACCGCCCCCTGCAGGACTTAGGAAGCCCCCCATCACCCAGCTCTCATGTGGGTCAGGCTGCCTGCCTTTGCCAGCAGCTTCTTGTCAACTAAACTTTCACAGGTTACCATAACAACTCATTTAGCTTTGTATCCCAACCTGCCTCCTGCCTCTTGACTGAAAACATATTTTAAGCTCGTCTTTTGACATTCCAATATTCTCTTTCAGATAGGACTTAGATATCTGCCCACTTGTCCTGTGATGGCAAAGAAGTGCATTTCCTATATATTTTGAAAGAATGGCAGAATCAATGAATGTGTAAATGAGCCTCTGTGGTGTTTAACAAGGGTCTGATACTTAATGATTCTTGAGAATGTTTGTCATCTTGAATGAATTGCTAGATAGAGTGGGAGAGTGGGTGGGTGGGTGGATGGATGGATGGATGGATGGATGGATGGATGGATGCATGGATGGATGGATGGATGGATGGATGGATGGATGGATGGATGCATGCATGCATGCATGCATGGATGGATGGATGGATGCATGGATGGATGGATGGATGGATGGATGGATGGATGGAAGGGTTAGTGAATGGACAGGTAGATGGAAGGATGGGTAGATGGACAGATAGACAGTTGGATGGATGGATGAATGGACAACAGATGGATGGATAGAAGGGTGGGTGTGTGGGGGGATGGATGGATGGATGGATGGATGGATGGATGGATGGATGCATGGATGGATGGATGGATGGATGGATGGATGGATGGATGGATGGAAGGGTGGGTGAATGGACAGGTAGATGGAAGGATGGGTAGATGGACAGATAGACAGTTGGATGGATGGATGAATGGACAACGGATGGATGGATAGAAGGGTGGGTGTGTGGGGGGATGGATGGATGGATGGATGGATGCATGGATGACTAGTTGAGTGGAAGCATGGATGGATAGGTGGTATATGGATAGATGAAAGGCAAGAATCTTTGCCATTGATTTACTTTTTAAGATTTCTGGCATAGTGCACCTCTTTTTTTCCCCCCAAGAAATACACTGTCTATCCTCATGGAGTTAAAAGACCAATAAGAGAGACAGAGCGAATCTAAATAAATAATTATCCCTATACGTAATTAATTTCAACTGCACAGGTGCTAAGAGGAACTTCCAGGTGCTAGGGGAACATATATATAGTAGTCCAGAAAATCAAGTAAGCCCTCCCCAAAGGTATGTCAGTAAGCAAAGACCCAAAGTGCCACTAGAAGCTGGCCTAGGAAAGAGGGATCAGGTTGGGGGGAAAGAGGTGGGAGTTTTAGGCAAGAGTGGTTGAGGCTGGAGAAGGGCCAAGTAGCATGGCAGAGGCATGAAAGAGCCTGGCTTCGGAGACTGAAAGAAAGGACAACAAGGTAGCAAGAGCCGAGTGAATAAAGCTTAAATGTCAAGAGAAGACATGGAAAGGTAAGTAGGACTCTAGGTCACGAAGCAATTTTAATGTCAGATTAAGGATTTGGGACTTGCTTCTGCCCGAGACAGTGAGCAGTTGAAGGGTCTGGCATAATCAGACCACGAGCATGCTGTCTGGAATGGTAATGAAGGCTTCCTTCCATTCATTGCCTCTGACAAGGTGAGCAAAGAAGGCAGCGTTCCTTGACCATGTTTGTGTTCTATTTTCATCAGCTTCACAGGGCAACAGTTTGGCCAAGGTGTGGTTGTTGATGTAATCTCCATCCTTCCTTCAAGTAAACGGCTGCCCTTGTGTTTGGAAGACCCTTATCTCCATGCTCCTCAACATATTGAGTGCTTACTCTATGCTTGGCACTTGCTAAGAGCTTTACATGTATTATCTCATTTAATACCCCCAGCATCCCTAGGGTCATATTTGACATGTTACCCACTTTATGGATGAGATGGGAGTTGAGAAATGCCATATCACTTATGTGCAGTCACACAAACCCAGGTATATCTTTAAAACTTAGGCTCTTTCCCCTAAGCTACACTGACTATGAGTGGCCTTCCCCTCATGCTTTAAGCACTGGTCAAGAGAAGTAATTCTCTGGGGTGCCTGGGTGGCTCAGTCTTTAAGCGTCTGCCTTCGGCTCAGGGCGTGACCCCAGAGTCCTGGGATCGAGCCCTGCATCGGGCTCTCTGCTCCACTGGGAGCTTGCTTCTTCCTCTCCCACTCCCCCTGCTTGTGTTCCCTCTCTCGCTGGCTGTCTCTGTGTCAAATAAATAAATAAAATCTTTTAAAAAAGAGAGAGAGAAAGAAGTAATTCTCTTAGCCACTGTTTGTGCCAGACAATGGGTTCAGAGAGGTGTTCATTAAGACTGGAAGATATAGGTCAATGGAAATGGCCTACAAGTTTCTGAAGAGACTCTAACTCTATAGGCCTAACCTAAATTCTTTGGAACCAATCATATACTCACCCTGGGCCTGATGCCTGACCTTGTTGGATCCCACCATTTATTTGGCTGTGGTGTTTAATCAGGCCATAGATTCCCCAAGCATATTTCCCCCTACTTGGACACAGAACCTTCTGCTGTAAAGAGGGTCCAATATCAGACACTAGTTCTTATCCAAAATAATTCTCACCCACAGATGAGGGCTGGCACTTTCACCCACTGCCTCCATCTTCATATGAGTAGCTGGGACATGCCCTGCCCTAAGTCCAAATGAGAAAGGTTATCAGGAGGGCTAGCCTCATCCAGAGGCAGTGGGCTAACCTGGACATCACCTCTCCAAATCAACTAGATGATGCCGCATAGACTATACCAGAGCTTGTCCTGTTTATACACCAGTCTGATTTTATACACCAGGGACGTTGCCTTCTGCTCCTACGACACCACCGCGGGAATGCTGCAGAATCGGAAGGACCCACATCTTGTCCTCCTTGGTGATCGTGGTACCTCCCCTGCCAGGTAAGCATTCAGTAGGTATTCTCATCCTCCCTGAACTCGAGTAGCAGCTCTGCCAATAATCACTGGGAAGACCTGACACTTCCCATTTCTAAGCTTCTCAGATGGACCCTTCCCATATTCATCTACTAGCGTCTCACCAAGTAAGTAGGGACGTTATCAGAATCCCTCTTTCAAATATCTAGAAAATAGGGCTGCATACCAGCAACTTTTGTCTACCTGTGTCTACTTCCCTTCTCAGCCTACAAAATTTCCTGAGATCTCACCTACTGTCCAAGAGCATCAATTTTCTCTGTACACCTGACAAAAACGGACCATTTTTGTTTGCTTGTCCCGCATCCATACAACACACCCTCCTCCCCCACCTGCTGTAAGGTTTTGTTCAAAAGCCCACCTCTTCCACATTGGCAAGCTTAGTTCATCTCCAGCCCCAGGAGTAGAGTCTAATTCATGGTCAGCCAACCATTTCGCACTTTCTAGTGGACACAGGACTTAAGTTGGCCAATCAAAGGGAACGGCTGCGGTGATATCTGGGAGGGAGATTTTGCTCTCTTCTGCTGAGTACGGATAGAGAAGTATGCGGCCCACGTGGCCGCCAGCAGCCCTCAGATGAAGCCCGAAGAATGGAGAACAGAGAAAAAGACACTAAGAATTTGTGTCTTTGATGATGTCATTGAGCTGGTTAATCGATTCGTTTGACTCTGGAATATACCCTACCTCTGGAATTACTGCTTCCTGACATAAGAAATCTCCCCATTGTTTGTGGCAATTAGGATTGTTTTTCTTTTTGCTGTTATTGGGAGGTACCAGCATCTCACTGGTAATTCTCAAACTTCTATCTCCCACTTTGAACTGTCCCCTGTGTTCCAGAATCTCCAGATGGCGTCATTCCTACCAGCATAAAACATGCTGAAATAGCTCTTGTGTCAACAGAAACTAGATAGTCGACAGAGCCCAGCTTCCTACAGGAAGACTCCTTGAAAGGGCTATGTGCCCTCACTGCCTCTGCTTCCAGATTCATCCTCTACTACTTCCTCTTCAATGGACCATCTCAAGCTTCGCCTACCACCAACCACCCCCTCCATCTTGCCATATCTTCCGATTCCATTGCTCTGCAAGATGTGGCCCAGTTGGTCATTCTTTCCTTCCTAAAATACTTCTTGCATGATGTTTCTAAGACATCATTCTCCTGCTTTTCTCCCTGCCCAAGGCTTCCCCATCTTGTCTCCTTGGCTGGCTTTGCCTCCTGCTTCCTAATGTGACATGAAAAGCCCCAGGATTTGCTTCTTAGACCTCTTGTCTAGCTACACTCGCTCCCGAGGTGGTCTCACCAAGCTGCATGTCTTCAAATATTACCAAGATGCTGATAATTCCCAACTTCCACTATGAAATCCAGACTTTCAATCTCTACCTGGATGTCTCACACCTTATTTAACCAAAAGGGATGCTGAGTGGATGCCCACGCCTACTTCTCTGGCAGATATCCTCATCTCGGCAAATGGCCCCTTCACTCTGCTATTGGGGCCGAAAAGGCAAGACCCCTCCTTGACTCTTCCCTTTTTTTCACACCCATGTGCCACCCAACACAAAGTCCTATTGGCTTGACAGTGAACTATGTTCTGAATCGGCCTGCTTCCCATCACCTCCACCACTGCTTCCAAATCACCAGCAATGCCTTCCATACCAGAATCTCTGCTCTCCTCTCCCAGCAGCCAGAGTAAACTTCTAAAGAGGTTAAGAAATAAATAAATAAATATGAATCCCATCATCCAGTTACTCAAAACCATCAATGACCACCCATCGCACTCAGAATTAAAACCCATGGTGGAGGGGCTGGCTCTGTGTCCTGGTCCCTGGCCACCCCTCCAAGCCCACGGCCACCTCACTGTCTCTCACCACCATGCCAAGGGTCTTCCTGCCATCACTCCAGGCCTGTTTCCATCTTGGTCCCTCTGCCTGGAATGCTGCTTCCCCAGATGTCAGTGTGGTTGGCTCCCTCCCTTCACGTGAGTCTTAATTCAGATGCCACCTCCTTCAAGAGGACTTAGCCAACTCCAGCCCAGCCCTTCGAGCTTCCTCCCCTTCCTCTGCCTCAGTTTCCTTCCTTGCACTTATTGCAACCTGATATTGTGTTATAATTCACTTGTCTGCTCTCTGCCGCTGGAGCGGGGGTCCCGTGAGGTAGAGACGTAATCCTACGGGAGCCTTGTTATCTACAACTGAACATGCCATAATATTGATGGAATCGACACCTGACTTAGAAAGGAGGCTCTCCAGTTAGATGAGCTAGCCCACTGGTGACCCAAACTCAATATGACCTAAACTAACTCTCTAACTTGTCACATCACTACTCTGTCCATAGCCCCTGGATCCCTTTTGTAGTTGTGTGCATGCCATTGGTCTGTGGTTTCCACTTCCTACAGCCAGAGCATGGGTAGTTTGTCAGAGGGCTACACAGGCTGCGAGAAGCTGCTTTTTCTGTATGCACATGGGGCCAGAAGCGCTCGGGATCGATGTCTCCACTGGGGGCTGTCTTTAACCAATGATTGACACATGCAGGTCTCACACCTGCACAATAGGGACAGCTCTGAAATGTGACCTCCACTGTTTCCAGGTCTGAGCCACAGTGACCCTGGACTTCGCTACTCACCGCACCGTTGCTCGTCTCCTTCCCTGCCCTGTCCTATGTTCCCGCTTCTCTACCAATTTTTCCTGGGAATCACTTCCTAATAAAACACTTGGCATGCATCATTCTCTCAAAAGCAATGTTTACTTCCCAAACCTGTTCCTCCTGTCTTCCCCATCTCAGGGATGAAACTTCTGCTCATTCAGTGATCCGAGCAGAGAGCCAAACCCGCCCCACCCTCCTTCTCTATCTGACCCCTACCCAACATGCCCAATTGTCCTGACCACTGTCCCTTTTAGTCCACTTGTCTCCATTCCCGCTCCCACTGCCCCCTTCAGCCTGGCCCCAAACGTGTTCCTGGCTTATTGAAGCCTGATGGAATGTAAAAATCCTGCAGACTGCTCTTTCTCGCCTTGCTAACCAGAGCAATCACCATATAGCACTTAAAATTGCCCACAAGGAACAGGTCCATGAGATCACCTCCTGCTTCCCTCACTACAAGACCCAACATCAACAAGCTTGCTTACAGTTCAGTGCAGGCTGCTATCTTTGTCTTTTATTACAATAGAGTCCTCCTTTGCTTGAGGAGAACCCGTCAAGCACCTACCTCAGCCAGGCACTGGCTAGGCACTGGTGGTATGGTGATAGAAGGCACAGCCGTGGACTTCAGGAAGCCCATTGCTTGGGGAAGACCACAGACGTGCAAATACTTTCGGTAAATTACTTAAAGTGCCACACTAGCTAATTCTGGGATCCACCTGGACCTGAACTATGTCACGTCCATCTTTAAATCCCCAGCACAGTGCCTAACACACAGAGGCTTGTAATAAATGGATAGAATTGGCTTGGTAAGTCAAGTAGAAGTATTTCTGGAAGTGACACTTTTGCTGGGCTTTGACAAATGAGAAGGGAGGAAAAGGGCTTGCCAGGCAAATGTCAGACAATGTGCAAAGGCACGGGAAAATGAAAGAATGGGGTGTTTTAAGGAAAGAGAAGATCACACCTAGTATCTAGAGAACCACACGCATAGTGAAGAGTAGCTAGGTTGGATTAGAACCAGTAGTGAAGGAATGTGAAAACAAATTTCATGAGTCTGGACTGAATCTTAAGGCAAGAGGGAAAGTTTCTGGCCAAAGAAGTTTTGGCTTCACCACTGGGTAGGAGCCCAGGGAAGCAAAAGTGTTAGAGTCCGTCCCAGTCCCCAGGCATATAAATGATTCTTCAAAACTCCACCGGTGGTTCATATTCTATACCCCTAATTCCACGCAGGCACTGTTCTGATGGTGCCGAACTTCACATCCTTAAAAATCCATCATGGGGAAGTTGTCACCAAGGTTAGCGATCACTGAGTGAAGTCATCCTTTGGCCAACTGTCTAGTCCAAACGGACAAGATATGGGTTCTGCTCTCAGGTCAGACCAAACCAAGATACTCAGCACTGGAAGACAATTTGTGCTTGTGTGTGTGTGTGTGTGTGCGCATGTGTGTGTGTGTTTGTGTGTGTACACGTTTATGTATGCATGTGACCATGCACTTGGGACTGTGTGTGAGGCCAGGGATGAGTTTGGGGTATTCGAGGGCATACGATGTGAATTTATCTGTGTGCATTTCCCTGGGTGTGTTGAACTTTTTGAATGTGTGTGTGCACTTGTGCATAAATGTTTAATACACGTGTGTTTGCACGTGGACATGAGCGTGTCTGCATATTTGTGTTTGCGTGTGCAGGTGTCCATGCTGGAGGCACGCCTATACGTGCAAGTCTCCACACGTGGCATGCACAACTTCGGCCTGCCATGTTTTGTTTGCGAGGTGCCCAGAGCCTGCTTTCTGCCAGAGCCAGCCCCGTCCCTTCCTGCTGCATGGCTCCCCATTGCTCGTTAACGCAGTCTGCATTGGTTACGCCCGTGGCAATGGGCCTCTGTAGAGAGCGTTAAATATCGCAACCGTTTATTGCTTAATATTTTTCATACTAATGGCAGACTAATTCACAGGGATTCAGGGCAGTGTATAAAACACCTTCTGCTGACTGCTCATTTCATGCCAAGGAAGGACTTGGCAACCAGCAGCCCCTGCCCCAGGCCTCTTTGACTCTGTATGTGATGCCACACTGCCCCCCGTTCGGTCTTCCCAGAATTAATTTGCAGCCAAGCTGAGTGCACAGCAAACAGCAACATTTGCATTTCTCTGCTGAGTGTTTGGGGAGGGGGGGAGCTGGGGCGAAAGCCCAGGAGGTCAGTGTAATCGGCCCCGGGGAAATCAATTTTAAGAGGTGGAAAAGGAGACGGTACCGGAAAAGAATCTGGAAATGACAGAGATCAAACCATGTCCATGTTTTGATTGGCCATAATCTGGTGCCACAGCCCCGGCAAAAGCCGGCTGGATAGTCACCAGTGAAAAAGCATGTGCCTGTCACAGAGGAAGCTTCCAGCAGCCACGACTTATTTTCTGGGCATTTACTCATTGCTGGCAGCGCACCAAGCTTTGTGTAAGAATTTTCTTATTGGATCTTCAACACTAACTCTTTTAGGCAAATAGTCACGTCTTCTTTTCACTGATAAAGAACCTGAAGTTTCAGACAGTTTAAATGACGCCAGCAGTCAGAGCCGATCATCTAGTAATGACAAAATCAGGAGGCCAGCCCTGGGCTTTCGGACTCCATATTCCAAGCCCATTACTCATGGTCTACACTGCAGGGATTGTATGTCTGAACCCAAAGTGACCCCACAGATGTGTTCCGTTGGGCTCACAGAGTGGGGTTGTTTTTCACACATTTGTTAATTGCCAATATTTAAAAAATCGGAAGGTGACTTATAAAAAATCGAATTCCGAGCTCTCTTTAAAAACTGAATTATCTGGTGACCCTGAGCTCCCATTCCTGCCTGGTAACTACTGGCAGGAGCGGTTTCAGTGGCCTCTTCTAGATGGTGCACGTGTGCTGGTTCTGCCACAGTCCTCACCACTCCCTATTACCACACACCCAGCCCTCTCTATATTACTGATCCAACACCTGCCGAACTTACCAGATCTTTTCTGCTGAGGAAATGTCTCTTTTTTTTTCAGGGAGGAAGTGAGTCCTAGAAATGATTCTATAGGTTCACATTGTTGGATATTTGCTTATAGACTATTCTATGATCAGGCCAATGTTTCCAACAAGACAGGTAATATAAACCAGTAAGGTACAGCAGTGGTGAATAACTTTCTGAGGGGCAGACAAGAGCAATTTATGTGAAAAATACACACATATACATATATATTTATAGCTTGTGATTTTTCCTACGTTCAAAATGAAAAGCATATAATGAAGTCTCATGTTGATATGTAGATATTTTAAGGACTTGGATCACCTAGTAATTAAACTGAAGCTAAAATGGCTAACATTCGGGCACATTTGAAAAGCAGCTACATGGGGATTCTTGATAACCTTTCACTCTGAAAAACTGATGTGGAGTCCCTTGGGGAAATCAGCCGGCCCCGTGTAGCCCAAAGGTGGTGGGGCTGGTCAGAAAACCATCACCACGGCATGGCCTTCTCTCAGTCAAGGGTAAAGATCACTCCCTGCAAGACGATGGATTTCCTGAGCTCCACCCTGATGAGCATCTTGGGAGAAAAGACCTGGTCTGTGGCTACAGCCTCTGAGAGTGAGAACATCCCAGGGGCCTGTGGCAGGAAGCTGGGAGACCCAAATGCCCACAGAGTCTCTCCGTAATGGTGGGAGCCACTACTCAGCCCCACCATTGCTGCCATGCAGAAATGTGGCCCCAGCCAGGAGAGCTTCTCAAGAGAAGCCCGAAGCTGCACTTTCTATGAAATCTCCAAATGGCCACGTGCTAACAAAGTGCTCTTTGAGGAGTCTCTTGGTGGTCTCTGACCTGGAAGATAACAGTAATCGTCCCCACTGTGTGCGTGGCCTGAGCTAAGCTTGTAGTGTGGGCTAATTTAAGCAATTCCCACTGTCTAACCCTGACTGTGTGCCAGGCACTCTTCTCAGGGCTTTGAGGCTATTAACTCATTCAATCCTCCAAATAACCTTGTGCAACGGGCACTCTTAGTGGCATCCCTTTCGCACGAAGCAGGAAACTGAGGCATAGAGAGGCTAAATCACATAGCTAGCAAGTGGCAGGGCTGGGATAGGAACTGAGGGCTCTGGGTCCTGGCTCTGGCTCTCCGTCACTCTGCTGCACTGCCTCAGTGAATGTTCCCAGCACCCCTTCGAGGTATGTCTGGTTACCACCCCCATTTCATAGAAGGAGAAACTGAGGCCAGGAAGGAACAACCACTTGTCCGAGGTCAGGGTCTGTCTGACACCAGCGCTGGGGACATTCTGGACCCCTCGCTTGTTTGTACAAGGCAAGGAGGGCGGGGCTGAGAGGAGTGAGGGAAAGATTTACGAAGGACCCAAATGTCATTGTTTTTCTGATAAGAAAAAGGCTACTCTAGCTGTCAGACCATAAGCAGCAACCTTTATGTTTACAAAGCACAAAGGGCAATTAAGTGAGACAAAATAAATCTTCTCGGGCCTCTGTCGATGGGCCTTGCAGGTCTGCGGTCTGGGGCCTGATTGACAGGACACATTACATTCAGGAGCAGACGGCCTCTGACATTTCCTTGATGTCGCACTGAAGCACGAGGGCCGTCTCTTAAAGCGCCCCTGCCTGCCGCTCTATGGGCTTAGGGATCTCCAAGGGGCGGGCACAGAGGGGAGAGCAGTGCGATGCTTGGCTGCGACAGGACGTGATGGCCACATTCACAGTGAAGATGACAATTCCGATCGTGATGATGGCGTGATGGTTGGCTCACTCTGCCAATGGAGGGCTCACAGCCTCGTCACTGTCAGTAAGGCGGGTCCCATTGCAATCGCCCTCCTGGTGTGCAGGGGCTTGCAAGGAATTTCACAGCATCATGCAGAATGGCCTTATTGGAGACTCAGAAAGCAGGGTCAATGAGAGGGGACAGGATTCCCCAGTCCTCTTGTTGTCCACAGACAGACGCATGCCACACCAGGCTGCTCAGCTGGACCCTCGGTCCGGGTATGTCTGCCGGAGATACCCTGCCCCCTAGGACTGTCCCTTCTCCTGGGTAAGCATCAGAATGACCTTGGCAGTGGGGAATACAGACTGGCTTCGGGAATTCTGGAGTTAGCTGGGAAAGGCCCTGGGAAGTTGGCTTTGGGAATAGCTCCTCCCGCTGGGAGTTGGAAGCCAGCTCATTCCATGAGAAGGTGAGCATGGCCCCATCCCTCCCTTGCAGGGAGGAGAGCCTCTGGTCTTCCTTGACTCCTTGTCCAGCTTCATTCAGAATGGTCCTTCCTTGGCATCTCAATTATCCCATGTCACCCTCAGGACGGTCCTCCCCCGTTGGCACGACCAGCCCGTTTTCAGTGCTGCCTGTGGATGGAGCCTGTTTGTCTTTCACGGTCCCATTCCTGACGGTGGGCATTAGGGCTGTGAGATGTGGGTGCCCAGGGGTTGGAATTCGATTCTGTGAACGGGTTCATCAATTGATCAATCGGTGACGACTTCAACCTCCATTTGGAGAGGCAACACAAAACTCGGACTCAGAGTCAGAGGGGTCTGGCCTCACATTCCTGGTGTCTGGAGAAGTGAGTGGGTGACCCCCAGTGGGCCGCTTCACGTTCTGAACTCAGCTTCCACCTCGGCAAACTGGGGGAAATTTGGTGGAGCTGTGAGAAGTCAGTGAGATCAAGTGTGTCAAGTGCCCAGCTGCGTACCAAGCACATGGGCTTCTCGATGGATGTCGGTTCCTGACCATCAAGTTCCTGTTGATGCTGCTGCTGGAGATGATGCTGATGATGACAAGGATGAGGGTGATGTCCTCCAGACATCTCGTGCCACGGTCTCAGAGGAAAGGTGTGAGCTGCCAGGTCCCCGGCATCCGCTCTTTTGTATTTTCTCAGTAAGGCAGACAGTAAGGCCAGCATTGGTCAGCGGGGTATGGACAGGGCTTGATAGCAGTAGAGATGGGAGAGTGGAGGGGGCTGAGAGGCACCAGGTCCCTTTCCTGGTGTCACTAGAGGGCCAGAGTTACTGTGGCTTCACCCAAAGTGATCGCTCTTTCCGGGCTGTTCCTCGCATGTGCTGCTGGTATGGATCGATGAGCTACCCTCGACCAGACTGATCACACCCTGCCCTCTGCCCTTCAAATGCTTCAAACGTTCATGGTGGCATGGAAATCCACCTACCTGTGACCCGGCCACTCCACTGTGGAGACCAGGAGGCAAGATTTTTGTGACTCAAGAAGAGGAACATTCAGGTCCCTAAGTCCGAACACCCAGGTGTGTTCTGGCTGTCTGAGCCCCAAGCGCAGGACCTACTGGTCATGGAATTGTTGTAGAGTAGGGAGGGATGTAGGGAAGCCAATACTTCTAAATTGTGACTGCAGATGCCACGGTGTCCCTCCCTCCGGGAAAGGAGTCGTGAAAATCTACCACCACCTCCCAGTGTTGGCTCCAAAGAGGCCATCATGCTTCGTGGTACTAAAATAGACGTCTGGAGACCTGAGCTTGAATGTCTGCCTCTCCATCACCCAGATGACCTGGGACAAGTCATTTCCATCCAAACGTCACCTTCTTTGTGCTTTGGAATGGGTAGAGGTCCCAGCTCAGACCATCTCACTCGGCTGTAGTGAGGACCAAATGAGATAAGGGTGTGCAGGACCTTTGAGAGGTGTAAAGTGCTGGGAAAGCACTTGCTTTATTAATAGCCTGCCTGTTCTCTCTGACAGTTACTTAAGGAGGAGAAAGAAGCCCATTAAGGAGAACTCCTCCCCTCAAAGGGGGAGCAGCCAAGCATAGTCCTCAAAATCCTTGTGCTTGTACTGAAGTATCTACCCAATATAAAGTAACACTTAAGGAAAAAAATATGATAAAGATAATGAGGAGAGGGAGGATGGTAATGAAGAACAGGGAGTTACTGAACAGGACTATCAGGATGTTTTCAGCAGCAAGTAATTGGCTGAAAACGGCTTAAACAATAAGACAATTTATAATCTCATGCAACTATTGTGTAGTGGATGAAGAGGGTGGGTTTCAGGTCCAATATGATGATCCAGGACTCAACAATACCACCTGCAGCCAATGTGTTTCCCATCTTCCCACTCCACCATCCTCACTGTGTGTGGGCTTTGTGCTGCCTTCCCCCCCCCCCCAGAGACTCAAGATGGTGTGCGTGGTTCTAAGCTTCATGTCTAGGACATTGTTGGGGCAAAAATGGAGGAAGTGTAGGAAACAATGTAGGAAAAAGAAAAAGGGGCCACCTCTTCCTGTGTCCCCTTCTTAAGAGGGAGGACAATTTTATCAAGAGGAACTCCAGAACTTTCTCCTAATTGGACTCTTGCTCACTGGCAAGGGGAAAAGAATTCCCCAGGAATACAGTGCTGCCCAATACAGTAGACACCAGTCACATGCGACTACTTTTTAAATTGAAATATAATTCATATACCATTAAATCACCCTTTAAAAATGTTCAATTCAGTGGATTTTCATATATTTGCAATGCTGTGCAATGATCACTACTAATTCCAGAACATTTTCATCATCCCAGAAAGAAACCCTGTACTCGTTCCCTCCCCCTCTTAGCTCTTGGCAACCACTAATCTACTTTCTGTCTCTATGGGTTTGTCTCTTCTGGACATTTTGTATAAATGGAATCATATACTATGGGATCTTTCATGTCTGGCTTTTTTTTTTTAATTGACATAATGTTTTCAGGTTTCATCCATGCTGTAGCATGAATCCATACCTCATTTCTTTTTGTGGCTGATTAATATTCCATTGTGTGGATATACCAGATTTCAATGTGCTGCATTTATCTGTTGAAAGACAACTGGGTTGTTTCTATTTGGGGGCTATTATGAATAATGCTACTGTGAACATTCATGCACAAGTGTTTGTGTGAATGTGTGTTTTCAGTTCTCTTGGGGATAGACCTGGGAGTAGAATTGCTGGGTCATGTGGGACCTCTATGTTTAACTCTTAGAGGAGCTGCCAAACTGTTTTCCGAAGGGACTGTATATCATTTTACATTCCTGCCAGCAATGCAGGAAGGGTTCAATTTCTCTGTATCCTTGCTGATACTTGTCTCTTTTTTTTATTATTATTACCAGCATGTACCTTTTAAATTTTAAATTGATATTAATCAAACGTAAATAAAATATAAAATTCAGTTTCTCAGCGGGACTAGCCACGTTTCAAGTACCCCATAGCCACATGGGACGACTGGCTACTTTTCCACATTGAGAAGCACAGAGCATAGCTCTCATCTCAGGAACTTCTGTTGGATTAGCCCTGGTCAAGGCCAGTCAACGTCCTCCTACTGGAGCTGGAGATCAGGTCAACTTCCCCTGCTGCATGATTTCTAGGTTTTAGGGAAGGAGGAAGGGGGAAGGAGGAAATGAATGGCAGGAGGCAACCAACTGTCCTCCTCATTAACATTTTACATAGGCCTTCATCATGTATTAAAAAAAAAAATTTCTGCCTGCACATCTTTCTCTACTATCATTCTTACAACCATGTATTATTGGTCCTATTTTGCAGCTGAGGAAATTGGAGCTCAAAGAAATTCAGTGTCTTGGAGAAGATCATAGTTAATAAGTAGAAGGACCAAGAAGAGGTCTTCTCTTGGCTTCATATCTCATACAAATGGCCATTGTTGTAAAGCCCTTGGATTAGGAAAAATGCATTTAATTCTGGCCTTTCCCACCCCAACTCCCACCTCACCCATCTTCCTCACAGAGCTAGCAGATTCCAATCCTAAGAACCGCCTGAAATGTGTCCAGTGTTCTGCAGGGACAGAATTAGAGAATGTTGAGACTAGATCACTCAGCTCCAAACTCATTTATTTGCCTAAACATCCATTCACTCAAAAATCTGCCCCTGGAGGCAATAAGATGGGAGACTAGAAAGCCCGGTCTTCCTTCACCAATGGGAATACTACAGACTGACTAAAATAACTTTATAGGAGCCCAAGACCAAAGATTCATGGCAACCAAGTGAATACCCAATCAAAAAAATAAAATAAAATAAGCCAATTCAAAATGGAAGGAAATTTCATGCAATTTTTCCTCACTATTGGCCCATACCCTCCCCCATTCAGCAAGATGCAGTGTGGAGGAAGGGGCTCAATTCCACTTTCCCTCACTCAAGCCAGAAATAAGAATGGAAACTGTATGCAACATCCGTGCCTGCCTGTGGGCTGCCCAAGGGACTAGCTTCTGTCTTACCAGACTTGAACTCAAGACAGGAATGGTGGAAAACTGTGGATCTTAGGCCTGACACTGCAGAAGGCAGCAATGGGTGCCAGAGGGCAGGAAACTGCAGATCCACGGACGCCTTGGGGCAAGAAGTTATAAACAGAGGAATATAATAGAACATCTAAGGCCCTGAGAAGAAACTAAGGTAAAACATTTTAGGAAATTAAAGCATTTAATCTACGTGGATGGAACTGGAGGGTATTATGCTGAGTGAAATAAGTCAATCAGAGAAAGACAATTATATCGTTTCACTCATATGTGGAGTATAAGGAATAGCACAGAGAATCATAGGGGAAGGGAGGGAAAACTGAATGGGAAGAAATCAGAGAGGGAGACAAAGCATGAGAGACTCTTAACTCTAGGAAACAAACTGAGGGTTGCTGGAGAGAGGTGGGTGGGGGGATGAGGTAACTGGGTGATGGGCATTAAGGAGGGCATGTGATGTGATGAGCACTGGGTGTTATACGCAACTGATGAATTATTGAACTCTATGTCTGAAACTAATTATCTACTATAAGTTGGCTGATTGAATTTAAATAAAAACAAAAAACAAACAAACAAAAAGCCATCCTGCTGTGTAATTGAAATACAACCTCAAATCTGTTCTCTTATCCTTCATAGAGAACTGTGTGTACTAACAGTAATAAAAATTTGTTGAGCATTAAAAAAAATAATAATAAAGCATTTAAAAGCAGCCAGGGGAAAATCAGGGGGTGGGGGGTGGGGAGAACACACAAATCCAGATAGAACAAGTGCCCAGAAAAAACCTGAGAACAACTTAAGCCATCACCACAGGCTGATCTCAAGGGTCAGCAAACCACTAATTAATAAAAATCTTCCGTGCCAGTGTGCACAGACTGGGAAAGAGAACTTTTTTCAAATGCCGAAATTTGAGCAAAAGACCACAAAGCTTGAAAAAACAAAGAAACAAAACAAAACAACAACAACAAGAAAAAACCACAAAAACATGGAAACGTGGTCCATTCAAAGGAAAAAAATAAATATCCAGGGGCACCTGGCTGGCTCGGTTAGTAGAGCATATGACTCTTAATCTCAGAGTTGTGAGTTCAAGTCCCACACTGGCTGTAGGGCCTGCTTAAGATTTTTTTAAAAAAAATTTTTTTTAAAGATTTTTTATTTATTTATGTGACAGAGAAACAGCCAGCCAGAGAGGGAACACAAGCAGGGGCAGTGGGAGAGGAAGAAGCAGGCTCTCGGTGGAGAAGCCCAATGTGGGACTTGATCCTGGAACGCTGGGATCACGCCCTGAGCCGAAGGCAGCCGCCTAACGACTGCGCTACCCAGGCACCCCTAAAAAATTTTTTTTTAATTTTTAAAAATTAAATATCCAAAAATAGTCTCTGAAGACATAAACACATGCATCAGACTTACTAGATCAAGACTTTTAAAAAACTATCTTAACTATGCTTATAAACCAAAACTAAGTGAAATTTTTCCCTTGAATGCAAGGATGGTTCAACATATGAAAATCAATCACTGTGATACAGCATATTAATATATGGAGGGGAAAACCTACATGATCATTTCAACTGATGCAGAAAAAAATCTGACAAAATTCAAATCCTTTTCATGATGAAAACACTCAACAAACTAGGAATAGAAGTAAACTACTTCCATATAATAAAGGCTATCTATAAAACACTCATAGCCAGCATCATACTCAGTGGTGAAAGATTAAAGCTTTTCTTCTAAGATCGGGAACAAAACAAGAATGCCATTTTCACCACTTCTACTCTGCACAGTACTGCAGAATACAATACAATTCTTATGCAAGAATAAGAAATAAAGTACATCCAAACTGGAAAGGAAGAAGTAAAATTATCTCTGTTCACTAAGAACATGGTCTTGTATGTAGAAAACCCTGAAGATGGCACGCGCACCCACAAAACTGTTAGAACTAATAAATGAATTCAACAAAGTTGCAGGATACAAAATCAACACATAATAATCAGTTGGAATTTTGTACACTAACAATGAATAATCTCAAAAGGAAATTAAGAAAACAATTTTGTTTATAATATCATCAAAAATAATAAAAACCTTAGGATAGTAGACCCAATTAAAAAAAAAAAGTTTTGGAATTCACCAAAGATAAGCTTTGTTTTCCTTTTCCATTAGATCATTTTAGGCATCATGTTATAGATATTACCATTTAGGGCATTTGTGTAAATAAAGGTGGGTGTTTTATTTTTCACCTTTAGAGATGTGGCGATGATTGAAATCTGGCCTGAGACCATGAATTTTTCCTAATAGCCAGATGTCTATTCAGCCCAGCACTCTAAATCTATAAACCTCAGCTTTGACCTAAGCAAGCTTAAATGGAAGTGATACTTGACAATATTTCACTAATCTCTATCACATATGCACATGCCACTTCTTTAATTTACTTTTCATGCATAATTGTTCACCCATATGGTAAAAAAAAAAAATCTGTTAACACAAAAATACAAATTCACTTTTCATCTACAAGGTAAACCCCATATGTTTTTTCTTAAAAAAAAAAAAGTGGTAAATCCCTTTCTGAATTTTATGGTCTTCATTTTTACATACTACCTACTTCATTTTATACTTTCTTCTATATAACTCAATATCATATGATTATGATTATTATATGAAATCTGTATGTTTTTTAAATTTTTTTGTTAGAGAGAGAGTAAGCAGCAGGGGAAGGGGCAGAGTGAGAGTGAGAGGGAGAATCTTAAGCAGGCTCTGCACCCAGCGCAGAGCCTGACTGAGGGCTTGATCTCATGACCCTGAGATCATGGATCATGACCTGAACCAAAATCAAGAGTGGGATGCTTAACTAACTGAGCCACGCAAGCGCCCCTGTATATTTTTTATTTTTAATGGCAACATGACACACAATTTTATTAAACACACACAGACACACATGCACACACACATACAGATACACACACACTTCTATAAGGATTTCTCAATTTCAATCATATGATACATCCTTAATTTATTTTTTAAATATTTTATTTATTTATTCATTTGTTTGAGAGAGAGAGAATGAGAGAGAGAACATGAGCAGGGAGGAGGGGCAGAGGGAGAAGCAGGCCCTTGGCTGAGCAGGGAGCTCCACTCAGGGATGGATCCCAGGACCCTGACCATGACCCAGGCAAAAGGCAGACACCCAACCAACTGAGCCACCCAAGCACCCCATCATTAATTTCTAATTCTGTGTTGTTATTGATATCAAAGTTACTAACATCCTTGTAAAAACTTGGACTTACGTTTATATTTTTAGGTTAATTTCTTGGGTAATAATTGTATCTAATATGGCATTATTTGGTATAAGATGTGAAAATTTTGTATGAAGTATTTTTGTATAGCCTCGGTCCCTCAAGACAGTCAAATAACACTTTTGCTATTTTAATAAATTGCAATATTATTTCTCTTTTCAAGAAAAAGAATAAAATAGTTAGGAATAAACTTAACCAAAGAGGCAAAAGTTTTGAGAACTGCAAGATGCTGACAGAAATTAAAGAGGACACAAATAAATGGAAAGACATCCCATGTTCATGGATTGGAAGACTTAATATTACTAAGATGTCAATAATCTACATACTCAATGTAGTATCTACATACTTAATGCAATCCTTATCAAAATCCCAACAACATTTTTTGCAGATATAGAAAAATCCATCCTAAAGTTTGTATGGATTTGCAAGAGATCCCAAACAGCCAAAGCATCTTGAAAAACAAGAACAAAGTTGGAAGTTTCACACGCCCTGATTTCAAACTCACTACAAAGCCACAGTAATCAAAACACTGTGGTACTGGCATGACGACAGACATATAGACCAATGGATTAGAATAGAAAGCCCAGAAATAAACCCTTACATGTATGGCCAAATGATTTTAACAAGTGTGCCAATACCACTTAAAGGAAGAAAGGACAATCTTTTCTGTAAACATTTAACATAGGGGGAACTAGATATCCATGTTTTAAAAACAAAGAACTTGGTCCCTTATTGACACTATATACAAAAATTAACTAAAAATGGATCAAAAACCTAAATGTAAGAGCTGAAATCCTAAAATTCTTAGAAGAAAACATAAGGGAAAATCTTCATGACATTAGATTTGGCAATGATTTCTTAAATATGACCAAAAGCACAGGCAGCAAAAGAAAAAAATAGGTAAATTGAACTTTTTCAGAATTTACAGTTTTGCGCATCGAAGGGCCCTATCATGAGTGAAACACAACCCATGAGATGGCAGAAAAGATTTGCACATTATATGTCTGGGAAGGGATTGATTTCTAAAATCTATAAAGAACAGAGGGAAGGGATTGATTTCCAAAATCTATAAAGAATCTATAAACAACTCAAAAACAATAGTAACAAAAAAATAAGCAACCCAATCAAAAAATGGGCAAAGGGCTTGACGTAGACATTCTCCAAATACGATACACAAATGATTAACAAGTACATGAAAAGGTGCCCAACATCATGGATCATTAGGAAAATGTAAATAAAAACCACTGTAAGATACCACTTCACACCCGTTAGCATGGCTACGGTCAAAGAATGAGAAAGTAACAAGTTAGCGAGGACGTGGAGACACTGAAAGCCTGGAACACCGTTGGTGGGCATGGAAAGGGGTGCAGCCACTGTGGAAAATGGTATAGTGGTCTTCCAAAAACTCAAACCTAGAATGACCAGATGATCTAGCAATTCTGCTTCTGGGCACATGCCCAAAAGAATCGAGAGCAAGACGATGAGCAGCTACGTATACATCCAGGTTCACAGCAACGTTATTCACCGTATCCAGAAGGTGGAGGTGACACACGTGTCCACTGACAGAGGAGCGGTCGAACACAGTCTGGTGTATACATACAGTGGAGAGCTCGCCTTAAGAAGGAAGGAAACTGACACAGTGCTAGGATGGAGATAGATTTTGAGGACCTTATGCTGAGTGAAATAAGGTAGTCACAAAAGGACAAATGTTGTAGGTTTCCTCTTTATGAGGTTTCTAGAATAATGAAATTCATAGAGCCAGAAAGTAGAACAGCGGTTTCAGGGGCTTGAGGAAGGAGCAGAGGGGACATGAATGTTTAATGGGGATGGAGTGTCGGTTGGGGGCGATGACAAAGTTCTAGAGATGGATGGTGGTGGTCACACAACACTGTGAATGCAGTTAATACCACAGAACTGCACACCTCAAAATGGTTAAAATGGTAAAATTAATGTTATATATATTTGATCACCATTTTAAAAATCTAGCCCCCTTAGGGTGCTTTTGCATCCACTGGGTCATTCTAGAAAGACAAATAAAGGTATTTAAAAGCAGATAAAATAGGAGGGGGGAAAGGCACCCTCAGGGATTCAAATGAATCCCACCCTTCATAAAAATGCAGAAACACTGATACTCAGCAGATAAGAGAGGCACTAAGATATATTGGTTTAAAATATCGTTAACATGTTGAAAAATGATGAACCAAAAGGAAACATGGGCAGGTGCAAATATTTCAGAGGCTGGTGTATTTTAGGTCCGCTAATCGTTAGGGTAATTGATCGTTAGAGAAACTGATGTCTTGTGACAGACCCCATCAGGCCCACTCCTGACAATACTCCTGCCCAAAATCGGGGAAGCTGGGGTGGGGGGGGAGAAGGGGAAATATGGGGCGATGGAGGTGGGGAATGTGTTGTGGCCAAGTCCAGTGAAAACAGCTACAGGAGGAGAGCCAAAGAGTCAGGGATGTTGGACTCACCTGAACCATGGACATGGCTTCCATCTGGCTCAAGATGAGTTTCTTTTCTGCTGGGCCCAGCGTCCCCTCACCAAGGTCTCTGTCAGTTCCCAGGAGGGAAATTCACTAGGAAGATCCCAGCTGGCAAGGCAGACACCTGAGACCTATCCCGGCTTTGGCTGATGGGGAGGAAGGACTCTCCTTTCCTCTTTGCTGAGTGAGGATGTGGCTAATGAACACAGGGTGACCTAGACCATGCCGCAGAAACAGAGGACCAGCGTGGAGAAGTGAGCTGTTCAAGGTCAGGCTGAGGGAGGGTTTCCCATTTTGGACAGGTGGTCGGGAAGGCTTCCCTGCAAAGCTATTTGATGGAGACCTGAAGGTGGGGCAGAAGCAAGCCCTGTGGCCGTACACAGGGAAAGCATCTGGGTGGAGGGGACAGCAAGGACCATGCCACATGTGGGAGAGTTTGCAGCCAGGTTTGAAGAAGAGTAGGGAGTCTGATGCGGCTGGAACGAGAGAGTAAAAACAAAGCAGCAGAGAATAGAGCTGGATGGGCAAGGCCATGCAGGCAAAGGGAAGGACTTGGCTTCTACCCAGAGTGAAAGGGGGAGCCACGGAGGTTCCGGGAAAAGAACAGGTGAGATCTGGCTCAGGCTTACCCAGAATTCCTGTGGCTTCTCTGTTGAGACTAGACCAAGCTACTGATCAGAAACAGAAAACCCAAGCAGAGGAATGACTTGTACAAAATCACACAGGATATTGGAAGCAGTCAGACAAGCCACAGTTCGCACTGTTGCACTTGGTGACGAGAAAGAAGTGTTAGTTGTACTCTCTCCCATCCCGAACCTCTCCTTCAGGGGAGAACACACAGCCACCTCATCTCAGAGACCACCTATCTCCTGCCTCTGATGGTGGGACACATTAGCATGAACCAGCTCTTAGGAGATGGGAATAAGTTTGAATGCACCTATTGAACAAGTTTGGGTAGGGAACAGGATGTAGACTTCGGAGCTTAACTTCGGTCAGTAAGGATGAGAAAAAATTGCATTTTTGAGCAGACGTACGCACCAGTGTGCACAAACACAAACCTGGGCTCCATCCCCCCTCCCCACCAGCCCGGGCAATCTCTCCACCCCACTGGGGAGAAACTGGCACTTGGGCTATCCCGACGGGGCGGTAAAAGGCACATCATTCAATAAGCCTGACTCTGCCACCTGCTAGTTGGTGATGCCAAACCAGTTTGTCGGCCCCTCTATTAATCTCAGCTCCCTTGTCCTGTGAAATGGGGATTTCAAATGCCAGCCTCGTTTATTTTTAACTGGAAGTTTGTACCTCTTAATCCCCTTCCCCTATTTCACCCATCCCGCCACTCAGCTCTGCTCTGGTAATTTACCAGTTTGTTGTCTGGTTTATTTGTTTGTTTGTTTGTTCATTTGTTTATTTTTTAGATTCCACATATAAGTGAAATCCTATGGTGTTTATCTGGCTCTGTCTGACTTATTTCACTTGGCATACTTTCTAAGGCCATTCATGTCATAGCAAATGGCAAGATCTCATTCTCTATAGTGGCTGAGTAATATTCCATTGTATATCTCTATATGTTCCATTATCTATCTATCTACATACATAGAGACCCACATCTTCTTTATCCATTCATCTATCAATGCACACTTGGGTTGCACAGCATAGGGAATATAGTCGATAATATTGTCATAACATTGTACGGTGACAGACAGTGATGACAGTAATCGTGGTGAGCGCTGAGTAACGTATAGAATTGTCAAATCACCACGTGGAGCACCTGGAACTAATATAACATTGTATGTCAACTAAACTTCAATAGTAAATTTTTTAAAGAAGTCCTACCCCTCAAAAGATCGATCGATTGATCAATAGATAGATAAGCAGCCTCATAAGGTTGTTGTAGGCATTTAACAACGTAAGTGAAGGTTCAGGAAGCAATGCCTGGTCTCCAGCAGTTGTCCACGGCCACAGTAAAATCTCTTTCTCGGGTTCCCTGTGAAGACTGCAGGGGCTTCCCCACCCCTCAGCTCTTCCCCACCAGCACACTCCCCACACGGACTACTTGATATCTTAATATGACTATCTCTGGAAAAAAAAATATTTCGAGACATTAATTGTTTGGGCTACTTATACTTCCTCCTTTCTCTCCCCTGACTTTCAAGCAGAGCACGGCAGGAACAAAACCAAATCTTCCCTGCAGCCCTCTGCCTTCTGTGTTCTATGAAGCCCAAGCCCTTAGGAAAATGGGATTCACTGGCAAGGTCAAAGTGAGAAATAGGAAGGACCAGGATTTCTCCCAGATTAAGAGAGAGGTAATAAAAGCAGAGATTGGTGGATCCTGGAGCATCCATGACCTGAAGCCTACTTCCTGACAACACTAACAGACAGCAAAATCCAACTAAGGAAGGTCTGCATGGTATGTCAGGGGGAAACCAGAATCACAATTTACAAAAGATTCCCATGCCTACCTTGGCCACTGAGAGCCACTAGACCCCAAGGGGTCACTGAGGCAGACGGTGAACGCCTCATCATCAATCATCCACATTAGTGATCAAGCAGCAGGTAGCCTGCTAAAAGATCAGTGGGCTTCCCCAAATTCCTTGACACCAGCTAAGACCCCAGAACATGAATGAGCTAATAACCTGACCTTCTTTAGGGGACCTCCAACATAGGTTGGGAGTAATGTTCAAATGGGAGGGCTCAAATTCAGAAATTGAGTTATACAAAAAAGAAGTTCGCTCTCACGCACGTTTGAATTTGTGGATTGAGATTCACACCTGCTGCAGGATTAGATCCTACGGCTCCCTGTTGCCCTAGAAAATCACACCGCTTCGCCATCATAGAAGTCCCTCCGCGGTCTGGCTTCTACTCCCTCCCAGCCTCACATCTCACCACCCCCAAGGGCCGCCATGCCTGCCAGCTACACTAAACGACTCAGAGCTCCCAGAGGTTCACGTCATGCGCTCTCCCACTTCCATACCTTTGTCTGTTTTTTCCTTTGCCTGGAACACCCTTACACACTGAGGCCGCCCTAACGCTTCTTACCATTTTCTGAAAATCAGCTCAAAGATGAGACCCACCCATGATCCAGGATGAATTAGGGACCCCCCCCTTGCTGTTCCTACAGCAATGTCACTGTCCTATCATATGCCAGAGTCTGTTGCAACTGTGGACCCAGCCGTCTCCACCACTCTGAACTCCTTGAGCACAGAAAATAACATGCTCTCCATCCTTGCACCCCCGGTGTCTGGCACAGGGCCCAGCACTGATGCAGACATGGCAAATGAAGGAATCAATGAGTAAAACAAATGCCGTCTCTGTGTGTGCCTCAATACCCCCGTTCGTTAAGCTAGGAAAGCGGACCAGACAATAACTCTGACATCCTGTGATTCCATGAATCTGTGTTTGGTTGATAGAGCAATTAACAGGGTTCGAAATAGATTGTGATTAGTTCTTGTGAGTCGGGTGGGAAGACATGGGCATAAAAGAGGGGACACAGCCATACTTATCTTCTTCAGATAGGACCCTTACCGAAAAAAGGAGTTATTGACTCATGGAACTTAGAAGTCCAAAGCTTCTGGGCTGGTTAAAAGCAGAGCTTAATGCAGGGGCTCAAATGGCATGGCTAGGACCCTGATTTCTCCATCTCTCAGCTCACTTCTGGATGCTACTTAAATCCTTAGTCAAGTTCTGCCTTTGGTGGGGCAAGATGGCAGCCTGAACTCTTAGCTGCCTGCCTTCCCTTGTTAAAATCAGTGGGAGAGGGGGGCACCTGGGTGGCTCAGTCATTAAGCGTCTGCCTTCTGCTCAGGGCATGATCCTGGCATTCCGGGATCGAGCCCCGCATCAGGCTCCTCCGCTGGGAGCCTGCTTCTTCCTCTCCCACTCCCCCTGCTTGTGTTCCCTCTCTCGCTGTCTCTCTCTGTCAAATAAATAAATAAAATCTTCTGGGTGGCTCAGTCAGTTAAGCATCTGCCTTCGGCTCGGGTCATGGTCCCAGAGTCCTGGGATCGAGCCCCGCATTGGGCTCCTTGCTTAGCAGGGAGCCTGCTTCTCCCTCTGCCTGCTGCTCCCCCCTCTGCCTGCTGCTCCCCCTGCTTGTGCATTCTGTCTCTCTCTTTCTCTCTGGCAAATAAATAAAATCTTTTTAAAAAATCAGCAGGAGAGTGTGATCGACACCCCCAGTAGCTCTTGCTGACTCTGATTGGTCTAACCTGGCTCTGGTGCTCATCCCTGAATCAGTTGCTGAGGCCAAGGTCATGTGACACCCCCCCCACCCCCCGGTGATGCAGAATGTAAAGCCACCATGCTGCCCGGGGACAGAAAATGAGGTGTGGCTCCTCCAAAGGAACCCAGAACCCATTGGTGCAGGATGCAGATACTATGTAAACGGCCAGGTCTCTACACTCTCACTCTGCTCGCTAAGCTCTTCTTGGCCAGGATGTGGATAATAGAAATCCCATTTCTATCAGCAGGTCTGAAATTAACCTGGCTGCTCCAAATCCATCCCCCAGGAGGGGGGCAACCCCCACATACACATGAGCTCCCAGCATCTCAAGCTTTTCTAATCAATCCCTGCACCCTCTTCCCCATGTCTGTGGTGTTAAATCCTCCTTTGGAATCAAGCCAGGAGCTTCCGGTACACCTCCCTGCTATCCCCATCGCCCAGTGGCTTCATCTGATCTCCCACTTCTGAGTATCTGTCTGCCTGGAATGGACCAGTCACCTAGAATAATGGGGCTGCCCCCAGCTCACTCAGAGACTACTTTCTGGATTTACCCCAACGCCCAGCCCAGCTGACATTTGGACATTAGATGTTGAGCGGTGGCCAAGATTCATTTGTCCTAAATCAGCCCCACTGATTCCTACTGCCTCCTTCTCCTGGCCAGCTGAGCCACCAGGCTACGAGAAGACACAGGAGCACATTACAGCCACAGATCCCGTGGGACATCCTCTGGCTTCCCTTTGCAAACAGTCATTCACTCAACAGCAGGGCTTAAGTGCCTTCTGTGCGCCAACTGCTGGGCTAAGGACTGAGAACACATTGAACAAGTCTGATATGGTCCCTGCTTCCCAAGAATTTTTCAGGTTAGAGAGGGAAGCGGATATTTACCAAACAACTATACAAATGATTAATTTCAACTGTACCTGGTACTCAAAAAGGAGGGTACAGGTTGCTCTAAGAACATATCATTTGGTCTAAAAGATCTCCCTGAGGAAATGATACTGAAGCTGGAACCATAAGGTCAAGTAAGACTTAGCCAGGTGAAGATGGGAAGATGAGTGAGACAGAAGCAGCAGCTCATGCAAAGGTCCTGGGGCTGAAAGATGACGGAGAGTCAGCCGCCAGTGAGCCAAGAGAAGACCAGGCTGGGAGATGTACTTAAGTTGGTATCTTGCAGAGATGTAAAGTTTTAAAATTCCTACATCTCATTTCATTAGAAATGGAAAATCTCTGTAAAGCAGCCAAGACTGAGTTTTGTTTTGTTTTTTTCCACCCTTTCTTTCTTATTCTCATACAATTCAGACTTCAAACAGCCATTCCCCACACTGCCTCAGGGCACCTAACCTGGAGCATCCCTGAAAGTCTGCCAATTACAGTAGTCCACTTATTAATTCCTCTACTGCTAGGGCTTCTCTAAGAAGCAGCCAGGTGCCTAAGGGGACTGAGAAGTTGCTCTCACAGCACGCTCTCTCTGGGTGCTGCCTGCGTGTTCAGTCCACGGGTGTGATCTCGCTGCTCCCAAGCTCTTAATAATGCAATGTCTGAACGTCTTTCCCATTTAAGGGGGAGGAAGAAAAGATTCTGTTTAAAACACACACACACACACACACACACACACACACACACACACACACACTGTCACTCAAACTCTCTCCAAACATGCTGTCACAGGGGCCCTGTCCCTCTCTCTGTTGATGCGATTTGAACGCTGTCACAGCACCAGCCAGATCCCCCGCCCCGCTTGGCTGCCTCGGCGACCTCCATTATTTATGACGGGGCATGAAATTGATTGTGGTTGAAAGATCCACACTGGAATCAAATGAACTCTTCAATTATTGCTGCACAAATAAATCTCTGTTTCCAGAGTTCCCCTAGGGAGCAGGCATCTAACCCCAGGTTCAAGGTAATAGATATTTCTGGATGGCAAAATACAGGTGACTCTATTGTAATGATTGTCAAGTGATAAGATTCCCAGGGTCAAGCGATTCTTTCTCTCCCTCTCGGGACCCCCTCCTTCTAATTCCAAAGGAAGCATATTCCAACAGTCTTCCCATTGTGTGTCTACATGGCCTTTCCCTGGCTGCTGGATGCATGACAGATCTTTCTATGCTGCAGGCTCTGGTCATTTCCAACCCTTTTCACAGGAAATATGCAGTGAGTGTTAATGGGGTTATAGAAAGATTAATGGAGCTTTCAGGGTGTTCGGGCTTGGCTGGTATTTCTTCCACGGAAAGCCATCAGCTCAGGAAAATTTAATGATGAGACTTAACCCATTAAGACAACAAAAAGACAACCTCCACCCATCTTGGGCTTAATCTTATTTTCCTTCCTGATTATGCAGAGCCTTCCTGGATAGGGAAGAGAAGCAGAGAGCCCAAAGACAGAAGGCTTACTGTGGCACGCCAAACATGGAGCTGGGTACCTTCACAAACATCAAGTATCAAAAACCGGTGATTGTGGGCTGCATTTGATCCACAGAGGCGTTCTGGCTGGTGTTTTTGGAAAAGAAGAATTGGTCAATTTCACACAGGAAATCTGGCTTTCCCGGAAATGACAGATCTGACTAGCCCACACTTGGATCTCCGGTGGCCCCATTGGGCAGGAACAGAGGGGTATCGCTCCCTGTAGGTGGCCAAGGGCAAACACCCTCAGATAAGCCTTAGTCCCTGCCTGGCCCCACTGTGAACATTTGAATGTGCAGTCCCTGACATTTTACTCATCACCTTGTCACCACGACCAACATCTCCCCTTCGTAGCTGTGACTACATGCTGTCCCAGCACAGAGAAGACAGAGGTGAGTCTATCTGTCTTGTGTAGAGACCTCATAACAGCTTCTGGCTTTATGGGACCAAGACAGACAATGTCTGAAGCCCAGCTAAAAAAATAACGTAAAATAATAATAATAATAATAATAATAATAATAATAATAATAATATAAATTAAATCCTTATTTTTTAAATTTCCATTGCAACATTTTATAATCCCCTCCCAATTTCGACTTCTCATAACACCCTCATGTTCCCCCATCTTACGGACCAGTTTGGGGCTGCTGGGAGAGGCCAGGAGAAGACTGGGAAGGAACTGGCTCTGTGAGACTTTGGGGACCTATGTGCCTGCCGTGGTCCCAGGAGACTAAGCAAGCTATCTGGGGAATGGAAAAACCAAGGCTGTCACTGACCTTCTCCCCTCAATTCAGGGGTTGGTCCTTGCCACTCACATCCCGAAATCTCACCACCTTCGGGTAGAATCTTGGTGTTCCATGCTACATGGTGTCTCGTATCCATGGAGGAAATGGTAAAATCTCCAGCTGTGTCCAGGTGATCTTAAGGTCTTATGACCCAAAGTTTCACTTGCATCCCTCCTTGTGTTTATTACCAACAGAGTCAACTAATAACCGTGTCACATAAGACAACACGGTTTACTGTTGCCTTGATGTCATGCCATGCCTCTGTCCCAGGAGCAAAAACACGACGAAATCAGGTCAGCCTACATTTCAGAAGTAAATGCACCATGAAGCCATGTATCGGATCCTTGTGCATAATTTAAGTTGGCTAAGGTGAAGCAGACAGAGCTGAGGGTCACTCTGAGTCCTCAGGGCCCTTGAAGCGACCTTGCAGGGACAGTGGACAGAGAATGGCCCCTTTCCTACTTCTTGGTCTTGGTCACCTACATTTCCAGGAAGCCCTGGTTGAGCTCGTAGCTTCACAAGGCTATCTATGAACATGGTTCTTTCTCCATCTTCCCCTGCCTCTCTCACAGGACCTCAAAGACATTTTAAAAGGCCAGGAAGAGAAAAGTTGCCATATTCCATCTCTACATTGGGATACCCCAAAATCTCCAACTCAAGCCCAGAACTGCCCATGGGCATCACCGCAGACACCAAGAAGTTATCTGTCTCCAAACAATGACACGTACAACCCCAAGGGTACTGTGGAAAAACCGCCATGACAGAAGGCAATCAGTACGTTCTTTCCCTTGCTCCCCTATGGATTTGGCTGAAGTTTATTTAGTACAGTTGACCCCTGAACAACACGAGTTTGAACAGCACAGGTCCACTTATATGCAGATTTTTTTAACAAATATACCAACAGCACTGTAAATGTATTTTCTCTTCCTTAGAAGTTTTTCTTTTCTTTTTTCTTAAGATTTTTTATTTATTTATTTTAACAGAGAGAGAGACAGCCAACGAGAGAGGGAACACAAGCAGGGGGAGTGGGAGAGGAATAAGCAGGCTCATAGCAGAGGAGCCTGATATGGGGCTCGATCCCACAACGCCGGGATCACGCCCTGAGCCGAAGGCAGATGACTGAGCCACGCAGGCGCCCCTAGGAGTTTTTCTTAATAACCCTTTCTTCTAACTTACTTTATTGTAAGAATACGGTATAAAATATATATAACATACAAAATATGTGTTAATCAACTGTTTACGCTACTGGTAAAGTTTCTGGTCAATAGTAGGCTATTAGTAGTTAAGTCTGGGGGGAGTCAGAAGTTGAAGTGTGGATTTTTAACTGTGCAGGGGGTTGGCACCCCTAACCCCCATGTTGTTCAAGGAGCAGCCGTGCATGCATCACGGGTTCATATTTTATGGCTTTCTCTTCCAAACCGAGAAGTTCCCACCCTCGTTCCCATCCTGCCAGCCACGAGTCTTCCCAAATGTGGATGGGCAACAAAGAGGGAAACCCTTCCATGGACTGTCCAACTTTTCTTATGCCTCATTCCAACTACTTATGAGGACATTAACCCCTGTTCAGAATGCTCTTAATTATATTTCTCAATGATTTTTTTCTGGAATTGGGTGATTTCTTCCATCATCTACTACACTTCAACAGACACTCACCAATTTCTCTCTGTAACATCGTCTAAGATAGATGCCTACACCACTAACAAGCTGTGTGACTGTGGGAAGTTACTCAACCTCTCTGTGCTTAATTACCTCCTGTGTAAAATGGGAATTAAAATAGTAACTGTATCAGGGTGGTTATGAGTATTATATACATCACCAGAACAGTGCCTAGCACACCTATAGGCACTTACAAGTGTTTTTATCATCTAGCCCTGCAGAAGTTCCCAGTCAAGTGAAGAAGAGGTGAGATACAGGGAAACTGGGGCAGCCTGAGGAGGCACCCCCCAACCCAGTCTTGAGGGGAGAGTGGCAGATCTAGGAAGGGATCCCTATGGAAATGACACCCAAATCAAATCCTTAAAAGTGAATGGGCATTAGAGGAATAGAGCTGGGAAGGGCATTCCTGGCAGAGGGAAAGGCCTCTGCAAAAGCACAGAGACTGAAAGGGGTGTGGAGCTTGGGAGGGTTAATTTCCCCGTGTCACCTTGACTGAGCCCAGGGCGCCCAGGTCCAACACTACTTCTAAGTGTGTCTGTGGGGGTGTTCCTGGATGGGATTAGAATTTGAATCACTGTCTCAGTAAAGCAGATGGTGCACCCCAATGCAGGAGGGCAGCAGCCAATCCATGGAGTAAACAGAAGGCCGAGGAAAGAGGAATTCGTCCCTTTTTTCCTGCCTCACTGTTGAGCAGGGACATCTCATCTCATCTTCGCCTGCCCTGGGACTGGGATTTACACCATTGGTTCCCCCACTTCTCAGGCTTTCTGACTTGGACTAAATTATACTACTGGCTTTCCTGGGTTCCCAGCTTGCAGATGACACATCATGGGCCATCTCAGCCTCTATAAACACATGAGCCAATTCCTCCTATGAAATCTCCCTCTCCCACTCTTCCTCCAGACCGAAGATAGATAGATAGATACATAGATAGATGATAGATGAATAAAGATAGATAAATGGATGGATAGATAGATAGATAGATAGATAGATAGATAGATAGATAGATAGATGATAGATAGATGGATAGATAGATAAATAGATGATAGATAGGAAAAAAATCCCATTGGTCTGTGTCCTCTAGAGAACCCTGACTAATACAGAGATCCGAACAAGGACTGCAACAACCTCCATTTTGACCTCCAACTTTCTTTTTTTTTTTTTTAAAGATTTTATTTATTCATTCGACAGAGACAGAGACAGCCAGCGAGAGGGGGAACACAAGCAGGGGGAGTGGGAGTGGAAGAAGCAGGCTCATAGCAGAGGAGCCTGATGTGGGGCTCGATCCCACAACGCCAGGATCACGCCCTGAGCCGAAGGCAGACGCTTTAACCGCTGTGCCACCCAGGCGCCCCTGACCTCCAACTTTCTAATTGATTAAGTTCTTTCCTGCTTATCTCTTGATTCCGGCAAAAAACCCTGCGCACAAAGCATCCGGTGATGGGAACCAAAACTACCCCCTCAAGCAATAAGGACCGCCCTGAGCCAGCAAGAACCCCCCACCGTGATTGACCCTAAGACAATAATAATTTGATCTTCACTGCCCACCTGCACTACTGACCCACCTTTGTCTCACATTTTCCTTCCATAAACCCGGAAGGACTTCCAGCACTTTGGAGACAGTCTTTGAGATGCTAGTCCCCCGTCTTCCCCTGTACTGGCCTCTTGGAAATAAATCCCTTTCTCATTTCCCCACGCGTCGGCTCTCTGCCTTTGGATTTTGCCAACGGCGAGTGGCCGGACCTGGTCTGTTTGGGACTCCCAGTGCCAGGTGCTCTTGCTCCCCTGCACCCCGTCTATAGACCAACTAGAACTATAAAGTGCAGCCTGGCAGAGCATAGCTCCTGAGGGGCGTGGGGAGAGAAGAGTCTGGAGATCCCGCAGGGGCCAGATGGTGAGGGCCTTGTGCGCCATGCTACACAGCTTGGCTCTGCTCCTGAGGGCAAGACGGGCTTTTGGAGGGATCTGAGCTGGTCTGTGACTTGCCCTAGTGTGAAGAGGCTGGGAGGAAGCATGCTGGAGGCAGGGAGGCCAGGCATCAAGCTGGACTGGCTCCCAGGTGGAGGTGACAAGGACTGAGTAAATACAGAGATGGAGCCGCTGATTTGCTTTCAGTCCTTAGCAGCATATCTACGGTTTTGGAAGTTTGGAATCTCGAGAAAACAATTCCCTTGCAATTCCTCTCTCGTGGTTCAGAAACCCCCTGGGGAAGGGGCTGAGGTTGAAACGCTGAAAAGCAGAGGTTCGGAATCCCCGCCGATGACTATACCTATATTGGTGTCGGCTTTACAGATGGGGAAACTGAGGCACGGGCCAACAAGGTGACTTGCCGGAGCTCACACAGTTGGGGGAGTGAGGGACTCAGAGGAGAAATGCCTGGTTATCAGTTACTGCTCAAGAGTGGACATTGAATGAAGGGGGTTCCGCTGTCTGCAAGCCTCAGGGAAGCCTTGCCACCATCCCGAGAGGACTTAACAGTGTTTCTCTACCACGGATGGAAAGTACGGGGAATTGCAGCGTGGAGAAACAAGTCATCTTCTAATATTCAGGCTCACAGCCAATGTCCATCATCCAGCGTCCAGTATGTGTCAGTCAGAATGCCACTGGCTTTACACCTGTGAACTCTCCTAATCCTCCCCAAAACCCTCAGGAAAGAAAACCAAGGACAGAGAGGATAGACAGGTTGCTACTCCGAAGGTCCACGGCCAGTGCCGAGGGTGGGACATGAACCCAGGCCGCCAGGCCCCAGATTCCTCTTGGCTCTGCTGGTTGACTTTCATGTGGTGGTGGAAGCCAGCAGGGAGTGAGGGCTGACCCACTCTCCTGCTCAGGGTTTTCCATTCGTGCACACTTGGGACATCATTACCAACTTCCCCGGCATGTTTTTGGGCAACCAGCCCCAAGGGGTGGGCTTGGGGTCCCAGGCGCCTCCCTGGAAGAGCCTGAAGAGTATTCAGAGTTCAAATCAGGGAGCTGGAGATGCCAGCCCAGTTAGGAAGTGCCTGCCTGGCATATAGACTAAGACGAAAGTGAAAGGTAATGTATCCTATGTTTCAAATATGGAACCTGACAGCCAGACGGTGATAGGCTTGGCACTGGACCCCCAGGCCCAGGCACCCTGCTTATTCTACAAGCCCATTTCATTCATTCACCTGCGTGAGTCCAAGCCCTAGTTAGTTTGTCACAACAGAGTGCCAGTTATCACGCTGTTAACCAATATTTCTGGTTTTCTCCTTCAAAGCACTAAGTGCAGTGAACTTGCCCAACCCCTTCAACTTCAGTGGAGCCATGTGATTTGTCCAATGGAACATGAACAGAAGTGACTCCCGACTTCTGGGCAGAAGGGTTTAAGATCCAGGGTGAAATCATCGCATTTCCTCCCCCTTCTCTGGTGAGTGGCCACAGTCCGCATTGTTGTGGAAAGAGCTCCATCAATCAGCCTGGATGCCAGAGTGAGCATGACATGGGGCCCGGTCCCAATTTGACCCCCAGTGCCCTAATGGAGCAAGAAATCAACCCTTGTCATCGTAAACCACCTCGTAAGGGTTCAAGCTGGTCTGTGACCACAGCCCAGCCCAGCCTGTCCTGATGGACGCAGGGGGGATGCGGACAGGCGTACAAGATGGCCCTGCCCTCGAGGTAATCACAGTCCACTGGATGGGAAAATGAGTATACAAGTAACAGTCACCCCAATCAGACTTCAAAGGATCCGTCTCAATCACGGCACACTCCTACACCAAAGCGCTCGCTCCCTCACGTGACACACACAGCCATGGGGAGCCGGCCGGAGGGGACGTGGAGATGTGAGTGTAGTTCTCTGGTGAGAAGAACGGGTTCTCCTCCAAACGCAGTTTCCTGAAAGGCCCATCACAAGGATGTGTGGCCCATCTGGAAAATTCATTATTCTCTAGCCGAGTGATATGGCCCTATTTATCCTGGAGTCAAGAATCGCCCTGTGGGCAGCTGTGTAAACTCCAAGGGAAATGGGATATCGATTTGCAATCTCTTAGATACACACACACACACACACACACACACACACACACACAGCCTCCTTCAAAGCACTAGCTTCTAACCACTTTGTCACCAGCACTTTCTTATTCTTTTATTCTTTTTCTTCTTTGGAGCCAAATTTGGAAAGAGAGTTTCTCCAAGCCAACGGGTATATAGGAAGTAATAGTTTCTTCCTTCCAGCTAGATTTTTTGAACGTCATCCCAGAGTTAACCCACAGTCCTTATTCACTGAGTTGTCTCTGTGGTACTTCAGATGCTTTATAAGCACTCCTGGGTTCCAGCCCCAGAGATTCTGACTGGCTATGTCCGAGCTGGTGCCTGGGACTCTGCATTTTGGCAGAACCCCAGAGGTCACTCTGGTGCTGGTAGTGGGTGGACCAGATGGAAGAAATGCTGGCTTTAATGCTGCCACAGAAAGGCATTGCACATTCCTGACTCCGTGGCTGCCGATGGCCTGAAGACGTCCACTGGCTCCCCTCAGCCCCACTGGCAAAACTCCGCCCAGATCCCCATCAACTCTCTGTAGGGCCACCAGGTAGGCTCCTAAGTGGTCTCCCTGTCTCTAGCTCCCCATCCCCAGTCCATCGCCCAACCACAGCCCCACATCCAACATGGCGCCCAGCCACCAAGCCTCCCCGGGAGCCGGGTTGCCTACCACAAGCTCTTACTGCGCTCTTATGCGAGGCAGGCATAATGCTGAGCACTTCACATCTGATGTCCTGTCTAGTCTCCACAAATCCCCAAGACATAAGGGCTACTTTTAGTCTCACTCATGTGAAAGGAAACTAAGAAGCAGGTAGTCTCAATAACAGACCTTCCATTTACAAGAGGAGGCCTTGAGCCCCAAATCCATACCTCTTCTCTTTCCATCCTGGCTCCATCCTGACTCCAACCCATACTTGAAGGGGCTTCATCATGCATGTGTGTGGACACCCCAGCTTGCACGTCAAAGCTTCATCTGTGTCTCCCCAAAACCGCAGCTCCTTGGCCACTGCTTGGCAGTGAGAATGTGCACACCAGCCGCACGGTGCCTCTTCAGGGTGTGCTCTTGGCAAAGGGGTTCGTGCAGGCTCTTAGTAGGTTAGAGGATGCTCGGACAGGAGTCACAGGGGACATGGGCTAGAATGAGGCAGCTTGGGTTCTGGGCAGGCACATCCCCTGGACCCCACTGACTCCTCACCCTGTGCAGAGGGCACAGCCAGAGGAGGGCCACAGCAGGCCCCCCACTATCCTCTCTGCCAGGTCTAAGGGCACTGCTAAGAAGGCGCCACAATGGCAGGGTGACAATGGGAGCCCAGCCTAACTCCAAGGCCCACGACCTCAATTAACATTTCACCTCCTCCCTCCACGTTCAATCTGCTCAATATGGAGTTTGCAATTTCGTCTGGGCTGCCCGGGGCAGCTTCCTGCCTGGACCGTTCCTCCTCCACAGACAGAACCTCCTTCTCTGTGTCAGACCCAAGCTATGACTTGCCGATTCTGAGACATGCCGTGCTCTGTCCTCTCCCTCTGGCTTTGTGAGCTCTAGTTCATATCTTTGAAATGTCTTCTCTTTGTTTTTCCCCCAGACCACTTCTATTTACTTAAAGCTCAGATCAAATGTCCTCTGTAAAGCCCTCTCCAGTTCTTCCCCAGCTACCCTGGGGCAGGATTTTAATCCCTCTCTTATGGCCACCATCATGCAAAACACACATCACACTCTTGATGAACCTGAGCCCTTCCGTAACTTCAGAAGCTTCCATAACTACAGAAGCCGACACAGAGTCCAGAACGTTCAGTGCGGAGTAAATGTTTCTTACAAGAATCCTGCTAACGCTGGTGACAAATCACTCTTTGCTGCTTCCAAAACCCAAAGAGCTAAAAACCTACCTCGTGTGGAGAACTCAAAGTGTGTATATCCTAAGCAGAAAAAGATGCTCATCATTAGGGAAAAAAAAAAAAAAAAGATAAAGTACATTTATTTGCTGTGAGAAAAATGTTAAATGAAAACAGCATATTATAGAGCAAAAGAGAATGTTCACATTTAAAATGGTACACCTAAAATATGTATTAAATATAGGTGTACTCATAGGAAAATACGTGACAGCATACGTGCCAAAACGTTGTCGTTCCCCTCAGCATGCAGGGCCAGGAGATTCATTAATGTCTTGCTTTAATGAACGGTTACATTGTTTTATGTTAAGACTATTTATTTTATGTTTTAAAAATAAAGGTTTACTCTTGGGGCACCTGGGTAGCTCAGCCAGTTAAGCATCTGCCTTCAGACCAGGTCATGATCTCCAGGTCCTTGGATCAAGCCCTGCACCCGGCTTCCTGCTCAGCAGGGAGTCTGCTTCTCTCTCTCTCTCTCTCTCTCTCTCTCTCTCTCTCTGCCTCTCCCCACTGCTCGTTTTCTCTCTCTCTCAAATAAATAAATAAAATCTTTTAAAATAAAAATAAAAATAAAAGTATATTCTTAAAAGCGAGTGGCACAGAGCTGGAAACCTCCTGGGAGTGCCAGCTTTGTTGGAAGGTGTAGGGTGCCTCCCCGGGTCAGTGCTTCGAAGATGCCACTCCTCACCTGTAGGCAGCAACCCCAAGCACCAGCAGGTGAATGGATAAAGAAAATGAGCTATCTCTATACAATGGAATATTATTCGGCCATAAAAAAAGAATGAAATCTTGCCACTGGTAACAACATGGACGGACTTTGAGGGCATTATACTAAGTGAGGTAAGTCAGACGGAGAAAGACGACGACTGTATGATCTTGCCTGTATGTGGAATGTCTAAAAAATAAAAAAGCTCATAGATAGAGAGAACAGACTGATAGACTGATGGCTGCCAGAGGCAGGGGGTGAGCAAAACGGGTGATGGGCATCAAAAGGCACAAATGCTCAGTTATAAGATAAGTAAGTCCTGGAATGTAACGTACAGCTTGGTGGCGATCATTAATCATAGTGGACTGCATATTTGAAAGTCGAGAAGAGAGTAGGACTTAAAGGTTCTCATCACAAGGGGCAACTGGGTGGCTAAGGTTAAGCTTCTGACTCTGGATTTTGGCTCAGGTCATGATCTCAGGGTCATGAGATTGGGCCCCACATGGGCTCAGCATGGCGTCGGCTTGGGATTCTCTCTCCCTCTGCCCTCCCCCCCCCCCCATGATCACTTGCTCTCTCTAAAAAAAAAAAAAGGTTCTCATCATGGGAAAAGTTTTTCTGTAACTATGTGTGGTGGTGGATGTTGACTAGATTAATGGTGGTGACCAGTTTGCGGCGTACACAAGTATCGAATCATTACGTTGGACACCTGAAGCCAATACAGTGGGCATCAACTCTATCTCAGCAAAGAAGTATATATGCCCTCATCATTGCTGTTTTATTCTCCAACTGCAATCTCACCAATGTAGGGTAGAATGAGACCATGTCTCCTCTAGTGCTTTTAAGGCAAGTATGAGTCACAGTCATATTCTTATGAGCACAATGACATCATCATTATTGGCTGATATTGACTTTGTGCTCCACAGCAAAATCTTAAATCCTGTTACCCGTGAATTGTTCTTCTCCAACCCTCTCACAACCACCAGGAGATTCAGGAATGTGTTGAACCTAAACGTTCGCCCTTGTGTGCACACTCGTCAGATCTCATCGGGACATCTGTAGTGTGGTTTTCCATTTTGAAACCCCAGCTGACCCACCAGGCAGCAGAAGCAATCGATGTACACTTTGGGGATTAGGCTAGGGAACCTGGATCCTCTCCTCACCCAGAAAAGCCACACTGATCATTTCTTTCTTTCATTAGCAATCTGTATTTGGCCAAGCACTTACCGTGGCCCCGTCTGGGTGAGGGACTTACAAACGGCTGGGAATCTCTGATTATATTTCAAAGCCAGAGTAGGTGCAACATGGCTGCTTTCACTGGTCAGTCACTGTTCGCTGCCTTCCCCAGGGCCCAGCTGCCCGTGATCCCTGTTCCCACGGCCACCACAGACAGCCGATTTCTGGCCCTCCAGCCAATGCTACTTAAAGAAATCTACATTTGACCCCCCCAAAATGTTTAAGGTTCAAAATCTCTGACATTGACCGTATGATGAGAGACCATAACTATCAGGAGCATGAGCTTTGGGGCAAATGCTGGATTTGACTCCTGGCTCTTGCACCTGTCCAGCTGTGTGACCCTTGGCTCCCTACTAACCTGAGCCTTCACACCCACATCCGCAGAGAAGAACTAGTAATACTACGCCAGAGGGTGGGTGAGAGGTCGAGAGGTGGTTGACGATATAAAATACGTCAGACACCTGTCTCAGGCTGAGTTCCCCAGACCTAGAGCCTGAGATGGGGAGAGAGGAGGGCAGAATGGAACGAGGGCAGAAAGAAGAGCAAGCTTATGGTCTCAACCTATGACTGCCTTCAGCCCGATCCCACGGGGAGCTCCGGAGCACACAGTGAACCGCAGAGCTAGTCCCAGGTGGAGATAAGGAGGCCAGCCTGGGTCAGTCAGTCCCGGGCTGCTGGCAAGGGTAGGTGGGATGCTCTTTCTCAGCCAGAAAAGGTGGCTTCCATTCAGCCAAGGGAGGCGACGCCTACTTGGCCAGGTGGGGTGGCTCCCGTTCAGCCCAGGTGGCAGCTGCGAGCTGTCAGCAGCCAGCGCCCACAGCGGCTGGAGGGGTTTGTACAGACCGTGCAAGGTTCCTGGCGAGGCACCAAGATCACCCACTACAAAACAGAGCCCGGCAAGTGTGAGTGTTCGTTTGACGGTGGTTACTGTTATTATTTTAAATTGTCCTCACAATTTCAGCCTGAGCCCGTTTCATGTCCTGTAGCAAAAACTGTGACACATCTTAGGCATCTGTTTTTGGCCCCAAGACCTGAAGCGGTAAAGCCCCGGTCCGCAGTGATCACGTAATGACAGGAAGAAATTTTCCCTCCTCTGATGTGGAAACCGAATGCCCTGAATTGCCCAACATCAGAAACCTCAGAAAACCCTAACAGGGTGTTTTGACATATATGGTTCAGGCTTCAGACAACCGCTTCCCAGTGGAAATACTGACTGTGTAAAGAAGAAGGGAAGGTTTAGGAAGTCGAGATGACAGGACAGATCAATTTGAGAAGCTTAATGTGTAAAGCTGCTATGCAGAGCAATTATACTGAAATGACAGTTTCTCCAAGCAAATTTTCTTGGCCCTTCTGGGGCTGCAGGAAACTGAGGTGTTTTCCCCGAGTCACTAGGAAAATAGCCTGGTGTCATCTGCGCCCATCACCTCTGGGGTCCAGACTGCAGCCGAGCAAACAGCTGCAGGGCTGAGCTGCAGGGTGGCAACAAGAGGACGCCTGAGCTTTCTGTCTTGCATCCGCACATCTAGGCCACCTTGGGGCTGATGACCCCGCGCATAAGCCCTGATTAGGACCCTCCCATGAATTCCAACCTCACATGTCCAAGAGTCTACTTAACGTCTCCACTTGGACATCCAACAGGCGTCTCAAAGTCAACACGACCAAGCGGACCTCCTGATGTCCCCTCTCTTTCGTCCTCCCCGATCCCCCATCTCTATATGGGGCAACTCAGTTTTCTCAATTGCTCCGGTCCAGAACAGCATCCCCCTCTCTCTCATTCTCTTGCACAGCACATACCTAACTGGTCAACAAGTTCTGCTTCTCGACCTTCAAAATCTACCCAGAGTCCGACCACATCTTGCTGTCACCCGAGCTGGCATCCTGCCTCACCGGGATTCTGCAACAGACCCCCTCCCCTGCGGGTCTCCCCATAACTGCCCCTGCCCCTCCTGAGTCTGTTCTCAGGCATGCTGTTAAACTCTGTAGGATCAGGCGACACCCCAGCCCAAAGACCTTCGATGGCTCCCCATTTCACTCAGAGTAAAAGCTGCATTCCCGACAGTGTCCCCCGGGGACCCTGCATGCTCTTGCCCCCTCTCTCCCCCTCCAATCTTTTGTTCTACTATTCTTCGCCTTGCGCTCTCCGTTCCAAATACACCAGACTCCATGCTCTTGTTGACCAGGCCAGCCCTGCGCTAGCCTCGGACCCCTGTCCTTGCTGTCCCCTCTGCGAGGCGTGCTCTTTCTCAGACACTGGTGTGGCTGGCTGCCTTGGGCCTTCCTGTAAAGGCCACCTTCTCCAGGAGGCGTTCCCTGCCACCTCATTTAAAGTGCACCCCCACCCTTGCCCCCCGCTTCCAATCTGCCTCTTCTGCTTTACCTATTCTGCAAATAAATGTCGTCACCTCGAATATTTTCTACTTCACCTACTTACTGTTTTCTGCCTTTCCTGCTAGACTGCCAGCTCTGGGAAGGCCTGTCCCTGGGTCTGTTTTAATTCACTGCTGTGTCCTCAGCAGCGTCCAGTAAGTAGTCAACACTGGATAAATATTTCCTAAATAAATGGAGGAATAAACTCCCTTAAACATTTCTTGGTAAACTGATTCCCTTTTTAGCATGCATAAATTCATTTGTAAAGGAAATGTATATCTAGACCGTAAATGAACCTGCGTCCACAGTCGTAGAGAGAAGTTATCCAGCAAAAGAAATTCAGTGCAAAGACAATGCTGATATTAAATCTAGCTAGATATTATAAATGGCCCAAGTCTCTAAGCCTGAGGTGTAATCTCTTTTCTAAAGAGGGAGATCAGCAAGTGTTTAAAGACGTGCTAGCCCCAAACTCCGACTGTTTTTTAACTAATCAGAAGAGTCAATAAAGAATTGAAAGATAAATAGCTTTCTAACTCTTTGATTCACTGTTAACTGGTGTTGGGTCTGTGTATCATCTCCTCCACCACCCATAAATACTGAGCATCCCACACTTCTGGAAGCAATGAAATGGATATTAATGACCTTCAATTTCCCAAGCATCCATTCCTCCCACAATTTCCCCCATCTCTATATAGGACAACTCAATTTTCTCAATCGCTTGGGTCAAAAACAACATCATCGTCTCCCTTACTCTCTTACCTAATGCATAACCAATCTATCAGCAAATCCCATTTGCCCTACCTTCAAAATATACCCAGACGCGGACCACATATCACTGCGTGCCATATCCTTTTCCACGTTGATTGGTGGGGAGGTTCTGAGGCTGGCTGAAGATGTGCACAGTATGGTTGAGAGATAGAGCGTGTGTGCAACTCACGTGCATGTAACAGAGAGTTGAAAGTCACAGACTCCACAAGGCATGCTAGATTGTGTGCCACTGGGCCCTGTGGTTCATTAGGGTAATGGACATTCCTCATGAGAAGAATGGGCTTCCTTGCCCATTGCTGTCAGGGGCTTGCTGTGTGATTTGCTTTGTCCAATAAGATGTGAGTGGAAGCAACAGCTTGTGAATTCAGAGTCAGGGCCTGCAGAAACATCGCACATTTCAGCTCGCCCTCTGGGAGTGGCCAACCTCTTTCTGGGGAAGACTGTGTCTCAGCAATGGCCATCACAGCCTGAAACGCGTGGGGCACAGCTGCCCCACCTACCTGCAGATACACCGGCAAGAAACAAGTGCTTATTTTTATATGTTGCCGAGTTTCGGGGCTGTTTGTTATGCAGCGTTGTTGTGGTGAGAGCCGATTAAGATAGAAACTGACAGGAAGGAGAGGTGACTTTGACTGGAAATCAATCAGGGACACTTCCCAGTCGGGGTGGTGTTGCAGGTGGATTTCATACCACACTTAGTGCTCACAGCAGTCTCGCTGGGTTGCAAACCAGTAGGGTCTGAGAAGAAGTACCCCAGAGAAGCCTATGCCAGGGATCTGAAAACATCTGCAGACCACTATACCCTCACAGCCCCGTAGAGGATAAGGGACCAGAAGGAAGGAAGAAGAAGAGAAGACAGATGACGGTTTTCTCCTAAGTATTTGGTTGTTGGTATTTGCTCTTAGGTGATTTGTTCCTTTGTGTGTTTGGGGGGAAACTTCCTCATCTTCTTCTGCCTGCCCCTCAAGTGTTAGGATGTTGTCTTCTGTCCTCATGCTCCCCGTTCTTCCCAGGAAATCTGCTGCTGCCCTGATCAGAGCCAGTGCCATGAGAACCTGTCCTGCTCTGGGTCCCACCCCGAAGAACTCGCACGCACGGTGTTGAGAGGTGTCATTGAGAAAGCAGGAGTGACGGTGTGGAGGGTGAGGAGGAGAGCTGAGTGAAGGGTCCACTGAGGGCAGGAGACTACTGTGGGCAGCTGGTGTTGGGTCCCTCCAGGAACCCTCTGAGGTCCCTGTAGAATGCCCCTGGGAACTGTCCCACCAGACAATGGGAAGAGGTGACCCGCCACCTCTTATTCCTCTTTGGTTGAGGGTCTCCCCAGCGATGGTAACGTCCCTCCACCACTTCCCAGTGGCACTTGCCCTGAGCTGAGGGGCCTCCAAAAGCAAAGAGACATAGCAGCACAAGCTTGAGCAAGGACACTGGCCACGGGCATGGAATGTGTCCCCCTCTGAGTGCGTAAATCAGATGTGCAGGCGACGTGCCTCAGTACCTCCCGTGCAGCGGCTGCAACTAAGGGCGGCAGACCTCTCTCCTGAGTAACACACACACCTCAGATTCAACAGGTTCCAACCTATGTCCTCGTCCCCTCCCCCCACTCCTACGCTTTCCCCCAAGTTCCTAAGCTCAGACAATGAATGGCCGACCATCCACTACATTTTGGAAACTTCAAAGGTATCACCCATCTTTCCCTCTCCCTCACCTGTCAGGTCAAAGTAGGGATCTGAATCAAAGCCAGGTTTTTCCCTAGCCACCCTCTCTCCATTCTGCAAGTCCCTGTCCACCAACACCCTGCTCAGTTTTCTCATAGCATGATCCCTCTCTGAGATGCACTTGCTTATGACCGTTGACATGTTAGTGGTCTGCTGTCCGCACCTGGAATGTACGTACAGAAAGTTGAACCTTGTCTTTCTGGTTCACGCCTGCATCTCCAGTGCCTCAAATGATACCTAGCACATGGCTGGTGCTCAGTGAGTGTGTGTTACGTGAACAGGTGGTCCATGGGGAGAGGGTCCCACAGGGCTCACCGGGTGGTCACCAAGGCAAAGGTTCATCAGAAACCTCCCGTTCACCGTCCCTGGGTCTGCCCCTTTCTGGCTGGTCCCGCATAAGATAAGGCACATGTGTGGTATGAGGTCTGCATCAACCCCCAGGACAGGGAAGAAGGCCGCCAAGAAAAGAACTAAAGAATTCCGTGCAGAACATCCAAGTTGAAAAAGTCTGTTCTGACCACTGAGGGTCAATACATTACTTGTTTTTTTTTTTCTTTTCAACTGTACAATTTTGCATCTCAGTGAACTTGCAGGGGGGTGTCCGAGCAGTCAGCAACAGTGACTCCCAGGCTTGCCCCATCTCCCACGCACTCCCCCCTCCGCACCAGAGTCGCGCCTCCCCGCCTCGCCCACCAGCTCCTCAAGGACACTCACCATCAATACTGGACCCGAGGGACCATTTCTCTTGCTGGTGCAGCCGGGATTTCCTCCCTGAGAGGAGAACATAAAGATTAACTAGGTGAGGAAATTTTTCCCTTGGCTCTGAAGCTGGGGACATTTGTCTCGTACAGCACATATTCTCCAAGAGACAGGCTAAATTAAAATACTAATGGACTGCTGTATTTAAAATATATTTACCAATGATTAACAGCTCGGTGGGTGATATATGTTTCAATAATTTCTTATTACAACGTGGGAAAACCTCAATAAATATTCTCAGAGTAATTAGCGGGTGTTTATTTAACATTCAGCTGTGTTTTCCTGCACACCCAGGAGGGTGTCATTGTGCCAGCCAGGCCCCTCCTGTGTGCATACAGGGACCGGCCCACACGAGACCCCAGCCTTGACGGAAGAGAGGGCCCTGTGTACAGACAGGGACCCGGCCCACACGAGACGCCAGCCTTGACCGAAGGAGGAACCAGTCCTCCTTCAGATACATCTGGTTTTGGCCACAGTACTGCTGAGTAGGTTTGAGAAGATTATGCGTTGTTCACATTAAAAACAAAGAGTGCCTATAAAAGTTTTGACTTGCCGCTTCTCTGACAGTTCTGAAACTCTGAATACAACAAGCTTCCCTCCAGAGCCACCGTCAGCGGGGCCTGAGCGGACAATCCTCTCCAAGCTGACATCCACTGACCCGTATTTTTCACTTAAAGATCGGCCCAGGTCCCCTAGATGTTTAAGTCTGCAACTCTGGCATGCTCTGACCAGTCTTTCATGGGGCCGCCCCAAGGGTGATGTCCCAATTCAGCACTAATGCTGCCAGCAGAGACACTGGCAAAGGAAGGGGGGGGGGCTGCCTCAGAGCAGGGAGACCACGGCTCAGACTTCTGGGATGTGGGCGAGCTAGACCTGGCCACCCAAGGCCTCCCTTCTCTCCCCAGCCTCTCTTCCCCTGACCCCCAAATCAAGAAGTGTAGAGGGCACTGGGTGGTGTGCGGTGAAGACTCAAAGCCAAGAGGATCTGGATCAAAACCCACCACCGTTAATCACCACACCTCCATGGTCTACGGAAGATGTGGTGAGGACGGCTAGGTGCCTCCCTCATATCTACACACACACACACGAATATATATGTATACACACATACACATATATACACATACACATATGCGTGTACACACAATTCACATATACACGCACACAATATACACATACACACATAGACGTGTGCACACGCGCACACATACATATATACACACACACGCACACACACATCCTAAGATCAATTTTGTCCAGGGCAGCAATGTGCTCAGCTAAAACATCAATCTCACTGCCTCCTTTCCACATAGGAGTGCCAACCCGGCCCAGTTCTGACCAGTGGGTCCTAGGTGCCAATCCCTTCCCCAGTTATCAGGCCAAGTCTGCCCAGGAGGAAACCCTCTGCCTGAGGCACATGGGCACCGTGCTGTGTGCCACCTCCCAGCCCGACCCAAACGTTCCCATGTGACGCTCTCACTTTCTGTTCACCTAAGCTGAGAACCCAGAAGAGAGCAGAGCCGTAAAAGGGACGGGGTGGGGGATCCTGAAAACGGAATGGAGCAGAGCCCCTGTGCTAGCCCCATACTGGCCTGTGACGTAAGAAATCTTTCTGCTGCATTACAGCCACTGACATTTGGAAATTGTTACACAACCAGCCTATCCTGTCAGACACACCCATTTGCCTCTTAGCAAAGTGAGGAGGGTAGACAGTTTTCTGAAGACCTTCTCTTCTGCCCCTGGGCTGACCTCCATGGGAGCAGCCTCCCAGTGTGGGAAAGCCATCTTCTGTCTGCCCCTGGAACAGGGGTCCACCCACCAAAAACAGACACACAGTCACATCCCCCAAGGTAGAAGCATTCACTTTGGATTAGCCTTCAGAGAGGCACTTTCCTGGGTATGCTCTTAGCCTCAAATGGCAATGTCCTGAATCTCGTTTCCAACCTGAAGTCTGCCTTGAGTCTTTCCTTCTCCGGGGGCTAATCCTTGACCCCATTCCTCCTCCAACCAAGGAGGGACTGCCATTATATTTCCTGGGTTTTCCCTGTGGTAACAGCTGGGTTTTCTCAACCTGTTCACTTCCAGGAAGATAAATATGCTCTGATGCCCTTTGCAGGAACATCAGTATTGACCTGAGAGTGAATGCGTCTGACTTGGATGAATAAGTTCATCTCCCGTATGGAAAATCCCAGGAGGTGAGCCCCCTTCCAGGCAGATGGCAGGGGTTCCCCCCCCCAACAGCTGACGACTCACCCTGAGGGGCTCAAAACTGGGGGCAAAGACTGGAAATGCCCAGGCAGGGAAGTCCAATATCTATACTATCTCCATGTCATCATCCCAATGCAAATGGGACCACCCCTCCCCTCTCTCATGCAGGCCAGCCCCAAGGGGGAGCACAGTGGGAGGGGAGCTAGAAGAACTCTGCTCGTTAATGGCGACCCAGAGAGGAAGTGAGATGACTAAAGGATGTCCAAGCTGTCATTCCAAGAATGAGGACAGTCTTGTCGAGGGAATTGTCCAGTAGATGGGAGGAGAGCATTGCACCCTCAGTCCATCAGACTTGTCCTATCCCACAGAGCCCCCATCCAGAACTACTTGCCCTGGACCGTCTTGAACTGCAACCACTCCCCACCAATCCTGGCTCTCGGAAAGTGACTCCATGATCAATTTTTCTTGGTATCTACCCAGACTCTGTCCAATTGTGGTACGATCTCCCTCCTCAGACCTGATTTCTAGTCTTATATTCCTGTGCTTTGCTGTCCTCCTCACCTGCTTTTTAGGCACTCTGGAAAATATCCCACTCATCCGTCCCAGCCCTGAGACCTCACAGGGCATCACAGGATGGAGCCCGGGAGCCAGCAGTTGCTAAGTCACCTCCATGGTGGGTGAAGAATTCACTAATTCATCCAGCTCATCCCTGGGACCTCAATCTCCAGTGTCCCTGACCAACCAGGCCTCAGGAGAAACAGACATGTCTTTTTTAGGTATTTGCTTAACAGGACGACACAGATTTCTCAAGTGATCCTTGGTCAAAAAACACTTTGGTAGAGACCCTGCCCTTGGAGGGTAACTCAAACAGCAAGACACCAAAGGGACTCACCTTCCCTTTGATTGCCTTATCCTCTGTGAGGGTGAAGAGACACCCCCAGGGGGACAGTGCTTTGTGCCAGCAGCGAGTACAGAGTGTCATCAAGCAAGAAGCTGGAGACCCAAGCAGAGAAGGAAGGGTTCTGTGGGAACAGCGGCTGGTCCCAGCAGACTAGTCCTATGAAAGAGGGCTTAGTTCTAAAGTAGGTTGATCTAGCAGTAGGTGGGGTCTAGAAGTAGGTAGAATCTAGACTGTGCGGGCCTCAAACCTGCAGAATAAGGAGTTTAGACCTTTTTTTTCTGAGGGTGCTCAGGAGACTCTGAAGGTGTCCTACCATCCTCTCACCCTGATCAGGAAAAGATCCTGCCAGACCTCCCCTGCGGGGGGAATGACCCCCAAGCCCTACGAGAACCATCCCCAGCACTTCACATCTCCTCCAGCCCCAGTTTGACACTGCAGAGCTCAGAAAGGGCCAGGAAGGGCCAGAAACCCAAGGGCCCCAGGGCACTTCGTCCACCATGGCTTTCTGCCCTCTGTGTCTGAGGAGTGGAAAGAGCAGAGGCTTTGGAGCCAGGTGGGGTCAGGGGAGCCCCAGCACAGCGACTTCCTGGCCACGTGACACCTCAGTTTCCCCATCTTTAAAGTAAAATCAGTGATGTCACTAACCCAGAAGGCTGTCTCACAGGTCGAAGGAGGAAATACGTAAATGTGATCAGCACAGATGAATGCAGACCTCCTTGACACAGGAAGCTCTTCTTAAATACCAGCCTCCTTCTGTGCCCCTGTCTGTAGGCATTCTCCTGCAGCCAGCATCCGGGCCTGCCTCTGCCCCACTGTTTCCACAGCTGGGCTTCTCTGTTGCGCCTCACGGCCCTGAGCCACAGGCTGCCGTCTCTCTGGATCATTCTGCGTCACATCCTGGTCTTCTCAGTTGGCCCACAGCTTCCTTTCTACCTGGTTTTGTCTTGGCCCTAGAAAATGGCCTCTTTGTCTGTCTTCCTCGCTGTCTCTCTCTGTCTTTAGCTCTGTGTATCACTGTCTGTCTCTCTGTAGCTGTCCGTCTGTCACCATTCCCTCCATCTGCCTCTCTCTGTCACTGGCTTTCTCGCCGTCTCTCTCTTTATCTTTGTCTCTGTCTGTGTTCTCCTAGCTCTTAGCCCTCCCAAATCCCTCTCTGTCCTCCTCTCTGTCTGGCTCTGTGTGGCCTTCACGGGCCCATCTTCAGGTGCACATCTCCTGAATACCTATTTCCCCATCCCTGCCCCACCCCCACCCGTCCTCCCCACCCCACCCCCATCACTCAAAATCCCCTCTCTGGGGGAATGGCAGGGAGGAGCCCAGCAGGATGAGAAGCCTGCACAGAAGGTGGTGTTTTATTTCTCTGCAGGACTGTAAATCCCTCCTGTGGCTTCCTGCAGAAAGGCACCTGCCTTACCAGGCCTCAGTGGGTAGGGACGAGCAGGTGTAGGACAAGGGGCACACGGACCTGGGCAGGCAGAGGCCCTAACCCTGGGCTGGGGCTGGAGGAAAGGGGACGAAGACTGAGGGGACTCTCCAGGTCTGTTCACATCAAAACCACCCGTCTCTCCTTCCCAGCAACCTCTGCTCAGCTCAGCCCAGCCACCAATAAACTGTGTCCACAGAGCCTGTCGGGACACTGAGGCAAATACTGATCAAATTTGGGATCCCAAAAGGACCCCGACTGTTAATTTCACTCCCAGCCATTGTCTGGGTTGTCCTCCACATTTCCGGATTCACAATGGCCTCGGGGGACTCATTAGCATGACTATTTACAAATCTAAAGCCCTATTCCCTGGAAGGATTTCCCTTCTAGGCCCCCCACCCAGTTCTTTAGTTTGCCCATTGCTCCTCCCCCACCATAAACAACTGGCAGGCCCTTCTCACCATTTCTTTAACCCCTTGGGTGCGTGTGCTGGGACCAGGATCTGCCCCAGACACCTCCTGGCTCCCCGCTCTGTCCCAGGCTTAGTGGGGCCTGGGGAAACCAGACCAACCCCGAGAGAGATGGAAACTCAACAGTCCCAAGCAGAGAGATGGGTCACAGCTCGTCCACAACTCAGATTTGTTCCACAGATGTGCTTTCTTCAGCCTGCATGGAGTTTTCAAACCTTTTTAATGAGTTGCCAACTTTTGGACAAATTGGAAAGTTCCACATTGAAATTTATTTGTCAGGCTTCTGCTTTCAGAGCAGTCAGCCAAAACAAGGAGTCTCTCCCCCTAAAAAAGGGAAAACACCAAATAAGCCCCCAGATCGTAATTTTTCTTGGAACTATCAGAGAGCTGAGGTTGCCCCGCATCCAAGTAGCTTAAAATCTGAGGAAAGAGAGGCGACACCAAGGAGAGTCCAGACAGGAAGACAGGACAGGAAGCCTGGCTCAAGGGGAGGGGGTGGCCCCCATCCCCGTGAGACAGAGAGACTCAGCTCAATTTAAAGAGCCGCTCAAGGCAATTGTGGACTCTGACCCCCAAGACTCCCTGGATGCCCCAGGACAAAAGGAGTTCAGTCCCACTGAGAGACTCTTTCCCACCAAGGTCACAGGAAGGGCAGAGGACCAGGTGGAAACCAGAGACAGGAGCCTCGCCCCCAGCAGAGCTGGCTTGGAGAGGGGACCCACAGCCCCATGAGAAAGGATACTCATCCTCCTCCCCATCTTCCATGCTCAGATCCTCCACTCATGGGAGCAAAAGTCTTAAGGCATAGGGGCAGGGGCAGCAAACCCCACTATCCCCCAGGACCCAAGAGAGGACCCTTTGCCTTCCTCCACGGGGGAAGGGATCAAAGAATAAACCTTCCACCTAAGAGGGGTGGGCAGGAAACGCTGCAGTGTCAGCCAGAATCAGGCCCTAGCAAGAACTCCAGTCAGAGTGGACTCCACCTGCAGAACCCCTCTCAAGCCCTGGCTGTCACAAAGCCCCTGTCCCCACCCTGTAACATGTCTCCAGTGGCATTTCTCAAACCTCCCACATCGCACTTTCTCCCTACTGATCACAGGAATACTCACTAACTGCTGTAACAGCCCTAAACTATCGGAGGGTAAACACAACCAAACGTCTGTTTGGGTAAACATAACCAAACGTCTGTTTCTCCCACATATCACGGTCAGATGCCGGTAAAGTAGCTTGTTCAAAGTCAAACAGAGTTGGACCAACCCGAACAGCCCGGCCCGGAGCTACTGCCCCTAATCGCTGCATGAGTATCCACTTCTGGTAAGGTTTTGTTGAGCTTGTTTGGTCTGGTTTGGGCAACCAGCTCTACCAGCATATGCAGTTGCATGTGATGGGGGACACCCAGTGGTCTCCCAAATGGACGTGTGACAGGGGCCTGGGGCACCCCTACCCTCGGGCAAGGAGATGTCCTGTTTGCCCTCAAGCTTTCCAACCATGGAGCACAAGTCCAAGTTTTGAAAGGCTTGGGAAATAACAAGATTTGGACGAGGGCTTGATCAGGGGCGTATGCCAAAGACATGTACAGACATCTCGGCTTTGGACATATTAAAGGCTGTTTGTCTCAAACCAGGAGACCAAGGCTCCAGGTGGAGCTGTCAGGAGCAACATCACATCCTCTATAGACTTCCTGTCTCCCCACTCTGTTCTCTCCTTGAGTGGACAGATTAGTGGCTAAGCTAACAGACATGTTAGCCAAGCATATAGTAAGTGCTCCACAAATACGTATTTAAAAAAAACTTACTATTGGGAAAACCAGTAAATAATTGAATAAAGGAACAAGTGATCAGCACATGGAATCTATAATCTGCCTTTTCTCCTCTGTAAGCTCGTGCTTGAACTGGGCTGAATGTATCTCCAGCACCAGATAAAGACCCACTGGCCCCAGCAAACAGGGTCTAGAGCAGCTTTACTCCCCCGGCACATCTAGGTGGTCTCAGTTAGGGGTTCTCACTAAAAGGGACCCATCAAATCGGATACACGTGACTGACAGGTTAGCAACCATGACAACCACAAGAGCAGACAACACCAGGCAGAAGAGTGTTTTCAGTAAGTTTTGGTGGGACCTCAAATTCAGGAACCAGATGCTTGAGTGTGAATCCTGAGGGCCAGATACACTCCTTTTTCCCCTGTCTCTTCATTCATAAAGTGGGGGGAAATCATGGTATCTGCCTCATGCAGTTGCCATAAATATTATATTAGGTGAATTGATATTAAATGTGAGTTAAATGTGTAGAACGGTACCCAGCACATGAAAAAATTTTATGGATGTGTTTTTGACTTTCAAAAATCTGACTTCAGAAAACCTAACTGAAAATGACCATTTTTTTTCTGTTTGGCAATGAAACACCATTCATTCATCTAGGGCCACAAAATGCTCCAGCTCCTGCCACAAACGTGCTTAGGAAAGCCAAGGATATAGCCATCAGAGAGTGCAGGATAAAACACTGAGATCCCAGCTCCAAAATGTCAACTTCTGGGCGGTCTAGACAAACATCTTAGTCTTACTAATCCCCAGGAATCTGCTTTACTGTCTTCATCCCAACGAGCATGAAGGTCCACCCATGGTCGCTTCTATGCAGCCCTGAAGTACACATACTTCCTGGGTCTTTCAGGACCCTGGAGAGCTGCCCTATAATACAAAGTGCGGAGGTCAGTGCCTTTTAGGAGTCCCAGGGGAGAGTATTCTGGAGTCCCCAGGAGGTCAGTGCCCCTTTCCCATCCACCATGGCAGTCCCCTTGCCCACCCACGCCTCCTCCATGAGCCCAGAGCCCTGACTGCTTAAACAGCTGACCGCTCCTGTGAGACCCAGAGCTGCAGAGGCCATTTGTCCGGCTGCACGGGGCTGAGAATCCGAGAGAAGCGAATGTCAGGCAAGATCAATAAAGCTCTGAATGGATTGGAGAAATGAGGTTTGCGCCTTAGCGTACATGCTTAGCCAAAGCCCTGGAGACCAGGATGGATAAAGGTGATGAATGCTGCAGTCAGCAAACGTGGCAGCCCCAGGCGAGAGGACAGGGAAGCCAGCCAAGAGGGGGATCTGGAGGGGATGTAAAGAACCCTGGGCTGGGGGGCAACAAGGCCCAGGTTCTAGTGTGAGTTCACCACTAATTCCCCATCTCTGGATAGAGTTCAGGCTTTGGAACCAAAGCTCTAGGTTCAAATCCTGACTCCTCTTACCAGCAGTCACATTGGGAAAATCACTTCCCCTCTTTGATTGTCATGTGCTCCCTCCAAAAACTGGGGTTAATAATACTACTCACATCATGGGGTTGTTGTGAGGATTAAATAAATCAGTAATGGGAAAGCATCTGGAAAAGTGTCGGATACATAACAAGCACCTAATAAACATTAGCTAATGTTATTAATAACAAAGAGGAGGTGGAGAGGAGGGTTGTTCTGGGAGGGATTTGGCCAGCACTGTGGAGCAGAGCACTGTTCCCATGCATTCTACTCATGATTCAAGGTACATATCACAGAATGGCTCCTAATTATAGGTCACTTCCTTCATCCAGTACTCAATGAAGCAATAGTCACCTGTACCAAAATTAGGTGAATGTTCAGCTCTGTCGTACTCATTGAGGAAAAACACAATGATACATGAGATAACAGGCGCAGAACTTCACGAGCAATTCAAAAGCCTTTTCCAAAATTTGGGCTCTCCAGTATTTTCTCCTTACATGCTGGCTGAAGAATCTAATCTCCTTGCAGAAAGCAATGGTCCAGGTGTCACTCACCTGCCAAACCTGGAATGGCAACTACCTGGAGTGTTAGGTGGAGGGTGATTTTAAGATGTAGTGAGGAGGAGTTCTGAGATTGACTGGCAATGTCTGCCATGGGCAGTGGGGGAACAGGGGCCTTGTAATGCCATCCCTGGTTCAGTTAGCCTCCAAGAGGCTTCTATTTCGGAAAATCTAGGAGCTTGTGAAAGTCACCAGTGAGATGAAGCAGAGAAACAGCAAACTAAGGGCCTGCTTTTTAGTGATGGGATCTCTATACCCGGGCTCTGGTGCCTTCTCCCACAGCCAAAGGGACCTACGAAATCATCTAAGCACAGAGAACGGTGATGAGGGTTCTGCCACTAATATGCTATGTGACTTTGAGCAAGCCCCTTCCTGTAAGCCTCAGTGACCCGCAAAATAAAATGGATAGACTTTAAAATTTAAGGAAAGGGTCAGATACTTACACTATTAGGTATGCTTGACCTTGCTTCTGATAACAGAGGAGAATGGGTCAGATTGGGATAAGACTGCCCTGAAGTGGGAGCCAAATGTCCGCTGGGGCCCATGAGAGCAGGGGACATTGCAGCAGCCCTGTGGCTGTAATCAGCATACCCAAAGGCCAATTTGAATTTCTTGGATTTCTCGAGGCATCTACGATATGATACGTCCACAGTGAAGTTCTCATTCACAATCTCTGCCAAAACTACTCCTCCCACATATAAGTAAAGGTAACCAACTCTCACCCAGATATTCAATCCAAAAACGTTGGGAGAAACTTTGATGGCTGCCTTTGCCTCACTGCCCATAGGCAAACCCTCCTGGGTTTAGACCCTCATGGGTCTACCTCCAAGGATAGCCTGAAGCCACCTCTCTGCCTCCTCTCCCCAAATATTGGGTCCCTGGCCTACCCTCCTACTTCTCTTCCTGCAATCAGTTCTTCCCACAGACCCATGACAGATGATCGTACCACTCTCATTTAAAATCCTTCCCCCACCCCCACCCCAGTGAATTCTATTACACTTAGGGTCAAATTTAAATCTCTTACTATAGACTACAAAACCATGCTGCCTGCCTCGCCAAGTAGTATTTAGCTTCTGGGAAGAGAAACATTTCTCAGGAGATAAATAGAATCTCTATGGACGGGAGAAAGGCCTGGCATTTCGTGACTTTTTCAAAATATTTTCAATAGCAATTTGGAGGCTGTTTGCTCATCTGACATTTATCTTCATTTGGCGTGGGAAATGGTTGACAGACACGGAGGGCGGGGGGCATTGCTTATAAATGTTGGGTGGCGGCAAAGGAGACCTCTTACAGGAATCCGTCACAAAGAGGAGCTGTGGCCACTTGGCTCGATGAAATCTGCCCCAACTGCTTTGATTTATTCAGACAGGGTGCTCCCTGATAGCTTGACTCATTTGAAGGATAATTATCCACTGTGTTATAAACGCCGGTCCCTTGTCCCCAGGAAGCTGGCGTCAAGGAGGTTAGACAAGTGACAAGTGACAAAGCATGTCCAATCATGGCTCACACCCCAGGAGAGGTGGCCAGCTGGGGTCAGGTCACTGGGCCCTGGGCGTGCGCATAGGGGTCGGCTGTGTCTGCTTGGTCTCCTAATGGTGGCCCTTCTGTCTCCTGCATATCAGAGGTGCAGACTGCCTTTCCAGTCTGCTCCTCCCCAAAGTGCCATCTTCCAGGGCGGAGCTCAAGTCAGCTCCTGGGGGTAGCAGCTCACTGTCACAGGGTTTGTGCCCAATGTTCTCTGTGTGTCCCTCCAGATTCACTCTACCTGTTTCTACCTTCTCCAGGCCCAGGAGGCTAACTTCTGAGGTTTGTATCAGTTACCTCCCTTGTAATCTAGCTTCCGGCTCAGTGTGGCTCCTGTGTGCCAACAGGGCTGTTGGAAGGAATGAAGCTCAGCCCAGCCCCTGGTACGCGGTAGGTAGGATAACTGAATGGTATCTCTTCTTATTATATGTAAAGCCACTGAGCCATATGGTTACATCCTAAGGCCATCTTACTGCTCTAAGTAAGACAGCACTCTGGTTAAGAAACACAGGCTCTAGGGGCACCTGGCTGGCTCAGTCGGTAGAGTGTGCAACTCTTGATCTCAGAGTTGTAAGTTTGAGCCTCATGTTGCGTGTAGAGATTAAACATAAACTCTTAAAAAAAAAAAAAAAAAACAGAAAGAAACACAGGAGCTAGCATCGAACTCACCTGGGTTATAGCCCAGCTCTGACCATGAATAGCTGTGCAACCTTAGGGAAGTAACTCAAACTCTCTGAGCTGCGGTCTCCTCAGAGAATAGAAAATGGGTCAGAAGGTCTTTGTGAGAATAAGGCAGAGAGTACTCAGCATTGTGCCTGTAGCTTTAATACTGGTCGTTGTTGCATTGCTGTTGGTGGCGTTACTTTAGAGGAACACAGAGCCATTACCACCCAGTACCCCTCCTCCCAGATGGTTGTAATTCTGACTCTTGCTTCTTTACTGAAGCTGGAGCTAGGCGGGCTCGGGAGGAAATGTTTATTTAAACCCATGACTTGCCCCCCTGGTTGCACACTAGCATCACCCAGGGCGCTTTGTGAATCCTTATACCCAGACGGCAGCTCTGACCAATAAAATTAGGATCTCGGGAAGCGGGACCCAAGCATCAGAACATTAAGTCCCTGAGGTGTCCAGGGTGTGAGAATTGCTATTGGACCATTGTTCCTGCCGGCCGATTACCATATACAAATCATCAAAGCCTCTGACAGTTTTTGGAGACAGAGGTAAATTTGCCCCCATTTACTCTAGGAGGAAACTGAGGCACAGAGCAGAGAAGGGACATAGAGGGTAGAGGTAGTTCTGGCCATCCCCATTCGAGAAACAAGGAAGCTGCAGCCTGCCCCAACAGTCCCTACACGGTCTGGAGATGGAACCACATCATGGCATTTGTGCAGGAATCACGTGGTGGCCATCATCCAGGCGGTCGGGGCTCCCTCTTGGGAGCAGTGGCTTCAGTGGAGGAACGTGGCATTACAAGAGCTCCCAGGGGCTTTCACGGTGCAGCCCTAGGAGGAAAACCAACAGCCGGCTTTAGTCTGCCTTTATGCGGGAACCCAAGCCAGGCCCTCCCCGCTTCTCCTGTCAGTTTTGAAATCTAGCAAGGGAAAGGGTACATGCGATAGAGGATTCTGGCACAGGAAAAAAGAACGTTAGTAATGAAATCTACATTAAGTCCATGACTGACTTAATAACATTGTCCTGATGTGAACATTTCAGTTTTGCTAAACGCACCATAAGGTGAGACGTGACCATCCCCAGAAGCTGGGTGAAGGGTATTCCCAAAGTCTCTGCACTCTCTCGGCAAGTCGTCTGCCACGGCCTGCCCTTTTCTACCACAGCCCCAGGAATCATGCTGAAGCCCCAACCCCCAGGAGGTGGGGTCCTCGGAGAGGTGATTCGGCTAAACGGGGGTGTTGGGGTGGCCCTAACCCGATCTGACTGGCATACTTACAAGAGGAGGAGACAGGACACTGGGATGGACATCATGGATGCAGGCCTTCTGCAGGTCACGGAGAGAGGCCTCAGTTGAAACCAACCCTGCTGGCACCTCGAGCTCAGACTTTCTGCTTCCAGAAGCGTGAGACCACAGATCCCTGCCATTGATGCCCTCCCCACCCCCCACCCCTGTCCACGCTGTGGTACTTTGTCTGGCAGGCCGGCAGACTAGTACAGCTTCCTAAGGATACTTCTGCCTATGGGAGCTCCTGGAGGAAGGGGGATACCAAGAAGAAAGGGAGGGGCCGGGAGGAAGAGAGGGAGAGATGGAGGCAATGAAAGAGAGACAAAGGGAGAAGTTTCCAGAAGAAAAAGAAGAGGAGCCCTGCGTTTGAATCCCACCCAGGACTGGCTATACGGGTCATTGACATATTGACAACCTTCCCCAAAGTTGGTGAACAGCTGCTCCAAGTGGCCCCCAGGTATCCTGTCCCCACACAAGACTCCTCAGCTCTCCCCAGTCCACGGGGGCTCCGGATCCGGTCTTCCAGCAATTGTGGTCCTGATAGGACAGGTATGTCCAGGCCAGTGATAAATATTGTGACCCTCACCCTGTCCCCTCACCCCTTACCATAATTCTGTGTGGCCTCTGGTGGCCTGACTTCCTGGTCCCCTGTTTCTTCATCTCTCAAATCCTGGAGTTTTTCTGGGTGTTCAGAGAGATTACAAAGGGAACGTCTCAGTACAGTGGCTGAGGGGTCCCATCCCTAGTGCCTATTAATGCTGGGGTCTTGACTATAGTTGTGGTCACCAGGGGACAGGTACAGGTACAGGTAATTCACCTGTGCCTCCTGGCAGTTGTGATGATAATGCTGACACCTGTCATAACCAGGAGGAGCTGGGATAAGGGAGTGGTCTCTTGGGTTGGCAGACCAGCCCTACAGTGTGCCTGGACCCCACAGGAGCATATCCACTGACCCCACCCAGCGACCCACAGAGTTTAGGGACCTCAGGCTCTAGCAGGTTCCCCAGGGGGGCCTGATGATCTGATGGGGACTAGCCCTGTGAGTCGCAGAGCTGGATACGGGAGGCCGAGTTCAAGCCAGAGTAAGGAACACAGGCCAGGAAAACTAAACAGTGACCAGGAATGGGAGACAGATGGGGAGAAATACAAACACAGTGATGTTTAGGGGAAGGCAGCCGGAGTTCCCCAGATCCTCAAGATTGGGCTGTGGGGCTGGGCCAGCCCCTTCTCCTGATGATGATTTACTGAGAACCTACTAAGCGCCCCATGCTGAGCTAGCCGGTCCGCCTTTACCCGTAATTCAACCTCATCTCAGCTGGCTCTTGCCGGAGCACCTAAAGCAAAGCCATTTCACAGACATGGAAAATTGAGGACACGGGATGCACAATAACTTGTTCAAGGCCAAGTAGAATACACGATGTAATCCAAGTAAAGAGGTAACATCCTGTTCAATAAATGTCTAGATACCATTAAAAAAAAAAAAAGGTCAAGCAGAAGAGCCAAGACGGAAACCCAAGTCTCTGTGACCCCTACACCCACGCCGCTCCCATGAAATCCTAAAATCTTCCCTAGCTGGGGCTGGTCTGCTTCAGGGCGTGGGCTGCCTGCCGGGTAGCTGGGCAAGGCGGGGCTGATGGCCCTGGAGTCTGTGCCCGCCCCCGGGGACCTCCTGCCCGCCTCTCCCAGCTCTCCACACCAGGTGGTAGGAAGGCAGGGAGAAACAGCGAGTGGCCACATCTGGCGCGCTGACCGCTGGTGGCAGGTGGGATAACAAACACCATGGCAACGTGACCATGTCAACAGTAATCGCTTCCGCCACGCTGCACGCTGGGCTGCGACATGACGAACAGGGCTGCAGGTGGCATGACAAGTCGGGAAATTAAGATTGAGAAGCACAGTGGAGGCAGCTCAGTGCTCCGCGGTAATGACTTCGCGCAGTGGGAGGAAGAAGGGAAGTCACGCCCACGCGCTGGAGCTGGGACACGTCCCCACCCCTCCTCCTCCTCCTCTACATCCCCTCCTAGAGCCTGGGGGTGCCTGAGCCCCTGCCATTCTTCGAGGCTCCTGACATATTAAAAAATAAAAGACTGCCCCCCCCCCCAAAACCCTCACAAGAGTCATGGCACATCTCTAGTGAACATATTAACATTTAAAAACCCTCAGGAAAAAAAAAAGGCAAAGCAATATAATTATACTTTTCATAAGATAATTATGGGAGTTCTAAAATATTATCAATTCTGTGTTCCCCATGGGCAGTGAGGTCCAGGTTTGGGACATAAATTTAAAGTTTGAGAATAAATGAGTTCTTTCGAACCTGTTGGTGGATCTCTGAATATAGTAGTGTGTAAGTCTTCTTTGGATGTGACGGCAGGAATCTAAATCGTGTGCGTGTGTGTGTGTGTGTGTGTGTACATTTGTGTGTCTGCACACTTACGCGCCAGCATTTATTATGTGCCAGATAGAGCACACTATAGGGCTTTGTAAACAGTCATGCATTTAGACCTCAAAAACCTTAGGAGGAGGTACTGTTATGCACCCCGTTTTCCAGATGAGGATACAGAGGCGAAAAAGGCTGAATGACTCGCCCAAAGTCACAGAGCCACCGAACGGCGCAGCTGGGATTTGAGCTCAGGGCATCTGGCTAGAGATCATGTGTATGTAACCACCATGATGGGAGCATCTTCAAGTCTTCGGGGAAGGTGAGGTCCGGGCCGCAGGGCCCCCCGATCGCCCCCCTCCACTAAAGCACACAGAGCTCTTTCAGATCAAAACTACTCCCCCAGAGCGTGGCTGCATTATTTTTGCATGTCCATCAGCAGCAGACCGTGAACACCTGTCTCCCCTCCTAGGCTGAGCACTGCCCAGTCCCTAGCCCTGGAGGGAGTGTACCCCAAGCATCATCCAGGGTTCCCCACTCCTGCAATCCGCCCCACACCCCAGTAGCCCTGGCTCTTCTGTTTCCAACAGATTCACAGTGCTGAACCAAGACTCCGCATTCCCCTTCACCCACTGGATGGGCCTTTTGACATCAGCACTGACAAGAAACCGTCGGGCTGGGGCTGGCTCAGTTGACCCCTGCGTCATGAACTCGAGCCCCACATTGGGTGTAAAGACTACTTTCTTACCTAAATTGACAAAGAACTAAAAAAAAAAAAAAGAACGAATCAGGGCTGTGACAGCTCCCCCCAGCATTGGGCCCACCCAGAGGGTCCCCAATGACCTCCCCAGCTTTCTTCGCATGCCTAGCTCAAATACCCTCCCCAGAGAACTCTTTTCCCCCAGTCATGTTCATTATCACCCTGTTTCATTTGCTCCATGATACTTACTGAATCTAAAATTTCCCAATCTATTCAACTACCTCCTGGCGTATTATTTATTGTCAGTCTCTGTCCAGCAGAAGTTAAGCCCAAACATAAAAAAGCTACATCCCTAGCACTTAGTGGTCTGCACATAGTAGGTGCTCAATAAACACTTGTCGACACGGCGAAGGCTGAGGTCCCAGCATGAGCAACATTTTGGGGGGAAAAGAGGGATGGTTATTCTATCAATTCACATTCTCCAGAAGAGCCGGCTCTCCAACAGGGCTTAAGTTACTATGCTGGTACCACTCTTGTTGACACCTTGGCAAAAGGCCGGTAGGGCAATCAGTCTGGACACCGGAGTGGGTCTGCTTAAGACAGATCAAACTAGAAGCGGTCAGACTGTGAGAAAGTAGCCGAGGAGAATAAACTTGTCCATTTGCTCGCTCCCCGCCAAATAATAGCCTAAGCCCTGGTCTCCTGCCCTCTCCCCCTATTTAAGTGCTTCCTCCTCAGCTTGGCCCAAGCCAGACCACTGCCCACCCAGCCTGCAGTGGGAGGTCACCAAAGAGCAGAGGGAAGGGAGGGGCTCCATTTTTGCTGGCCTGGAAGGGGGTAGGGGAGGAAGCTTCTCCCCCCGTACACCTAATACATGCCAGGCTCTCTGGTTTAGAGGTCTGTGCCTTCAGCATCTCAGGTTTTTATCCATGCCCATTGTATGGATGAGAAAAGCAAGCTCTGAGAAGCCCATAATTCACCAATGCTCACAGCAAAGGAGAGGAAGGACTCAGGACTGCCAGGTGCCCCAAAGCTTCACCCCACTGAGGTGGCAGGGATGGGCACCTGCTGGTGGGAGGTTAGCTCTCCCTTCTTGCTGCATGACTATTTTTATTTCCTATCCCTGCTGGAACAATTACCATAAATTGAAAGGCTCCAAACAACACAATTTTGTTATTTTATAGTTCTGCAGGTCACAAGTCCTGAAATCAAGGAGGTGTGTTCCCATGGGAGGTTCTAGGAGAGAATCTGACTCTGCCGTTTTCTTATAAGGACCCTGTGATTACATCGGACCCAGCAGATAATCCAGGATAATCTCCCATCTCAAAATCCTTAATCTCATCCACAGTGTCCTTTTGCCATGTGAGGCAACGTATTCATACATCCCCAAGACTAGGATGTGCACACCTTTGGAGGACCTTTATTGCATCTGCCACAATGACTTGGAACATCCATCACCCCGATCCCCATCACGGAGGGAAGGGCAAATACCGGTCCTATAATGTGAGAAGAAGTATCTGCAGCAAAGAGAGTCAGACAAAGTACTGAGTGCAGGCTACGAGGGAGCCTAGTGCGGTCCTTATACGGTGAGCGCAATGGGCAAGGCACTGTTCCGAGCTCTCTGCGGTTAACTCATTGAACTGCCCCAACAGCTTTATCAGGTAAGCACTATTTTTGTCCCATTTTACAGATGAGGGAACTGAGGTGCAAAGCAGCCAAGGAACTTGCCCGACCCAGTTGGTAAGTGGTGGGGCTGGGCTTCGACCCCAGGCCCAGAGTGTTGACCACTCTGCCTTGGAGCTGGACCCTTGCCCAGGTGTCAACCCCGCCTGCGGACAGTACTGACTATTACGAACCCCTTCTTGACAGAACTCAGCTTCTGCTTCTCGAGGGCTTACAACATGCCAGGCTGTGGGGCTGTGTGAAGTCCCTTGAGGACACTGTCTCACCTAATCCTCCCACAATCCTGGATAGAGACCTCCCCCTCTTTGTGGTGATGAGATAAGAAGAGGACCAGAGAGGCAAAAGGAGTGATAAAGACAAAGTCGAATCCTCAGACTTTAAAATCCAAGCTGTTACCACCACGGTCCCCTGCAACTGGGGGCGAGCGGGGGGGGGGAGCGGTGTTGCCAAGCCTCCAGATGGGCCCCCCCAGTCTGGCAGGTCTGTGGAGCCATTGCCTCCCTGCACAGAGCCCGCTTTGCCCTTCAGCAGTGGTCCAGGGGCGGGGAGGCAGCGTCAATAATGTATGACATCCTAGAGATAAAGCGTGTCCGTAAATGCTGCTGGCAGCAGCTCATCAATGGTGCATGGGGGTTTTATGTTTCCCAGCTCGGATGAAGGCAGTTCCTGCCTTGCCTTGGGCCAGCATAAAGATGTGACCTGCAAAGGTTACATTTATCTCCCGAGACAGCAACCCCCCCCCACCCCAGGTGCTGGGGCTGGGAGTGCTACCATGACACGTAAGCAGCAGCCCCCTACGCCCTCCTCCCACCCAAGCTCAGTGGAGCCCAGCTCAGGGTCATGTGAGTTTCCCATGCTGGGTCCTACACCACCCCCTGCCGTGATTTAAATCTCTGCGGACACAGGCTTCAGCCTCTGGGGTGGAGCACCATGGCTCTGGATTTGGGGGTCCCTAAGGGGCTAGAATTAGGCTCCCTGGACTTCCAGAATGCCGGTCGTAACCCCGACCACCCTTCATTCATTCATTCACTCCTTCATTTGTTCACTCACCAAAAATGCATCGAGCAAGTACTTGGTGCTGGTGAGGAATGGCAACCTAGACAGACTTCCTCTTAGAGTACATTCCAGAGACGAAGTGTACAGCACGAGAGCTTCGTGCCAATTTTCGTACGTTGCATTTAGGAGCAGAGACAGGGGGCATCCCCATCCAAGGTCACATTTTATGAGTCACAGAGCTGGTTACTCTTTCTTTTCAAGGTTACTGACTCGAAACCCCTGTAATGGATGACAGCCAAGTTTGGAAATCAGAAAGATCCCTTATATGTAAATCTCAGGAGGGAATCACACGTGAAGGGGGAATCTGAACTTAGCACGAGTCCTGGCACATAGTAGGTGCTCACAAAAATATTTACAGAAGGAAGGGTACAAGGGAAGGAAAGAGGGAAGAAGGGAGGAGGCTTAATTTCAGGGGTGATCATGTTTCCTGCTGAAAGAGACAGTGAGGCTGACAGTTTTATTGTTCAATTGTTTCGTATGGATTTTGAATAAAAAATAAATTGGCTTCTTTTAAAGAGGACAATCCTGAAAGCCTGGGAGACTGGTGGTGAATCATGCATGACTGCCCTTGGCTTTCTTCCTGGCAGTGGGAACTCCCCGTCTGCAGTCAGGAGATCTTAGAGCTCAGTGGGGGAGCGAATGACCCCGTGACTACCCTCCCCCAGGTCTGGCCTTGGGGTCCCGGGGGGAGGAAAGCAGTATCCTGGGGGAGCTCCTCTAGCCTCTCTTGCTGCTTCGCTGTCTGCAAATAATGGCCCCGGAAGAGGGGACCCCTGTTGCATTCACAACCCCTCTGTCTGTGGGATCTGCCCTGTAACCTGGTACCTGCTGCCTCCGACTCACTCTGGGTCTTGGGCGAGTCGCTTCCTCATCTGTAAGATGGGCCTAAGAGAAACTACCTCCCAGGAATTCTGTGGGATTAAAGGAGATGTTCATGGCCCGGGCAGCCCAGAGCCGACCTCAAATGAGGTTCCATCATGTCAAGATAAGTTAAAGGTTCTCAAAGGTATGAAGGCGACTCTCTTCACCAAGGGGGGAATAAGAAGGAATAAGTTGTTTAAAAAAACAAAAGTCAACAGAGTAAATTTAAAGATTGAATTGGCTTTATTGGGCAATTCACGAACTGGGTGACATCCCATCTAGCAAGTAGGAAGGAGGCCTGAGGAGGAGCTAGACGGGATGGCAGACTCTAGCAGACAGAAGAAGGTGGGGTGAGGAAGTTCTAGCATAGAGCTGCTTATTTCAAGCCAGGTCACCCTCCTTTGGGGAAACATAGGGGCCTATCAGGGGGATTACCCCCGAGTGCTGACTGAGAAATTCTAGACTGACTGCTTAGGGATGTATTCCTGAGAGAGGCTAAAACTGCAGTTGGGTTAGGGATGAAGTCTTGACTTAGGGATGTGGGCTTAGCACGAGTGACTCCATTTTGGACCCGGTGTCTCTTCTTTAACATAAGGGAATGGAACTTCAGGCCTACCCAGAGAAACTGGCTCAACTGGAAAATGGGCAGAGGGAACCCTTGCCCATAAAGACCAATTTGTCTTTTGTGAGGAAGGGAGGTCAAAAGTAAGCCCTGAGAGAGGGCAAAGGGCAGAAAGAGAAACCCAGAAATCAGGCAGGATTCTTTCCGTTGTCCTTGGAAGAAAACAATTTAAAATGGTTTCATTGATTAAGGGGAATGGATTGGCTCATGTAACTTTGAAGTCTGGCTGCAAACATGGCTGTATCCACATACCAAAGATGATGTCAGCACTGCCATCACACTCGCGCAACTTCTCTCCTCCCAATGTGGCTGCAGCAGGCAGTCCCAGTGGCAAGAGAACCTCTTTTCCAGTAGGTCAGGCAGAAGTCCCAGCGCTGGCTTTCACTGGCCCGCCTCGGGTCACGTGCCTGTCCCTGACCCAATCACTGAAGCCAGGATGGGTGGCATGTGCTGACTGGTCCAATATGGGTCACGGGTCAACTCCTGAGGCTAGAAGGTCATCGTATCAGCACCACCTGAACCAGTAGGATTGAGAGTGAAAAGGACGATTTCCCACAGGAAAATCAGGGTACTGTTTCAGAAGATGGAGACGTGGCCGCTGGGCAGGCAGCAATGGCAGAAGGCTTTATGGGGCTGCAGTGGGGAGGGTTTGCTTGGCCCTGACTCAATCCCACCACTATCTGCTTTCATTTCTGTCTCCAGCCATATAACACCAGACTCTGAGCAGGTGGGGGGATCCAAGCCACTCCCCCACCTCCCATCCATGTGTGGAGGAGGCACTCATCAGCCTCCCATTCTGTCTTGAAGACAAGCTCCCCATTGCCCACCACATAGCTGAAGGCCAATAACAACTAGTTCAATGTTTGTCACCCTGTCCCTGTTAATCAGCCCGGGCGCTCTGGCTTCATCCTGTTCAGCTCTGGGAGTGTGCTTCTGAGCTCTTCCTGCCTCTGTCCTCCACTTCAGACTCAAGCTGGCTCCTCAGACTTGGTGTTTGCCCTTGGCATTCTCTAAAATGTGACCAGGACTCGCGCTTATGGCACTTCTTGACCACTTGGAAATCATTTCTCCCACACAGGCACAGAGACCGCAGGTCTACCAGACATGACACCCCTACCCACTCCCAGAGGAGGAGTGGCCCCTGTGAAATAAGACAAAATACATGCATTGGTCTCTCTGCCCCTGGTTCCAGCCACAGAGCTCCTAAAACCCTCAGAATTTCCTGGGACAAAGGGCATTAAAGGTGTCTTTTGTTATGTTAATGAGGTGGCTTTTGGACCTCACCTAAGGCTGAGGGTTGGTTGTCAGGACAATTAACCACGTGATTAAGGAGCTTGAAATTTCAGTCACAGTCCCTGGCTTCCTGGGAGCAGGGAAGAGCTGGAGGTTGAACCAATCACCAATGGCCGATGATTTAATCAATCGTAACTATACAATGAAGCTTCCATAAAAACCCAAAAGGACTGGCTCAGAGAGCCTCCAGGTTGGCGATGGCGTGTGGATTTGGGGAGACTGGTGCTCCTGAGGAGGGCATGGAAGCTATGCCCCCTTTCCCCATGTCTCGCCCTATGCATCCCTTCTGTCTGGCTGTTCCTGAGTTACATCATTTTATTTTATTTTTTTTAAGATTTATTTATTTATTTTGGAGAGAGCTAGAGAGAAGGGGGTAAGGGAAGGGCAAGAAGGAGAGAGGATCTCAAGCAGACTCCACGCTGAGTGGGAGCCCCACATGGGGCACGAACTCAGGACCCTGACATCAGACCTGAGCCAAAAACAAGAGTCTGATTCTTAACCAACTGAGCTACCCAGGTGCCCCAAGTTACATCCTTTTATAATAAACCCTTAATTCTATGGGATCTGATGCTATCCCTGAATAGATAGTGTCATTATTGAGTTGGATTGTAAGCTTGTGTCCCGAGAATTGCTTGTTGGAGGTATAGGGCACCCCCCACACACGTAGAAACTGGTGCTCAGAACCTATGTTAGCCCCTGGTGACCAGAACTAGTTCAGGGGTTCCCAGACCCCAGAAAACACACTTACACAGAGACAGCTCCAAGTCATTCCTTTTTGTCTTTTTCCCTTTGCCACTTGAAACATCCTCACCCAATGATCGAAATGTTTCTGACAGGCTTATGTACTCATTACAACAATGCTAGCTGAGGGAACAAATAAACCCCAACACTTCAGTGGCTCACAATATGCTGAACTTTTTTTTTCCTCCCAAATGTGACAGCATGATGTGGGTGTTCCTGGCCATTGCTGACACTGCATTCCGGGAATCAGCAACCCAAGCTCCTTCCACCTTGTGGCTCCTTCCGTTTTGGGGCTCCCCCATCCCGTAGGTCCTCGGAGCCTTCTGCATCCCCCTTGAGCTCAACCTACTTCCTGGAGGTCCCAGCCCAAAAGCGACCATGAACGGCTCCACCCACGTTCCACTGGTAACTCTAGTCACATGACCACACCTGGGAGCCAGGGAGACTTGGAAATGAAGCAGCTGCGGTGACAGTCCCCACACTAAGGAACACACAATTCTGCAAGGTATCTGGCTATCTCTGCCACAGCATAATCTTAGCATTTTATCATTAGTTGCTAACCGCAGGTAAATTGCTTTTTAAATTGATTTATGTTGTGTGGAGTCTCCCCGTATTAACATCCACCTCTCGGTTCCTCCGTTATGATCACTGTGTTAACCAACAGTGTGTGGCCTGCAGCACATCGGGGCATTGCCGAGTTCCCACTGGCTGGCAGCCCTGGGGTTCAGAGTGGCTGGATCCCGAGGCATATCGACAGGAAAGGATTCTCGTGGTTAGGCTGGGTCACAGGGGCTTTAGATTCCACATGGCACACAAGAGGCTTCATTGGACACAAGTCAATGTCCCAAATATCCCTTTAAAACTCCCCAAACCCAGTCTCCTCCTTCGAAAGTCTGGTCAACAGTGGCGGTTTGAGTGTATTTATACCGATGGCACTGTGGGAACGAAGCAGGAGCGTGCCCACATGCAACGATCGCCCAATGCCAAGTGCCCCCGGACTGTGTGAGGCAGTGGAAATGGGGGTCTGTGTCCGGCTAGGCTCCGGAAGACACGGTCTCTAAGTTCCCAGATCTACCTCTTATTTGGCCTGTGACGTCGAACATAGGACTCACCCACACTGAGCGTTGGGTTCGTCCTCTGAAAGCTGGAGGACAGGATGACCTACCTTCCAAGAGTGTTGTGACCGTCTAGTGCCCTTAAGGCGCTTGGCCCGAGCCTGGCACAGAGCAAGCATTCTGTAACCATCAGCTGCTACTGAGCTCCAATGTAGGAAGTCAGTCTTTACAACCCCTGGCTTTGGGACGTGTTGGTCCAGGATCCGCTCGACGAGGTGCCTTTTGGGAGCACTGGGAGATTCGTTTTCGAAGTCATAGAGTAAAAAAGGCCGAGGGGCTCTGGAGGCTGGCTGCAGGCCACTCTGAGAAGCCCAAACAGCGGGGAAGGGCCATCCCGACCTCAGTGGTGTCGGTATGAGCCTTCGCACGAGGCCAAGGCAGGGACAACACCCTGCAGGACCCAAACTAAGCACTGGGCCGATAGGCCAAACAGGAGAAGAACCATCGTAACTCTGGCACCTGTGCCAGCCCCTTCAGAACACACACACAAGTGTGCAGGGGACATACACACACACACATACAAGCACTATTGTACCAACTCCACTTCTGGGATTTTTTCCATAGGAAATCATTGGATTGGTGTACAAATATTTACGAACAGCGATGCTGGATAATGACGGGAAGCTGGAAACAACCTAGCTGTCCAACAATGGGTGATCCGTTATACAATAAATGGGAAGCCCCCAGCATGATGCCCCTGTTAGAAACGATGAGACGGAGCTCTATTTATTGAGATGAGAAAACATTCCTGATCCAGCATTTAGTGGAAAATCAGACTGAAATAAGCCTCCTGATTAAGAAAGCACGGAGCCTCTGCCATGTACCAAGAACTATACCAAGGACTTTACATATATTAACTCACTTTAACTCTCACACTAACCCCGAGACCCAGAAACTGCATGACGGTAACCCCTACCAGCGAAAAGCAGAGTCTGGGTCCCCGAAGGCCTCTTTGAGCTGTGCACTAGGCCTGGAATGTCTATAGGGTTTTCTTGTTGCAAATAAACAAGCAGACAGACAGACACACCCCAATCTCCCTAAGCCAGCGTTAGTGAGGTTTCCTATTCATTGCAGCCAGACACAATTCTAATTCGTACAATCTGTAAATGGCAAGGATGGGCTCTCACCACGCCTGCAGAGGTGGGGGAGCAGAGCCCAACGTGCAGAAGATGTGAGAAGATCAGACTTCCCTCTGGGGCTGCATGTGATCCCTGCTCTCCTCATTGCCTGGCACAGACACCTGTCATGGCCATTGCCAGCTCCAGCTGGGCCCATGAGCCCGCCCCCAGCGCGAGGCCCCCAGAGCCTGGGGAAGCCAGGACGCGCTCCCCAGGGTCACTCCTCCCTGAGCTCATGGCTCAGGCAGGTTCATCCCCAGAAAGACACTTTGCATCTCTTCTGCTCATTGCAATTTGGTCACGTCAGAGCAGCCCACAGGACCTGAATGCAATTTTCTCATTGAATTATGCTAAATCCTTCAGGGAAGGAGGCGAAATTATTTAAAACCTATAAAAACTAAAGCAACATTCTGGCTCTATATTTTAACTTTCTGATCATTATTTAGAGTTAACCTTTTCTGCTGCTAAATCACAAACCCATTTTGCTGTATATCAGGCAGCATGGGCCATAAGGCATGGGGAAAAAAAAAAATACCCAGGCAAAGAGTATACCTGGGGATTGCTTCTTGGGCTCGGGCAGATAATAGAAATGGAGGTGGCACTTTGCTCTTAGAAATCAAAAGTATCAGGAGGTGATTCATTGAAGCAGCAGAAAAATGAATTGTAGCTGCGTTGTTATAAATATTAGAGCAATAGATTAGGGCTGAGGTGTGTTTCTGTGGAATAATGCACTGACTGGCAAGATGAGAATTCACAGAACAGGCAGATGAGGGACTGAATCCTATGCCTGGGATCTCGGGAAATTATTTACTCCCTCTGAGCCTCAATGCCCCCATATATAAAATGACAAATATATATATAACTCATTCAATTACCAAGTTAGTACTATTTTTTATTGCCGTCTCTTAAGTGGACAAAACAAGGCATGGAGAAGTCTAGTGACTTGCCTCTACGGTAAAAAGTGGCAAAGGCCTGATTCCAGGCTGGTGGCTTCAGGGACAGGACTGCTTGCAGAGTAGGTAAGAGAGTGAACATAAATTGCTCAAGACAGAGCTTGGCATGTAGCAGGTGCTCAATAAATGCTGGATGAATAATTTGTACACATTTGTATTTATAACCAAATACATATCGTTTGGATAAATACGTTGTGCCAATAACCTTATCAATAGATCAGCCTAATTCCCATTCATCATTTTTCCAGAGTGCCTACAACAAAACCCCCAAATCAGCACGAGGCCCCTTATTGGCCGTTCTTCTAGCACCCTGCATTTTTCCTTCTGGCATTTCAATGCAGTTCACTATTCAGGTGATCAGCTGATTCCTAGGTAACTCCCACTCCAGCCCCGTGGGTCTCACCATCACAGCGACTGGGTGTCTCTGGCTAAGCCCCCACCCTCTTGAGTCCAGCAAGGGCCTCCAGACAGTAAGTAAGCAAACTACTGAGCACTTGGAATATCAGTGCCGTCTAGTCCATTTGGGCTGCTACCAGAAAATCTCATTGACTCAGCGGCTTAAAGAACAAATATTTATTTGTCACCGTTCTGGAGGCTGGGATGTCCAAGATCAAGGTACTGGCAGATCTGGTGTCTACTGAGACCCCTCTGCCTGGTTTGCAGATGACTGTCTTTTCGGTGTAACCCCACACGGCAGAGAGAGAGAGAGAGAATGAGAGAGAGAATGAGAGAGAGAAAGAGAATAAGATCCTGTGTCTCCTCCTCCTCTTATAACGGCATTAATCCCACCATGAGGACTTCCCATAACTACTTCCCAGAGGCCTCACCTCTTAATGCCATCACACCGAAGGTCAATATCTCAACATATAAATCTATGGGGACATGACATTCCATTATAACAAGGGGCATAAGTGCGGGAAGAACCACACACACAGGTGGGGAAGAGACATTATTTTACGTAGTTCCCTATCAATAAGAAGGCCCAGATGGAACAGATGGACAGGACAGGGTGTGACAATTTCTGCAGAAAGAGCTTCTCAGGCAGAAGCAGGTGCTAAGTGCAAAGGCCCTGAGGTGGAAAAGTGCTTGAATGCTCAAGGTCAGTGTTGCTGGAATGGAGTGGGTCCGGTTCAAGGAGTGAAAGGGATGAGGTCAGAGGGCACAGGGGCAGCTAACAGATGATTGACCATGTGAAAGAAGTGAAAACAGACGGAGACAGAACCTGTGTTCTTCTCCACGTTCACCGACAAACGTCTAGTGACCGACACGGCACAGTGTTGGCCAGCTCGGAAATGTTGATGAGCTCTGAGCAATACAAAATCTCAGAGTCTCTGGCCTCAGGAAGAGGGATGGGGCTTGGCCACAGTCTCCCAACATCCAAAGGGCTGTCATTGGATTGGTCTGGGATCGTTCCAGTGGCCAGGCTGGGACCACCGGATCGCTCTGCCATGAAGGCAGAAGACAGAGACAAATATTCAAAAGTCACAATAGCCACATTTCTTCTTCCAGGAAGATGCGGTAGACATACTAGTGCCCTTTTCTTCCAGCGAAGCATGAACAGAATCCCTGGATGTGGTCCATATGACAAACCTCAGAAGTCTGGAAGGTGCAGCTAAGGAGGCAGGCCAGTCAGAAAACTGGACCCAAGAGAAAACACGAGGGTGAGTTTGCTGGGTTTTCATTTCCCCCAACAGATCTCAGGCTTGGAACCTGAGAAAGCAGCAATCTGGAAAAACCAACAGCCACAGATAAAAATAAGCACGGACAAAAGCCTGATCTCTCTAGCTTGAGGACGAGGAAAGGGGCAGCCTAGTGCAACCGGAAACGTTTAGGCAGTAACCATGCTACTGTAGCTAAACGCTAGGGAACAAAGCACTGTGACCTTTCCACCGCCCACACCAGCAAATACCAAGGGGAGAGCCCACCTTTCCACGCTTGTGAGGCGGTAACAAGGCACCCCAAGCCTCCCATTGGGGTGAGATCAGAGGAGTCAGAACAGGGAATAACCAAGCTACCATGTTGACCTCAACAGTCCATTGATTTTCTAAAATATTATTATGGAAAGTAAAGCATACTCATCAAGCATAACGCCTGTGCCTAAATTAAAATTGCTACAATATAAGCAAGGTACATCTGCCTGGTGAGTGAACAACAACAACAAAATCTCTGACAGTAAACAGCAGAAAGAACCCAGGGATCCCAAGCAATCAGGTGGCTAAGGTGATTGGTTCAGGGATGTGCCGGCCACACCATCCAGGAACAGGAGAAAGCGTTTCATTCCAACTATTGGTCAGGAGGGTTTTATGCTGCTCCAAGGAAAGAAAGTCTGAGATGGAACCAACACAGAGAAAACAGAGCTCAGTGATGGAGAAAGACTGAATCAAGTGACAGCCTTTAGGACCTGGATCAAGCCAGACCTGAAGCTATCTTTGTCTCTTCTATTACCTGAGCCAACAAATTCCCTTTACATTTAAGCTGCTTTGGTTTGTTTTCTGCCTCTGGGAACCAAAAGAATCTAAATGACAGCAACGGGTGTAGTATGAGCTCCTCGCTCACTGCAGGTGCGCAAGCAGAGGTGGAATGGTGGTCTTTGTGAGATGTGATGGCAGGATTCCAGCCTTAACAGGAAACACTTTCCTTCTAAGGTACTTTCTTGTTCTCAGGGATAACCTTCCAGGACCTTCTTGGTGAGGTTTTAGGACTCTTTGTTAAGCAGTTAGGCAGAATGCCAATATTTCCCAGAAGGATGAATCAGCCCAGGGATCACTGGCTTATCTAGGCCCTTCTCTGAGGTCCTGTCTGGTGGCTCCTCCCTGTGGACTGCAACATCCTGTATGATCTGGCCACTGCTCACCTCCCTGACCTCACCTCGTCCCATTCTCCCTTACACTCCCTCTCTTCCTCTTCAGTCCTTAAATAGAAGAAGCATTTCCTACCTCAGGGCCTTTGCACTTACTGTTCCCTCTGTCTGAAATGCCCGTCCTCCAGACCTTTCCATGGCTCGTTCCTTCTCAGCTCAGCCAGAAGAGGTCCCCTGCTCAGAGAGGCTCAGTCATCCCTGATTGCCAAATCTAAATCACTCACTCCTACACTTATGCCAGGGACTCTCTGAACCATCCCCATGTCTTATTTCTCTCCTAACACTCTCACGGTCTGAAATTACCTGAAATTTCACTTGCTAATGATCTACAGCTCCCAGATAGAATGCAACCTCCATGAAAGCTAGGACTCCATCTGCTGTGCTCACTGCTATATCCTTGGAGTGCTGATTAGTGCCTGGTGGGAGAAAGAAAGTAAAGAAAGAAACCATAGAGAGAGAACAGAGACAAAGGATAGATGCCAAGAGCTAGGATCGGGAACTGCTGTCCATGAGGCCTTTCTGTCCCCTGGGGACCCTCTAAGCAACCTCCAGAGGTTCAGAGGTCCCTGGTGGCCATGCAGGGAACCAGCTCATGCAAGCACACTTGACTGATACATCTCTGTTCCCTCTCTCTTTTCCTGCTCCCTCATTTCTGCTCCCTGGAATCACCTCCTCAATGGAGTAACTGCACCCAAATCTTGGTCTCAGGCACTGTGTTCAAGGGCACCTAAATGAAGACAGACTTTCGGTGAGATCCACCCAAAGACACATGTGGGAATGCTCATCACAGCTTTGCTCGCAGTAAGATGCGGGGGGAGCTAGAGTAGCTGCCCAATACCAGGGGAACAGGTACTATGAGGGAGTCGGAGGTAGCAGAATAAAGGAGAAGAAGCCCCATGGGAAGGTTTCGGAAACATCAGTCTGAGGGGAAATTTAACATGACATTGCTTTTGTAATTAAAAAAGAAAACAGGGCCTCCTGGGTGGCTCAGTCAGTTAGGCATCTGACTCTTGATTTCGGCTCAGGTCACGATCTCAGGATCGTGAGATCGAGCCCCACGTCAGGCTGCACACTCAGCATGGAGTCTGCTTGGGATTCTCTTTCTCCTTTTCCCTCTGCTCTCTCTCTCTAAGCAAATGAATAAAATCTTTAAAAAAGGGGGGGGGGGGCGCCTGGGTGGCTCAGTGGGTTAAGCGTCTACCTTTGGCTCGGGTCATGATCCGGGGGTCCTGGGACCGAGCCCCACGTCAGGCTCCTTGCTGAAGCCTGCTTCTCCCTCTCCTTCTGCCCTTCCCCCGCTCGAGCTCGCTCTCTCATGGGTACTCTCAGTCTCTCTCTCAAATAAATAAATAAAATCTTAAAAAAAAAAAAAAAGAAGAAAGAAAACACACTGCCTTAAAACTCAGCATTATATATTTCTCCAAAATACATACTTATTTAAGAACCCATTTAAAATGCATTAGAGCGGCTGCCTCTGGGGGAGCGGTGACATGGGGCGAGAGAAGGGAGATCAAGAGACATAAAATGTCTATGGTACATCGACTGGACCACCTCGGCGCCCCAAGAAGCGTGCTTCATTCACTTCTGCGCAACCAAGGTCCAAAAATACAAATCAAAAATCATGTTACCGCAAATCCATCTTCTCTTCACCTAAACAGCTTCCACTCACCCTTTCGTAGCCCAGGGCACAGGCTCCCTGACTCAGACAGCACCCCCGTTACGTGCCCCCAGGGGGTCCGTAGCAAGTGCCACTTCCCATGTATTGCTGTCCTTCCTAGCCCGCGTCCGTGTCCCCCCATTCCTTTCTGGCTTTGGGAGGGCAGCAAATACATGTCTGCTCTCCCATCTCCCCCTGCCCCTCCCCTGATTAGATCCCAACACCTGAGGCGGCATTTGGTGCTCGGCAGACTGCACGGCTGAGTGAGTCAAGACGTTCGTGAGAAAGGCAGTCATCAGAGCCATACACACACACGACAGAGGCACGCTGGCTGGTATCCCACGGATCAAACCACACATACGCTCAGAAAGCGCGTCACAGAGCCATGCCGCACAACACACACGAACGACAGGGAAACACACATCAAGTGTGCCCCGATGTGCACGCGCAGAGACCTGCATCCCACAAAGGCTCGGGGCACCAGCTTCCATTCAGTCGCCTCACTCCAGCCTTAATCCTCCCCTCCCCCATCTCCTGGACCTTCCCCAGGGGCGCCCACCTGCACCCCTCCCTGGGTAATAGGAATCCCCCACTTCCAAAGGCAAACTTCATTTGCATTTTCTATCCACCAGTTTTTCCCCTTTAAAATGTCTTCTCCAGCTCAGGCCCATACCCGGGTTTGCTCTGGAAACCCCACGCCTTCCTCCTGAGACCGTGCCAGCAAAGCTTCCAGCTTAGCTGGCAAAGCGAATCAAGCTGCCTCCAGCCCGCCCACCTCCCCTTCAAAGCCTGGCCCATTAGTACCAACTGGGGGGCCTTGGCAGGATAAACAGATAAAAGGCAGACTGCTTTGTCATTTCGGAAAATAAAAACAAAGGGAGCAGTCAAGGAAGGGAAAGCAGATAAAGCTGCAGGCGTTTAGAGAAAGGTGCCCCCCCCCCCCCGGCCCCAAAACAGTCAGGGTCTAGACAACTGCAGGTTTCCCTCTCCTGCCCTCGGAAAAAGAACCCATGGGCAGTTATCAGGGGCTTGCAACCACAGTTTTAATTAGAGCCCACACCCTGAATAGTAGGTCTCAAGGAGGCTGGAGCTTCTCTACCAGGCATTGCACAGGGCCTGCAAATGCAAAGGACGTGCAACTGTGATCATCTGTGTTTTGAGCAATCAGACGCAAGCAAGACAGAAACCTGTGGACACACACACCTTGTCATCAGCATTAAGTAAATGTCAACTACGACAAGGCAAGGGCTTTGTATTTGTTATCTCATTTAATCTTCACAACTCTGTGTGAAGGATCAGAGAGGTTTTGTTCATTTGCCGGAGGACACACAGCCAGCAGGAAGCAGGTGCAGGTTTGGAAAGCAGACCTTTTATTCATTCATTCATTTGTTCTTTTGTTCTTCTAGTACTCGCTGAGCACCTACTATGTGCCAGGCTCTGTGGTGGGCTCAGAGAACAAAGTATTGAACACAAAGGATATTCCCCAGTAAGACAGTCTTCAGAACGGGAGAAGATCTTTACAAGCAACATATCAGATAAAGGGCTAGTATCCAAAATCTATAAAGAACTTATCAAACTCAACACCCAAAAGACAAATAATCCAGTTAAGAAATGGGCAGAAGACATGAATAGATATTTTTCCAAAGACATACAAATAGCCAACAGACACATGGAAAGATGCTCCATATCACTCGGCATCAGGGAAATACAAATCCAAACCACGATGAGATTCCACCTCACACCAGTCAGAATGGCTGAAATTAACAATACAAGAAACATCAAGTGTTGGCAAGGATGAGGAGAAAGGGGAACTGTCTTTCACTGTTGGTGGGAATGCAAACTGGTGCAGTATGGAGGTTCCTCAAAAAGTTAAAAATAGAGCTACCGTAGGACACAGCAATTGCACTACTAGGTATTTACCCAGAGGATACAAACATAATGATTCAAAGGGGCACCTGCACCCCAATGTGCATAGCAGCAATGTCCACAATAGCCAAACTATGGAAAGAGCCCAGATGGCCATCAACTGATGAACGGATAAAGAAGATGTGGTATATATATACTATGGAATATCACACAGCCATCAAAAAGAATGAAATCTTGCCATTTGCATCAATGTGGATGGAACTAGAGAGTATTACGCTAAGCCAATTCAGTCAGTCAGAGAAAGACAAATATCATATGATCTCACTCATATATGGAATTTAAGAAACAAAACAGATAAACACAGGGGTGAAAAGGAGGGAGACAAACCATAAAACAGATGAAAACCTGAGGGGAGAGGGCCAGAGGACGGGTTAAATGGGTGATGGGGATTAAGGAGGGCACTTATGATGAGCACTGGGTGAAAAAGAAAAAAAAAAAAGAGAAAATGAAAAAGAAAAAAAGAAATGTTCCCCTGTGATCTAAATGAAAGTGGTGTTTGAAGAACTGGAAATATGTGGAATGACTTATTAAAATTTAGTAGGCAGACTTGAGGGTATTTGGGGATTGATTACATATGGAGGAGAACAGGTATGTCATAAAAATGGGGAGGGGGGAACGTGAATTGTCATTAATAATATTATTATTAGCCAATATATAATGCTTATTACATATCAGGTACTTTTCTGTGTCTCTCGGAAAGCCTCCCAGCATGTACCACTGTTGTACCATTACACAGAAAAGTAAGGTGGCATGCTGGGTAACTTGCCCAAGGCCACCAACTAGTAAGTGCTGTGGCTGCGGAACCCACATGCCACCTAGCTGTGGATAACACTACTCTCAGAGAATTTCTCTTTCCCAATCCCAGACCCCTGTGTACCCAGGTAGGCTGAGAAGGAGGGAAAGAAGGCAGACCAATAAGAATCATCCTTGCCTATTTTCTCTGCCCTGACAAAGTGTCCGAGAGATCCCAGGATCCAGGAGACCTGAGGTTGACCTTGATCTGGCCTGGATGCAGACCACCACCATCTTTACTGTCTACTTAAGGTGATGGCTGCCTCTGGGCAGGGCAAAGGGGAAGGTCTTGGGGTTACCGTGTTTAACTCCTTGGGGAAGCTCCACGGTGCTAACCTACTTAGCTCTGAAACTAAAACTGCCATCAAGAGTCAGACACAGAAACAGTCCCTTTACTTATTTCCAACACAGCTTTCTCCAACAAGTATCATTCACACTGACACTCACTCAAAGTATGGTGCTACGTAGAAATGCAGAATCCAGGCCCCACCCCAGAGCTACTCAAGCAGAATCTGCATTTAAACAAGATTCCCAAGTGACTGTTTGCACATCCAAGTTTGAGAAACACTGGTCTAGGCCACATTTCAGACCTCAGGCTCAACCCAGGGATTTGACACCATCCCAAGGGAAACCCCATCTTATTATCCATTAGCCTCATTCTGCTTGGATATTCAAACTATTTCCCCAACATACCATCCAAACAACTTGGCTGCCTTGTGAATGAAGTGTTGACAGCAATCAAGACCACTCAATGGCCTCTCTAAACCCTCCTGGGGAGTATGTCAGTGTTTCTTGTTTCCTGTGGAGGCCACTGGAGGAATTCCTAATATCCTCCATGGCGAGAGAAAAGAGAGCATTCAAGCAGGAGGGAGTGGCTTTCAGTGATATGAAACCAAGGTCCAATGAATGCTGAAGTGTGCCCAGTGGACTTTCCAACTGTCACCCATGGTCTTTGAAAGAGAACAAGATGGCGGAGGTAGAAGCAGACAGGCTGGCATGGGAACGGATCAGAGAGAATGTAGACCCCTTTTCCAGAAGTAAAAGTGACCCAGCAAAGTTGAAGGAAGAAGTGGCGATAGGGTAGTCTGAGACCTCTTGTTATTGTCTTTTGATTCTTATGGTTTTGTTTCATTTTTTTTTTTAAATGGAGAGTTTTGAGGACCCCTGAGAGTGGATTGGACAACCCCTATGAAGACCAATATGTCTCCGGCCAGATGCATTGTAAATGCACATGCTCCAGGCAATTCTGCTTCTGGGAATGTACACCACAGATACGCTTGCACATGTGAGAAATGATGTGTATGCCCCAGATATGCGCTGCAGCCTCCTGCGAAACTAGAAGATTGGACAACCCAAGTGCCCATCGGTAGGGGACTGGTTCCATCAACTACGGAAAATCCGTTCTATGTAATGCCACATGGCTAGGAAAGGGCTGTGGAACTTCTCTGTGTGTTGCTGTGAAATGATCTCCAGGATACACAAGGTGAAGAAAAGGAAGATGAACAACAGTGTGTAATGGGACCACATGCATCCTAAGATCCTCTGGAGCCCTACACTGCAACTAGCAAGTCTGGTAGTCTCCCGGAGGAAAACTGGGTTGTGATGACAGGGTAGGAGGGGGACTCACACTTTTGAACCTTCTGCTTGTATCTCTGTATCAACCAACTATTGCTGTGAAGTCAAAGGCCACAGAATCTCAGCTTGGGCTTCGCCAGGCTGGGCTGCAGGCTACAGGTTGGATGTGGGTGGTGGGCTGGGTCTACTCTGTATGTCTCTGGCTCCTGAAGAACAGAAGGAAAGGACAGCACATGCAGCTACTCTCGAGACCTGTGCTCAGAAGCGGCATGCCACCACTTCCGCCGAAGCGAGCCCCAGAATCAAAGGGCAGAGACGCACGTGCCATCCCCAGCGCGAGGAGCTTCCGGGGCGCCTGGCAAAGGGCATGGGCGTAGGAAGAGGTCCCCCAGAGATGTATTACCTGTCTAAAAATACGTATTATTTAAGTGGAAAAAGACAATACATAGGCAAATGCACACACACATGCACACTCTAGTAACCACTGAGGACGGACCGACAGAGAGAGTAGAGGCGCCTGGCCAGACCCAAGAAGGGATCCTTCAGGAGCCGCAGCCTGGGAGGGGGAAGAATGCAGCCAGAGCCCGGCTGGAGCGCAGGGCACAGCCCAAAGGACTGATGAGGAAGAAAGCACGCAGGAGCGGGGACAGGCAGGGGCAAGCTTGTTCTCCACACAGCAGCTGGCGTGCCCTTTCAGAAGTATCAGCTAGATCATGGGAATTTCCTGCTCAAAACCCTCCACTGCCCTTAGAGAAAACCCAGAGTCCTCACTACAGCCTTCAAGGCACAGCACGATCTGCCCCTGCCCCTCTGATCTCCTCTCCCCCACTCCCCTCACTGACTGTGCTCCAGTCACATGGACCCCCTTTATTCCAGCCCCAGGGGCTCCGCACTGGCGGCTTCCTCCTTTAGAATGACCTTCCCCAGCTCCTCTCAAGGCTGGCCTTCCGGTGGTGTTCAGAGCTCACCTTCACAGTCCTATCTCCGTAAATGGCCTTCCCCAGAGTGAGCACACGAACTCACACAACCACGCACGCCTATTCTTCTTCCCGGTTCCATTGTCTTTCCGGCACTCATCACTGCCTGAATCACCATGTAAATGAATTCACTTCTTGCTTGTTCATTGTGGCTCCCCTCGTTCACACACAAGCTCCATGGCGTCAAGGACTCTGCCCCACTCATCACTGGGCAGCCGCATCTAACACAGTGCCGGGAACACAGGAGGCACTCAATTAAAAAAAATAAAATAAGGACAAATGAATGAAAGGAGGTAGAAAGTTGAAAGACTTTTCTGGCAGTTTCTATCATCTCTATAAGCTAGGAGATCAGATCATTTGCTAAGAAGGAGGGAGGTGTTGTCTGTTATGGGGGAATGGGAAGGTAAAGAGCTCTTTGGGGGTTTCCAGGAAACAAGGAGGATGCAGCTGAGGCTGGAGACCATGAGATTGTAGCACCATCATTCCAAGAGTATCATTGGGTTCTTCTCTCTGCCTGTACGATGAAAAGTAACAGGGAGTGTTGAAAATCCCGTGGGGAGGTCTCCAGGAGGGTATGCGGTGGACGGACTGTCGCCATGGACCCCGTTACTCCTGCCTCTTTCTACCCACGCTCTTTGGCACTGCCCTCCCACCAGACTCTGGGATTGACCACTGGACTTGCTTTGGCCAATAGGATTCCAGCAAACTCAGCGCAAGCTGAGATTTTTGAAAGTGCTTGTGCGTTTTGCTACCCTCCCCTGGTGCTCTGCTCCTGCCATGAGAACACATCCAGGCTGGCCAAGGCCATCCTAGACCAGCCAGCCCCCAGCTGATCCACCAGCTGACCGGAGACGTGTGAGCAGCCACCCCAGCCCGGAATGGCCAACCCCTTCAACTGACCCAGAGACTCGTGAGGAACCATAAAGGGTGGTTGTTTTAAGTCCTGAACTTTGGGTTGGTTCTTGTGCAGCATTATAATGACAATACGTAACTGATAGAGGGTACAACGGAAGGACAAGGACGTGAAGTAACGAAGACTAATGGCCAAGTGAGGGGATGAAACTAAGTGATGTCATACCAGATCACTTTCCACCATATCACAAACAGGCTTAGGCAAGATTGGCCCCAAGTGTTCGAGGCTGCTAGAAAACTCTATGAATACAGAGTTCAGTTTTGGCAGATTTCCCCCACTGTTATCCACAAACCCCCAGGTCGGGCTGATAGGAGAACAGGTAATGAAGGTTCTGGACGATGTGACGCAGCAGGACAGTTTGGACATGATCACATCTAATCCTGGCAACAACCCCAGGTGGTAGATGTTTTGTCCCCATTGTACAGCTGGGATAACTGAGGCTCAGAGCCCGTCTGGAGTCCCACAGCCAGTGAGTGGGAATGCAGGCACTGGCCAGGGCAGTCGGACTGCAAGGCCCCAGCTGCTTCTAGCACACAGGCTCCTGAGAGAGAGGGTCTGAGGAGCAGGTCACCCCCAGCCTTGTCCCCTCTCCATGCCACCTCCTGGCAGCCCAGCCCCACTGTCCCTTGCCCTGATTGGCCTGCTGAGTGTACAGCCTGCTAGACCATCCCCTTTTGTTTAAAATCTCTTCAGCAGATGGAAGGAAACTTGGCAATTACCTCTGCACACAGCTTTAAGTACACATACTGGCCAATCTTTACAGATTTAATTGTCTATAAAATTACTCTGTGTGCAATTCCCATATGGATCTTCAGGGCCCAGCCTGCTTCTTAGCCAGGGCTCTCTCCCAGGCTGGGGCACAGCTACTGATTAGGGGCCATCTGCTCTGTGGGTTCAACACAAAATGAGGCTATTTACCAGATGTGCGACTCTGAGCGGGTGACAAACCACCCAGGCCTCGGTTTCCTCATCTGCAAATGGGAACAATCACGATAACTTGTCAGGGGGCTGGAAAAGTGAAAATCAAGCAACACTGGTGAAACTCCTGGTACCGTGCCTCACACAATGTGGCAGCTACTATTTTAAGGTCTTAACCCACTCTTTTCCCCTCTATTTTCTGGAGCCCTTTGTCTCCCCTCTGCATTCTTCAGCCCTGCTGCTACCTAGTCACACATGTATTAACTCAGGGGACAGGAGACTCCACGGAAGAAATGAGATGTAAGAAATGAGCAAGGCTCTAAAGCTTCAAAACACTGACCCCTGCCGAATTCAAGGTATAAGGTTCATACCATAAGGCGGAGACCGGAAAAAGAATAAATGAAGAGCCAAGGTATCAGCGAGGAACCATTCATTCTCCAGCAGGTAACAGAAAACCCAACTCTAGGAGCGCGCTAAAACCTCAACAGGACTTCACTGGTTCAGGGGATAGACGGGGGCCAGCAGGAGAGCTGCTTGAGAGGTGGCTGGCCCAGGAGCTCAACAGTGTCACCCTACATGGTCCACCCGCCCTCCCTGCCTTCAGTGGGGGCTGCCCCCCCAAACAAGGCTGGAGCCTTCCGTGGAGATAAAATGGCTGGCAGGGGTTTCCAGGGCCCTCCTTTCAACAAGGGGGAGGAAATCATGCATCTCCAGGTAGCTCCTCCCAGAACCCTCCAGCCAACACTCCCTCTCTTCTCATTGGTCCAAAACAGGCCACATGTCCATCTCTGACCCAATCCCTGGAGGGATGACTCCTACAGATTAGGTAAATCCAATGAGAACTCATCCCTGGGACTGTGGTCTCTCCCTTCCAATCACTGAGAGGCTATGGGGGGGCAAAGTGGAGCTTCTTTAATTAGTGAAGTATTCAAGGCAAAAAGTTTATGCCACAGTGCATAGACTAGAAAGAAAACAGATGAACTAAAAATTATATACTAAATATACTAAAAACTATATTATCCTTACTAAATTACCCCTACTCTGAACAAATTTTGTGGGATACTCTTTATTCATTCAACAGTTATTTATAGGGAAGTTCCTGTGGGCTGCTCATGGTCAAGGCAGCTGTCGTTGTCTCTTTTAGAATATGACACCCAGAAGGCAACACAGCTCTCCAAGAGGTCTGACCAGCACAGAGCATCGGGGACCCATCACCTCAGATGATGATAACAATAAGTAGCTAACATTCATCGAGGTGTTACTGGCTGCCAATCATTTCATGTATTAACTCTTTTGATTCACATAAGAGCCCTCTGACAGTAAGTCCTGTTAATTACCCCCATTTTATAGAAGAAGAAACAGAGGCACAGAGCGTAGCAATAACTTCCCCAAGATCACACAACTAATTAGTGGAAAACTGGGATTTAATCCAAATAGGCTTGTTCAAGCTTGTATGCTCTACGGCCTCTCCTTCTAGATGCCACAGTTCACAGAAGACTCCTGACAGGAGCATTCATTCATTTGCTTGGCAAACACTTATTGACTATGGTATGCCAGACAATCTAGGAGACATTTAAAATCCATTCATCCATTTCTTCAACAAACATTTTTGAATGCCGGCTCTGTACCAAACCCTGTATTTAGTGCCAAGAGACACAGTGGTAAATAGTACTGACCTAGCCCTCGCCTTCGTGAAATGCACAATCTGCATCTTCTCGCTAGTAATGATGAGCATACAGTCAGCTAAAAGCTCAGGGCTGTCATGTACTGTTATACAGTGTGCACACTGCACGATGGCACCCAACCGATGGGGTGAATGAGGGCTGAAATCCACTCCCCTCACCTCACCAAATCCTGTGCTCGGGTACTTAGCTGAATCCCTCCCAAAAGACATCTTTTCTGTTAAGAAAGTTGCCTTTGAAACGCCAAACCACTTGCTAAATAGTGCCACACCCACCCAGCAGGGGGGACTTGCTCTAATTTGCACAAAGGCGCTATGGAGAATAACACTGACCTGGTCAAAGCTGCTCCCACTCCCATCCTCCGTCTTACAAGTCAGGGTTTTGCTTGTGTTGGTTGCTTGGTTTCCAGAAGAGCTGCTGCTCAGCTATGATTTTGGTTCCATTGGAACCAAAGTCTGTCCATTGGAGTGTGTTTGACTTGAGCCCAAGACTTATGCCTGTTGCATTTCATCTCCAAAGAGCTGGTCCTCTTGCAGAGTGCTTGGTGGTGAACTCTTCTTCATGAGGGTTTGTATCTTTTTTTTTTTTTAAGATTTTATTTATTTATTTGACAGAGAGAGACAGCCAGCGAGAGAGGGAAAACAAGCAGGGGGAGTGGGAGAGGAAGAAGCAGGCTCCTAGCGGAGGAGCCTGATGTGGGGCTCGATCCCAGAACACTGGGATCACGCCCTGAGCCGAAGGCAGGCGCTTAACGACTGAGCCACCCAGGCGCCCCTATGCGGGTTTGTATCTTAAGATGTCCATCACTCAGCCAGGAGCCTCAGGGGGAACCAGGAACGTCCAGCTCTTCAGAGGTAAGAAACTCCTCCCCTGTGACTACAGTGGAGGGTCCACCAGCCCAGGGAACCCCAGTCCTGTCCACCTCCACCCCAATCCCAAGCAGAGTTGAAGCAGCAGAGACCAGCGCTGGCACTGGATGCAAGCGTTGCCCAGGTCCCAGTAGCGGGGGCTGTCAACCCTCCGCATGTACATTTCCACCTCCTTCGCCGTTCCCAGGCACTCCGGCTCCCGATATGCTTTATCTCGACTGCCAGCACTTGCTCCTCTTCCCAGGAGGCCCACCTTCCGGCTGCTGGAACCACTTTGCTTATGTGTGCAAAGAGCTAGAACTGGCTTATATCCTGCCTGCCCCTTGGAAGCCCTTACACAATGAATCTTGCAGGGGAATCAATACCCCGGCTGCCTTTCCCAGGCCGGCTCCAATGAGGAGGTGTCACCGGCATGCCTCCAGGGCCTCCCAGTGGAAATGAGCCCCAGGTCCACGCAGTGGGGTCCACCTTGCCTGACATCACCTTTGCCCCGGCCTTTTTCCTTCTGTGTTACTCTTTCACTCCCCTACTGATTTTCCCTGGGAATGCTTCCTAATAAAAATCTTAACACACAAAACTTTTTATCCAAGGGTCTGATTCAGGGAAATTGATCCTAGAAGCAGGCTAGGCCATGCATGCTGGGCACCCCCTTGGCCCTGCCCCTTTCTAAGCCTGCTCCGTCATTTCAGGAGACATATGTCAAGTGCCACTTGGGGCCAGGCCTGAGCCATTTAACTAAATCTGCTGACTCCCCATGGAATCGATTGCTCACATTTTTTTTTCTCAGACCTCCATGAGAAATGATTTGCAAAGCTCTTTCTCTCTCTCCTCTCTCCTCTCTCCTTTCTCTCTCTCTCTCTCTCTCTCTGTCTCTCTCTCTCTCTCTCGTTAAACTTGGGTGATGGTGTTCAAGGACTCCCCGAGATGTTTCTCTAACTGACAGCTTTATGGGACAATAGCTGCTGATGTTATATGTGTCCTCAGATAGGCAGGTCTTTTTATACTGTGTGTGTCCCCATAAAAATGATTGGTTTTAAGTTGTTATTCTAATATTGCTGTGATTGTAACATTGGAGCCGACAGTCTCCAAAGGAGATGCGTATCGAAGCCTGATGAATAGAAGCGGGGAGGTGCCATCCGTCTGCGCGGCAGGAGGACGAGGCTCATAGCCCACTGTCCGCCGGTGGGTCGGGGCCCAAAGCCTGTTGTCTTGATGTTATTATAAAGACACTGATTCATAAGTGATAGCATCGTAAATAATACAAACTGCCTCCAGACTGGATCCACCCAGAAGTGGCTCATTGTGGCCTGAGAAGGAGGGAGATGGACAGCACCCAGAAGAATGCAGAGAGAAACACACAGATACACGCAGGGGGACAGACAGAGAGGGGTCGAGGCGGGGGGGGGGGGGGGGGAACCAAGCAACGGGTTCAAAAAGAGACAATAAGACAGGGCCACGGGACAGATAGACAGACGGCAGTGGGAATAAGGAGACAAGAGAGACCCATGGACAAAGCCCAAGGCCGACATGCAGAGAGAGAGAGACACAGACACACCAGACACACAGACAGATGCAGACATGGAGACAAGGACCAGATGAGCTGTGAAGACAAATGAGCAAGATCGGGACACATGGGGAGACGGAGGCAGAGACACAGGGTGACAGGCCAGAGGCTAACATCACAGGCAAAAAGAGAAGGCGTGCGGAAGCCCAGCCGATGGGCAGAAGTGGGGAAGATTTAAGAGGAGTGGGTGGAGGACAAAGAGGAAGAGAGGAAGCGGACTGCTGGCAAAGCAGCCTGGCAGTAGGGGCGCTCCCTGGCCGGACAGAGTGAGGAGAGTCTGAGGGGTATGAGTGGGGGCTCCGGAGCCAGACAGGCAGGTTGAAGCCTGCTTCTGTCAATTCTTAGGAGCCGAGTGACTTCGGGCATGTTACTCAGCCTTTCTGTTCCTCAGTTTCCCCATCTGTAACCTGGTGCAAAGAGACAGACATAGCACCTACCCAGCCCCTCACCGCTTGTCCCCAGCACCTCAGCATTGCCTCAGGATAGAAGCGCCTGATGTGGCTCCCAGGGACTCCTACTATGGGGTGTTCACACCGTCATGTGGCAGCCCGAGTGTGGGCCGGGCCTGGTGACTGGCTTCCACCAAACAGGATATGGCGAAAGTGCAGGGATGGCGCTTCTGAGATGCGGTCACCATGGCCTGGGACTATTTCCACCTCCGGAGCTCTGACTCTAGGGGGCAGGACTGCCCCGTGCTGCCCTAAGGAGATACCTGCACGGCAGGGACTTGAGGACTCCCCGCCAGCCGCCAGCAGCCAGACGTGTGAGATGGGGATCCTGGAGGTGCAGCCTCAGCCAGGGGACCCAGATTCCTGACCCACAAGCGAAGACAATTGTTGTTTGAAGCCTCCGTGTTGGGGGCGGGCAGGTAATTTGTTCTGCAGCCATCAATAGCTGGCATAGACTGTGGTTCCCGGAAGGGGCGTTCTGCTGTAACAGCTATGTGGAGATGGGGGGCCGGTGTTGGGGACAAGGCAGAAGGCGGGTGCTGAGGGCACGTTAGGGGTGTGCTGGAGAGAGCCCACACTGTCTTGGACAGGCTGTCATGGAAGTCCGGATGGAGAGGACAGAGTGAGGGCTCAGGAAGAAATGAGCATGTGATTGGAAGGGGGGTTCCCTGTTACCTCCTGACGGAACCCGGGGCAGCATTCTTGCCCTCTGGATCATGGCAAGTGGGAAATGTGCCCGTAAACATGGTGCTGAGTGAAGGGTTAGGTTAGAAGGTGTCCCCTGGCTTTTGCTTGCTGCTTCTAATGAAATGCCACAGTGCCCTCTTCCGTGGTGCCTGGCACGATGGGCCTGCCAGTGACATCACTGTCCTGCTGTTGGGTCCCTAATGCTGCCCATTACTGCCCAATAGTGAACACACTGGGCTCCTTCTCCTGGAGAATACCCAGGCCGAGGAAATGGGGGTAGGGCTTAAGAGTTGCTATGGCACAGGAATAAAGGGGGTGGGGGCTCCCGGGTTCACCGTCCCACGGCAAGATATGAAGAAACTAGCTCAGGGATGAGAGCTAAATTGATCGTGAATTGATCATCTTAACCTCACAAGTGACCAGCTGATCCCAGTCAGATAAGTACCACCAGGACTCTCCCCTCCTTTCCACCTCCTCCTGCGGTCACCCCAGTTTCTAGGCTGTAGGAACTGGGAACTATTGAAGGAAATGAGGTCTTGGAGTTATAACCAGGGGCCAAATCACATAAGGTCCTGCAGACCATGGTAAGGAGTTCAGATTTGATTCCCAGCACCACAGGAAGCCATGGCAGGCATATCAGCAAAGAGCGTCCTGGTTGCATTTATGTGTTAAAGGATCTGTCCTCTGTTGGATGGAAAACAGACTGTAGGGGAGCAAAGGTGGAGGCAGGAATACTAGTTAGAAGGCTAATGCAGGGTCCACTTGAACCAAGAATGGGAGAGGGGCGGTCCGCCCAAAGATGCTGAGCAGACAGGATCACACATCCCCTAGTCTCACTGTCTCTGTGTATCAGTTAGTCACGCTGGGAGAGTGCTGCGTAACAAGCCTCACCTACGTCAGTGGCTTAAAACCATCACTTCTCTTACTCACAGGGCTGCACGTTGACCACAGTAGCTCTGCTCCTAGCATCTCATTGAGGCCCAAACTCAAGGGACAGGGACTATGTGGGGAAAGCTTTTCCCAGGCTGTAAGGTAGAACTCCCAGGGTGGGAAGCAGAACACATGCTGCTCCTGAAGGCCTGGGCTCAGAACTCCCATGTGGTCCCTTCAGCTCACAGTCCATTGGCCCAAACAAGCCTCTGAGTAAGCCTGACACCAAGGGGCACGGTGCGAATATTTTCTGAACAACAAACGAATCCACTGCTGTCCCGTGGATGCTCCTCTGCGCTCAGCTACTCTCTCCTGCTCCCCACTATTCTCCTGCCCCAGGGGGGGTCCCTTCCCCAAGCAACGAGACCCTCCTGCTCCAGCGTACCAAAAGCTAAGTGGTTCTATCATATGCGCTTTCCAGACATTAGCTGCCTGAATCCTCACAGCAAATTCCAGGGCTCTCACATGCATGGCTGTGCCCAGAGGGGTGTGGGGGTATGCAGTGGCCCACCTGCTCAGTGTTCTCTGAGCTTCTCACTGCATCTGTGGGGAGGTGTCAGATCCCAGGGCTGTAGCATCCTGCTCCGTGCCTCGAGTCCTCAAGCTGCAGGCACATCTCCAGTCGAGGCCCCAAGCCTGGCCTGACCACAATGGAAATGCCATCTCATAGTGGACAGAGCTAGAAGGAGCCTTGCTGCCCCAGGGTGAGCACCAAATGGGCCTGGAGGAGGCCTTGACAGCTTATGCTCAGGGCCCCCGCATCTCCAAACCCTGGCCTGACCCACCCAGCTGTGCTTCTCTCTGAGCTCCCTTTCTGGCACCTCCTTGGCCATTTCCTGGCTTCCTCAACACAGCTATGCCCCGAGGCACTCATGATCCCCCAAACCGGCAAACCTGGAGCAGCCGACAAGCCCCCTGCTGGGAAACTGCCCCTCTGCCCACAGCCATGTTGTACCACAGGACCCTGATAGGCACAGCCACAAGCCAACTAACATGGGTCACTCGGCCCCTCTCCGCGCACTCATATAGAGTCCTGGTTGCAAAAGATAGACCTCCTACACAAACTGGCGGAAGCAAAATGGGGCTGTATGAGCTCATGGGAACAAAAATCCTAGGAGAGAAGAGCCGAGGCTTGGCTGGATCCAGAAGCAGAGAAGCAACAATTTATTGAGACTCTGTCTTGACTCTGCTTCCCCGGAGGCTGGCTTTATTCTTCAGTGTCGTGGGTGACCTCTAGTGCTGCTTGGCTATCCTACCGCCTTTGCAACTGAGCACAAACAGAAGGTCTCTCTCCCAAAAGTCCTAGCAAAAGCTCCAAGGTGAGGACCTTTCTAGCTCATATGACCATCCTGGAAAATAATCACAGTGGCCAGGGGCTAGAAGGTGGTGACTGACCCCGCCTGGGTCACAGGTTCACTCCCGGAGCCACCGCGTGAGGGGAAGGGAAGAATCCTACCACCGCTGCATGGACACAGGGGAGAGGGGTGGGGAGGCATTCCCCGATAGAAAATCAAGGGGCTGCTCCCAGTAGAGTGGGTGGCGGCTACACAGCCCCAAGCAGACATTCTGCAAGTCTCTCCGGGATCGGGACTCCGCACCTGTCAACGAAGGCTCATCCTGTGGATGGAGATATGAGCCAGGAATCTGCAAGGCGATGGTGTGTGCACAGAGGCAGAGAGCAGGACAAATAAAATACGCTGTATGGAGCAAAGAGACGAGAAGCCAAGCCCTCCCCAGATCACAGAACATTTTCAACGTCTCAGTCCCTTGTGAGGCTAGACTCTGACGACATTCCCATTAAGTCCAGGAGGGAAGAGATTGTGTCCAACATGTATTTTCTGCAAGGGGCAACAACCCGTTTCCCTCGGTGGAAGCATTTCCTCCTTCCCACCGAGTCCAACAGGGAGCACGTGACCCAGCCTAGCCAATCATCTCACTCCATGCCCCTCCTGGCCAGTGATTGGCTCAGAGACAGGCATGGAGCAAAGCCAGGCCCCTAGGACTCAATTTCTAGGACCTTTATTGGAACCTCTGGGCCAGGGATGGTCTCTATAGGACGGACTGCCGGGCTGAGGGCTGCTGTCACCCTGAAGCCATGAAGGAGCCTGAGGAAGAAGCCAGCACGGAAGGAAGCAGACATGACAGATGGAAACATATTACGAAGACATTGTTCGAGCTTCTAGATTCAGCTACACCTGCAGACAGACTCCATCCCCTGGAGCTTTTGGCTATGCAAAGCAATGAATACCCCCTTTTTTTTTTTTTTTTTTTTTTGCTTAATAAGTTAAAATTGGAGCTTCTGTCCCTTGTAATCCAGAAAGTCCTGATTAGCAGACTCTCCCTCAAGCCATCCTCCTCCCTTCAGTTCTTACTGTTTGCTTGGTTACCTGTGAGAAAGCAGACAGAAATCAGAAGAAGGAGCAGTAGGAGCCCGAGGAGGGTGTCTCTCCCCAGAGAACCTCAGTGGCAGGTCCCAAGCACCACCAGCTTATCTGTAAGATCCAACCTTCCCTACCAGAGACAAATCTGCCTGAGATGCAACATGGCCCCACAGCTCTGCTCAGTCCATCTGGTGGACTCTGGAGTGAAATCTCCCATCCACATCCCGGTACAAAGCCTCCCTTAGCCCTGTACTCAGGCCTCCTTTGCTACTGATCACTCCACGAATGAGAACAGGGTTAAGACTGTCAGGCACTGCCTGATCCCTCCTTGTCTCTTTGTAGATGAGTTACAGAAGGACAATAGTCTAGGGTTCCCCTCCTGCTGGTGCCTTGTGCCATTTTACAGACAACCCAGCTTATGGTTGGCCTGACTCATGGACCCAGCAGCCACCTAAACTCTGCTCCTGCTGCATTCCTCGCCCCCCACTGGAGCTCTGGGAACCAGACTGCCCGAAGATACTAGAAGCATCTGTTGTACCCTTGGGGAGACAGCAAAGTGAATGTGGTGCAAAGAGCACAGGCTTTGAAGTCAGACCTGGGACCCCAGGCAAGTTATTTACGCTCTCTGAAACTTAGTTCCCTCATTTGTGAAATGGAGGGGTGATGTCTATCTTGTAGGAATATGTACGGAATAAGGAGCCACGTGCCTAGCCCAGGGCCTGGCGTAGAGTGGGCCCTGGATAAATTCATGTTGCATGGAAGGAAGGCAGGCAGGATAGAAGGAAGGAGGGCAGGAGGGAGGGAAGGAGAGAGAGAGGGGGACCAACCTGGCATCATCTTCAGCATATTACAGGTGCTCAACACTCACTCATCCCCTCCGACCCCGTCTCCCACTTTGCCCCCGACAATCCAGGCACTTTCTGTAGTTTTCCCCAGTGTTGTCTGGTCCAGTCCTGATACCATCCCCGTGGTGCCTTACTCTGCAGTCCCCCACCCCCCCCCCAGCCCAGCTCACCCACCAGAGGCCCAGCTGTACTGCCGCCAGAGAGAAAGCGAAGCATCCAGCCTGGTGGTTCCAAGCCACAAGAATCCCAGAGATAACCTCCTTCAGACGCAGCTTTCCCATAGGCCTTCTCGTCCATCCCGGAAGCCTGGGGGCAGATCAGCCACACATGCAGCCTGACACGTCCCTGGAGCCCCGCCCACCCGAGACATCAGGCAGCATGAGCAGGTGCTTCTGTTGACAGAACACCTATTTTGTGCCAGGTTGCAAACTGGTGCAAACTCACTCCAGCCCACAGATGTGTTTTGTTTGGCCCAACAGGTGTTTAAATATTTGAATAACTTACCAGCATTTAAATATCGGAAAATCTAACAACAAAATCTCCTTCAACACAATCTAGAGATCTGGACCCACATAGCTGGGTATGGGCAGCCCCTCTTGACTGACACGGACTCCCATTTGCCACAGTCTCTGCCACACGGAACTTTCAGGCCTTTGGATGTAGGATTTCTGAGGCAACAATAACAAATTCCAGCATATAGATTAGAAAGGAAGAAATGAAACTTAACTCCTTATTTGCAGATGACATGATTATCCATGTGGAAAATTCCAAGGAATCTACACACACATGCACGCACACACACACACACACACACACACACACCAAGAACTGATAAGTGAATTCAGCAAGGTCACAGGTTACAAGAGCAACGTATAAGGACCCATTGCATCTCTATCATTGAACAAGTAGAATCTGAAATTAAATACCATTTACAATTGCTCAGAAAAATGAAACACTTAGGCATTAATCCAGCAAAATATTACAAGGGTTCTATGTGGAAAACTACAAAATGTTGATGAAATAAATCAAAGAAGATCTAAATAAATGGAGAAATACATGGATTGGAAGACCCAACATAGTAAAGACATCCATTCTCCCCAAGTTGATATACAGCTTTAGCATAATTCCTATCAAAATCCCATCAAGATTTTTTTTTGTACATAAAAGCAAGCTTATTCTAAAATGCATATGGAAAGGCAAAGGAAACTAGAATTCGAACATTTTGTAAAAGAACAAAGTGGGAGGAGCCATACTCCCCACTTTCAAGATTTACTCTACGGAAATGAAGACAGTGTGTGACCATTAGAGGGACAGACACAGAGATCAATGGAACAGAATAGAAGACCAAAAATGGCCACACCCAAGTATGGCCAACTGGTTTTTGACAAAAGTGCAAAGGCAATTCAATGGAGGAAGAATAGTTTTTTCAGTAAATGGAGCTGGAGCATTTGGGTAGCCACAGGGAAAAATTATAATAAATTTAATGAGAGAAGGGATGTCACTCTGTTTTGTTTTTGGTTTTTAAAAGGATTTATTTATTTATTCGAGAGAGAGCAAGGGTGAGAGGCAGAGGGAGACAGAGTCTCAAGCAGACTCTGCTGAGAGCCACATGGGGCTCGATCTCACAACCCTGAGATCACAACCTGAGCCGAGGGCACCTGGGTGGCTCAGTCAGTTAAGCATCTGCCTTTGGCTCAGGTCATGATCCCAGCGTCCTGGGATCAAGTCCCACATGCGGCTCCTCAATCAGCAGGGAGCCTGCTTCTCCCTCTGCCTGCCACTCCCCCTGCTTGTGTCCCCGCCATCCCCCCATCTCTCTCTCTGACAAATAAATAAATAAAATCTTAAAAAACAACCTGAGTGGAAGCCAAGAGTCAGACACTTCACCAACTGAGCCACCCAGGCGCCCCTCACTCTGTTTTGTACACAGCTCTTCCCCAGGCACTTACCACAGTAATTGGCACATAGTAAGTGCTTAATATTTGTCAAATGATGAGTAGTTATAAAAGCACTGTGTTCCAGGGACAGGTGTTGCTATCTCTGTATGATAGGAGGGACATGTGAAGCACAGAGAGGTCAGAAATCTTGCCAGATACCTCACAGCATGTAAGAGGCAGAGCCAATATAGAACATCCGTGAGTTCATGTGGTCCTCCATCGATCCCCTTCTGCCCCCTTTCTGCTGATGGAAGAAACTCAAGTTCAGAGAGACTGCATGGATTTCAGAGGCCCCCACAGCTAGCAGGAGGCAGAGCCAAAATCCAAACAAGAACCTGTCTGACCCCAGGACACCTGCCCCTGCTTTCCAAAGCCTTTCTGGGTGCGGGTTCTCAGACCACCACACCGAGCCACGCTGTCCCTTTTGGCAAACCCTGCCTTTCCCAGTCTCTGCTCAGAACCTGTTGGCATATTAAACCCTGGCTCCCCCTGCGGGGCGCAGTTCACCGAGCCAGCTCATTTATTAATTTGCTTTCCATATTTCCAAACAGAAAGCGGCCGTTGCAGGCAAGACAAATCAATACTGTGCTCCGCAATTCATCCTCATTCGTAGCACATCCCGGCGCGCTATCCCCGGCGCTTTTCACCCAGCCTTCTCCTGATGGGCTCCTGGCTGCTGACGAATAGGATTCTCCGAGGCAGCCACGCCACGTTAGCAGATTAAATCATTAATATCTGCATCGGTCATTTTTACAAGCCTCCCTTCCCCCAAACTCCTCACCACCCTCGTGCTGGGTACACTGTTAGTGACCGGGCGGCAAGGGTAAAGAGGAAATTGCCACTCCTGAGATTTTATTGGCCGCAAGCTCTAAGTTATTGATCCCCCCCCCCCCCGCTTCTCTGAACTCGGGTATCCTGCCCAGAGTTGCAGAAATTATAGAGATGGACGATGAATACAGCCTTGCTGATGCCACCTGCTCTGTTTGCCACGAACTTTTCTTGTCTTCCCACGAAGGGGAGAAAGGCGGTCTCCTCACATTCGTTCTGTGGACCCAGTTTAAAATGGAGCACTTACTCTTCGCCAACCACTGCTAAGCGGTGTCCAAGTGACGCTCCCTGAGGCCTCCCAGCACCCCGCAGAGGGAGGAATTACCATTAGCTCTTTCCCTGGGGTTCTGGGATTTCCCCCAGATTACAGGGGACGTGAACGCAGGTGTGCGTAACTCCAGTGACTGTGCTTGTGACAGCACCCACCCTCCGTTAGCTCCAAGAGAGGGCACAGGTACAAAGAGAATAGATGTCCAGTGTGATGGATGGGGTGTTTGTGCTCTACCCCCCAAATTCACGCATCAAAGCCCTAAGCCCTAATGTGACGGTATTGGAAAGTGGGGCCTTTGGGAGGTCATTAGGCTAGATGGGGTCATGAAGATGGGGACTCCTAATGAGATCGGTGTCCTTATAAGAAGAGGAAGCCACCAGAGGCATGTGCTCTCGCTCTCTCTCTCCCTCTCTCTCTCTCTCTCCACCATGTGAGGACACCATGAGAAGGCGGCCGTCTCCCAGCCAGGAAGAGAGCCTCCCCAGGAACCTGACCATGCTGCCACCTTGAACTTGGACTTCCCAGCTGCCAAAACTGGGAGAAAAGAATCTGTGTGTTGAAACCACCCAATCTCTGGTATTTCGTTATAGCAGCCAGAGCAGATGAAGATATCAGAAGCACCGCTCTGTGCGGGAGCAGGGGCTGCAGGTCAGCCCAGGGAGGCAGGGAGGACAGGGGCAAGATGCTGGGAGGCACTCACACCTTCCACTGCCCTTAAGTGAGTCTACCGACCTGAACTTCCCCCACCTTCAAAGCAGTAGAGAATTGAAGGCATTCCCTCTTAAGTTCCAGAAGGTTTAACTTTATCTCCGAAGGAGCGGACAATAAATATTTTAGGCTTTGCAGGCCCCACAGCTCTTTCACAAGGCTCAGGCTCTGCCATTGTAGCACAGAGGTGGCCACGGACAATAGGTGGATGAATGGGCATGGCTGCATTCCAATCAAATTGTATTTACAAAAACAGGCAGCCGGCCAGATGTAGCCTGACAGCCATAACCTCCTGTCCTGGAGGATGGGGATTTTAGGAGCAAGAGTAGTGGGATTTCTGGACCCTTGACACTGAGCTTGCATCATGCAGTGGGGCCAAGATGTAGGACATGTCAGCACAGGGAGGGGAGGAGCAGAGTCCCCAGCAAAGTGGCCGGATGAAATGCAAAACCTCTTTCGCGGAGTGGAAACCAAACTGGAGTCAGCCATGGTAACAGGGCAGAAATCACAGCTCATGATAATAATAAAAGTAAAAAGACTGAAGTCCTTACAGTGGTCCACAAGGTGCTCATGATATTCTCCCCCCCAGTACTAGCTCCCTGATCTCATCTCCCACTGCCCCTGTCCCTGTCCGTGCATCCACACTGGCCTCCTCCCCCTTCCTCAAACATCCAAGCTTGCTCTCACTGCGGGGTCTTTGCACATGCTGTTCCCTCTGCCTGGACCATAACCCATGGGCTAGCCTGCCAGAGGATTAGATCACAGGAACACTGCCAAGCTGTCCCAGCTGAAGCCATCCTGGACTGGCTAGCCCCAGGCCAACCTACCGGCTGACCATGAATGAGTCTGCTCAAGATCAGCCCCTGGTCCAGACGGGCAGAGCGACACAACCAAACTGCGGATGGAAGAAATAATAAGTGTTCACAGCTTTCGGGCTTGTCTTCATTTTGGAGCAATAGCTAACTGGCTGAGGAGACTGTGCCCTCAACGTGCTATACAAATAATACGAGCATTACTCTGGTCCTCCAAGTTCTTCATTGGGAACATGAGAGAATCATAAAATTTTCCTCCTTCTCTTGCCTGATGTTTCAGCAACATTCAGCGCTGCGGTTCACACCCCTTTTCTGAAACTCTTCCTCCCCTGGGCTTTTGTGGTACCAGAGTCCTGTGGTTCTCCAGCTTCTTCTCTCTGTTCCCAGATTGAACTGACTCCAGAGTTTGAACTCACTGCCTTTCCCCAGCGGTTGGCTAACTGGATTCCGGGGAGCCCTGCGATTCGGCAGGAAGCATCGGGGAACAAGGGAAAGCTCAGCAGTCAACACCCTGTACTTTTGGTCCATCTCTTTGACTACACGTGTCCCCCCAGGAATCAGGAACCCTTACTTCCTCTCCTTATCTACAGCCTTGATCCGGAACCATGTACTTCAACTAATCTTGAACCTGGCTCTCCACCCCTCTTTGACTTCTCTGGTTCCTGCCCAAGGCCTCCTGCTTACCCCTTGGATTTGAGACTCTTGGTACCACCTTTTCATCTCTATCTTCTGACTTCTTTCCAAAACTTCCAGCCAGACTTACCCATTAGATAAGACCTCTTCAGACTGATCTGTTCTTCTGACCGACATGGCTCCTTCCATGTCCAGGACCCAGTGGTTGACAAATACCCTTGGTTCACCCTACCCTGTGAGTGGGACTGGGGTCCGTGGTGACCTTTAACACTCATTAATAATTTTGGCAGCTGATTTAGCCTTCCTCTCCACCCCCGAGTCCTTGGGCACATTGATGTCCAATGTGAATGAACCAGTTCCCTTCTTCACCTCCCTGCGCCTTAACCTCCCCATTCCCATGGACTTTCTTTTCCATCCGCTTCAGCCACCCACACCCATGATCATGACATGCTCAAGCTTGAGCTTGAGTCCCAGTCTCCTCCTTACCAACCACAACCTCCTATCAATTCAACCAAGCCCCCCACTTACATTCATACTCACAACCCCTTCCATCTCTTCCTGGTCCACTCTCCACCAGTGAGCTCCTCTCTTACTTGTATTTTCAACCTCTCCCTCTCCCTCATCTTCACCATTCAATCATGACAAACTGTTTTCAGTCTGGAAAAAATGAAATCCCTCCAGTAGCAGATGCTCTCAGTGCCCTATCCATATCTCCTCAGTTTGCACTGTTGGCATTAAGTCGATCCAACGTCTGATTGCCATCACCTTTGTCTTTTCGCCTGAGGACTTTAGCTGGTTGCCAGAGCCCACGCTCCCCATGTACCTGGCAGGCCAAGTGCCTGGGAACTCATGCATCCTCAACCCCTGAGGTTTAGCTCTCAACCAAGGACTGGTGGGAACCGGTGAATAAATACCCCAGCCCCCTCACCACTCATGGACAATAACTCAGGTGCATGTCCGTACCGTCTTCCAGAGTTAGCCAGTGAGATTAAGCTCCATTTTTCCTCAGTGATTACTTGCTCACAGGGCACTCCCTTTATTGACTTCTTTACCTGTTATGTGTCACTGCACTTCCCTACTGGTGTTTCCTGGGATCACCTCCAAAATAAACTTCTTGCACTTAATCCTGTCTTCTGTCTACTCAATCCAACATCTCCTCTGGGTACCACCTGATCTCTTGCTTCTCTGTCTTGGACCAGCACGTATATATACTCATCTCTCTGCCATTTAATCTGCAACCCACTGCAGTCTGATTCCCGTGCCCAGTGTCTCATCAAAACTGTTTTTTCCTGAATGTATAAAACTGCCTTCCATTTTATTTGGCTCCAATACAACTTTCGATGTGTTGTCCCCCTCTTTTCTGAGAACTCTCTCCTTCTTGGCTTCATGGCATCACCCTCTCTGCCTTCTTCCTACTTCTCTGCCATTCCCCATCAAGTTCTTTCTCAGCTCCTCAAAGCTTCAAATGCCCTCTTAACATCGAGATTCCTAAAGACTCCACCACCTTTGGCTACCTTCTCCCCTATTCTGAGGTTACACACTCTCCTTGGATGCCACTTCCAATTAGGAATGACAGTTGACTTCCCAATTGCTCTGTCTACATACAGCACAATTCCAAGTGTCAGACCTCAACTCCTAACTGCCAATCAAATCCCTCCAAAATGTCCTAAACCCAAATCAGCCTTTCCTTGCCCCTCCCTGATTAACGTCATAACTATCCACGCAGTCACCCAAGCTCCTTGGAGCCATCCTAAACTGCTTCCCCTACTTCACCCAGGAGACACCATTCACCACCCAGTCCTATCAACCCCACCCCTCCTGAATATCTCCCTTCTCCATCCCCATGGTCATGACCCTAGGCCCAGGCCACATCATCTCTTGCTCAGGTCACTGTAATAGCCTCTTTAGCAGTTTCTGTGCCTCCAGTGACTCCAACCCCACCCATCATCTACACTGCTGGCAGAGTAATTCCTTCTGAAGGGTAAATATGAACCCTTTCTTCCTTGCCTTCAACCCTTCCATGATGTCAGTAGCCTCAGGTAAGGCTCAAACCCCTTCACAAGTTTCCAGCTCCCTCCAAGACATAGTCCCTGCCTACCTCTCCAGCCTCACCTCCCACCACTTTGCATGTTTTAGCCTAGTAACTCCCAATGCTGGCTGAACACTAGCATCACCTGGGGAGCTTTAAAGAAATACCAAAGCCTTGACCTCACCCCCAGAAACTATGAATGACTTGGTCAGGGGTGAGGTGCAGGCACTGGTATTTTTCAAAGGTCCCACATGATTCTAACATGCACCTAGAGCTGAAGGCACTGCCTTAACCACAGTGAATGGCTTAAAGTTCCCCACACCTCCTGTGTTCTCCCATGCCTCATGCCCACCCACCCTGCTCCTGCAACACCTTCCTCTCTCTTTGCTTCACATGGCTGACACCTACTTATCCCTTAAAGCTCAGTTCCAGGGAAGCTTCCTGACCCCCAGCTTCCCAGTCTGAGCTAGGAGCCGTCCTCCAAGCTCTCACAGTCCCCTCTGCTTTAGCCTGTTGGAACATTTACCACGTTGAGTATGAACTGTCTGCAGCACTTCATTACCCCAACACCAGGGCTTAGCACATTTAGTAGACTTGTTAGAAGACTCAATACATGTTTGTTGAATGAATGAATGAGCTCCATTCCCTTCTGGCCATTGGAGTAGGAAATGTATTGTCTTTTCACTTCTCCCTCCACCTCTTTTAATTCAATGCCAATGCACATAGTAGGTGCTCAGTAAATATTTGTTGAGTGAATCAATGAATATGAGACACAAGAGACAAGCATCCACCCTGTCCTCATTTTCACGGGAGAGCTCTGGGGAGCAGAGACAAATCAAATTGAACTTCCTACAGTTTTACTAAAATGGAATTTGCCAAAGACGTCCTGAAAAATGGATTTAATTAGGCCCGTTAATAGGGGAGTCATTGGTGGTTAAGATTTAAAGCTGAGGCTGGAAAAGGTATCGATGATTTTACCATTTTAAATTATATAGGAGGTTATTTCTTACTCCCGCCTTAATTAGAAAAATGCATCTCGATGGAACCTCAGCTTTGGAGGGAAATAAAGCCAAAGGTAGAAGCAAGAGCCGATATTTCATTGAAATGGAGCATCAGGTATCACGGCAGAGCACGACCTGGCTCAGCCCAGGTGCGCTCAACCTGGAAGAAGGGGATTAGTAGCACTGCACAGCCAGGTCTCATTACGCTAACGATTGTCACTACAACCCGATGTGGCTTTTAATTGCAAGACACATCCAGGAGAGGGAGAAGTGCAGTGGTCTCTAATGACAGCATGAAATTCCACGTAGGCTTTCAGAGCCCCATGGATTTCTCGCAATCTGTTCTCCCATTAGGCAGTCATAGAGGTCTGAGTTCTCATGGGTTCCTCAATCAGATCCTGGGAGGGACACGCCCCTATTCTTTAGCTCAACACTAGCAGAAATGCTCAGCCATCCCCAGATTATGGGGCCAGGTAAAAGCAGCTCCGTGTGGGGCTCTGGCTTCCTTCAGACCCAAAGAGCCTGGAATACCCATTAGAAGACTTCCCTGGGAACCCGGGAAATGTCTTGATACGTAGTAGGGCATCATTCATCCTACAAATCTTTATTGAATATAGGTAGGTGACAGGCACTAGGGCAGAACCGGGACTAGGGTAAGACAAGTGGGGTACTAAACTCAAGTGCAAAATTGAAAAGAGTGATAAAAAAAAAACTCAGCAATCAGGATAACCAATGTTTTTATGCAATATCATTAAAAATAAAAATGAGTGCAAAAATATCTACAATGAATAAAATACCCAAATTTTAATCACAGAGAGGATCTAAGCCTGCACTTGTGAGACCTGCCTCACCTGCCTCACCCATCCCCAGCCTGGGTTCTAGGCACTGGGGATACAACGGTGACCTGATCAAAACCCGTCCCTCACATAAATACAAGGATGCATGGGAGACAATGAACCAAATAACCAAGTCAAACGTACAGGGTTGGTGAAGGGTCTGATGGAGGGAAATAAAGCAGAGAAGGGGTAATTCCATTGTAAACATCGCCAAACTCCCTCCCAACCCCAGACTCTCTACTACCCAGTGTAGCAGAAGGCACAGGGGCTCTTGGGTCACTCCAAGGACAGCTCCCAGGCCCCTGACCCACGTGCACTAGGTCTTAGGGCAAGCCACTTGCTTTCCAGGCTTCCTTCTTGCGCTCCATCATTGGATGCAAGGAAAAGTGAAAGTTCGTAACAACAAAGACATTTGTGAGCAATCACTCTGCAGGGAGCCTGGTGCCAAGCCCATGGTGTCCATTCCCTCAGGTCACCCTCACGGCAGGACAGCGATAGTGGGTATTTCTACTAGGTGGCAAGCTGACACCTGAGATCAAGCAGCCTGCTCACGGGAGAGTGAGAGGGTTTGAGGTTCTTCAGGCCAAATCCCCAGCCGTAATGGGGGGTACCTGAAACGGAAGCTGGGTTCTGTGCCTCAGTGACCTTAAGCAAGTCTCTGGATCTTTCTGAGCTTTGCTGTCCTCATCTGCAAAATGGGGATCCTCAGGTGGCTCCCCCTCCCAGGACTGTTGAAGCCAGGCGTCTGGCATAGGGCGGGGGCCCCATGAAAGTGAGGACGCCTCCTGCCCCTGTCCCTGCTGCGGTCCCAGTCTCCAAGGCGATGGGGCAGAATCGGCGGGCGAAGTTCAAACACAGCCCATTTCCTATTTTCCTGACAGCCTATTTCATGGATCACAGAGACACAAGTACAGCTGCTTATTCAACGGAGGAAAGAAGGAATTCATTTTCATTCCTTAATACCCGATGTGACCTATTCTCGGTTGATCTCTCCTTTCCAAGGCTGCAGCCCTTCCCGCGGACTTTCAATTTGGCCCGAATAAAGAAAATGTGCAGTAATGACAGAATATCCTGCCCGGAGAATGCTGGGAGCCGAATCACCATCGTGCTGGTAATAAGTCCAAATGAAAGATATTATGTCACCTCGTTTGAATTAAACAGATGAACTATAGTCCTAGACCATTAAAAATGAACCAATCTGCTGGAAGGCTTCCAAGTGCTCAGCGTTCAGGGCCCCTAAAAGGTGCTCAGCTCTAGCGGGGTTTTATATCCTCATTTTCTGCCAATAATTCCTCCACTCTGCGAACGTGGAAGAATAATTTGATGAAAAGGAAGCTGGCCCTTCTGTGGTGGCCCCTTTCCAAGGACAGCCCTGGCTGTGCTAACTCAGGGCCAGCCAAGCCCTCGCTGGTGCCCTCTGCCTGTGAGCAGCCAGGGCGGGGGTTAATTGAGAAGCACCAGGGAGCCACAGGGCAGGCAGCCAGGGCCCATCTGTCGACTGGATGATGCTTTCTCCTCCAGGAGTTCAGGGAGCTCCCCACCTACACTCCAAAAGCCCAGGGAGAGAGGCAGTTGGCAGTGTTGCCTCCCTTTACAAACTTGGAAACTGAGGCACCAGAGTCCAGTGTGCCTGAGGGTGACGGCTGCTGGAGCCCTCCCGGTCCTGCTCTGCTATGTTGCCACTCTCTACGTCCCTGAACATGCAGCTCCCACACACTGTCCACACAGACCCTTCCACGAACCAAGTGGCCTCTCCCTCAAGCTCTGCCCCCCACTTGCTTTGTGGCTCAGGCAGTGCTCCCCTTCTCTGAGAACCTGTGTCCCTATCTGCAAACCTGTAATGCCTGGATCCCCCTCAGAGTAGACTGAACCGGCAGCCAGAAGACTGGGTAGAATCCCAGCTCTGCTGAGTCCAGCCATGCGGACTTCGGAAATCTCCTTCTGCTCACTGAGACTCAGTTTCCTCATCTGTAACTGGGCTTATTAAGCCCAGGCTGTTCTCCAAGGCTTCCTCCACCCTGACACCCCACCCCAGCACCAGAATCCCACCCAACCCGCATTCAAATCTCTCTGGCTGAAGGACTCAGCACCTGGGTGAGATATAACCCTACTCTCTTATTTAATCCACCTCTGAAACGAGCAAGTCTAGCTTGCCTCTTGTTGATGATAAGGAGGTTTTATATCAAAACAGAATAAGAAGAGTAATTAAACCTAGTGAATGTTCCCCAAGTATCAGTCACTGCTCTGGAGGCTCTCCATTTATTCATTCAGCAAAACTTTCTGGAACACGGGAGCCTCTTCCAGGCCCTGGGGCTGCAGCAGGGTCAGCACACACACCCTCCCTGACCTCAAGGCTATCGAGAGCATTTATTGGACCCCTTGCTCGCCAGAGGAAACCAGGCCGAAGAGGTTTGGGTAACTTGACCAGCTGGCACAGCCGGTAGGAGGCAGGGCCTGGGTGGAATCCATGTCTGTCTGACCGCAGAGCCCACGCCACAGAGCCCTCGCCTGGAGCCGCCACACCGCTGGGGACTTGCGGGTTGTTTAGAGCCCGAGGGCTGGCAAGCCAGGGCCTCTGAGAACGGACTTCCCACGACCTGTTGTCTCACCAGATGGTTCTCAAGCTTGAGTGTGCCTGAGAATGTCTGAGGAGGAATCTCTTCACAAAATTGTGGGCCTGACATGTGAAATGGGTTTCCAGGGGGTCATACTGATGACATGTGACTTCAGCTCAGGTTAGGATGACCAACTCAACCCAGGTTGCTCACTACTGTTCAGTTTTCAGAAAGAAAGTCCCACATCCCAGAAACCCCCTCGGTCATGTGTTGAACGGAGACATTAATTCCCACAGACTGGTTACTGCCCTGGGTTCTGTGCTCAGTGGTCTCAACTAGCCAGAGAGGGGACCCCTTCCTTACCCCCTGCCTAGGGAAGGGTATTGGTCTCCCTCTGGTGGTCTCCTGAGACCCACGCAGGTCAGTACTTGTGTGCCTGCCACCTGAGGCTGACAAGGCAAATGGCCGCCTGGCACCCAGCTCTGGGGGTGTTGACCTCTCCACGCCCTGCAGCCTGAAGCCCCCAGAGCAGGAGACACAGCTTTCTCTAAGAAGGCCTTCGGGCCCAAATCACGGCCCTGCCATCCAGTCAGTACGTTGGTGGCCAGAGTCTATTTTACCTCACCTCTCCAGGCTTCCGTTTGTGCAAGCAGGTCCTCCCACAACTTTGAGGGAGCATAAGGCAGGCTCCTGACACTTACTGGCCTCATGGAACCCTCGCGACAACCTAAGGAACAATCAGCCTGCAGACAAGGCAACGCTAGCAGACAAGCCTCCATCCTTGACCCTCTGGGGTCACAGCCTCAGGTATGGATGGTGCTGAGTGACAGTTTCTCACCCAAGCACTGCATCCATGTGCCACCCTCTTCCCCCTGCCCCCTCTGCCTCAGGGCTTCCTCAGGCACCCTAGAAGCTTGCTCAGGGAGCCGGAGATGTGCTCCACACAGCCCCTAAAGGCCCAGAAGCAGAGGCCCAAGCCGACTCGCACCTTCTCTAGAATGCCCCCTGTAAGGGCTTTCCTTCCCTCCGTGTCTTGCTGCCCCATCTCTTCACAGGGCTTCCTGGGACCACCCCTCAAAGGAACTACTGGATCCAAGTCCATGCCTCAGGGCTGCTTTTGAGGAAACCCAAACTGGGACAGAAATGTTAGGGAACTGGCCTGGGATCACACAGCTGAGAAGTGACGTGTGCGGGATCTGAACTCAGACCTCTGGCTTCAGATACTGAGTGCTCGGTTACTTTGCTGTCCTGTTCTAGGCTTGATTTAGGGAATATTTGTGTCCTTCCTCATCCTCAGGCAGCCTCTCCTCCGTCCTCCCTGCCCCTCCCCCACACTGAGTCCACAATGAAGAACACAAGACAATTGTTTTGCCACAGATTACAGGAGCTGGTGAGGAGCCCTGAGCTTTCAGCAGCCCCAGCCTCCTCCCATTTCCTGCCGCCCCCCCACCCCTCACCCCGCCTGTGTGGGGCAACCCTGTGACCTCATCTTTGGCTGAAGCTGAACGTTCTGAATGACCATGTTTTATGACCAAATAATGCAGGCCGCAGGTAGCCCGGTGATTCAGCCTGTCCCTAGGCTGAACCTCATAGAAACATTCAGAGAGAAGATGAGGCCCAAGGGTTGAGAAGTGTCTGCTCTATTCGTTATGTGCAATTAAAACAAGCTGAAGCTTTCATAGTCTGTTTGGGAGGAGACTGCCCACAAAGCCGCAGGGGAAATGTCCCGTGAGAGACACACGTAAAGGCACACTTGCTGCGGGGGAGGAGGGGGAAATGCCCTAAATGTCCGTCAGATAGAATGGATGAGTCATGACGCTCCTCCGTAGCGTACTCGACAGCAGTGGAAACGAACCTGAGCGCGCACACAGCACACATGAATCTCGCCCACGCAACGTCGAACATAAGTTGTAGGAGCGTAGGCAAAGAACGCCATTTATGCCGCATGAATAGCACGCAGAACAATTCCACATTGGTTTAGGGTTTCATCCTTTCATACCCCAAGTAGTAAGACGCGCATCAGCTTCAGTGATGAGCACAAGATTCTGGATTGCCACGGAGGGACGCCATGGGGAGGGGCAAACGGGCTTGGAGGTTTGTCAGTGTTGTCTTCTTTCTTGGTTCAGTGATGAGCGCATGGATGGCACGGGTGTGCACCTTACTCTTCCCTTTGTGTTTTTGTATGCCTTAAATAATTTTAACAGCTGGGGGGGAGATCAAGCATATGACCGACGACCCCAGAGGAAGGATTACCTACCTTTCTTCCTGAACAGATCACCCCTCCAGGCCGTGGCCAAGCTGGCTCTCTTTGTCTGGCTCCCTGGAGAAGGTAGAAAGTCCAAGGTCCTGCCATCAGGGACCCAGGTCCAGCCCTGGCACCCACCTGTTCAAGTGCCAAGTGTACCTGAGTAAGGAGGTGCCCCCCACTTTGGGCCCCCAGGAATCCCTCTCCCTATCCCCATGACAAGCAGGTCGTCGGGAGCTCCAGTGAGGGAGTCAGGAGCTGGGCTTCGGGCAGATGGAGGATGGAACGAGGTTAAATGAGGACATGCACGCTGACGTCCAGTGCGGGCCCTGATGAGCACCGTGTCCCCCCTACACGGTCCTTCCCCTCTGCTATCCCCGTGCTCCCCTGCCCACACTGGACTCTCTCTTGGTGGAGCACTCACCTCATTGCCCCGGGAGCACGCAGCAGCACTCTACGGGGAAGAAATGCAGGTCCTCGCCCACATGGGGCCCGATGATGCGGCCTTCTGGAAAGAGAACAGGGCATCCATCAGAGGATCACAGGGGAGGCTCTGGCATAAGAGTGCTCTGCGTGGAGAACATCGGGGGAGAGTAGGTGCTCCCAGAGGGTGATGCTGAGGGCCAGAGGGTTTCGTGGTTTCAGAAAGCGTGTGTGTTTATACATCCTCGTGTATGTCTTCATGCGGATATACTTACGTATGTATATGTGCATACGGGTATATATTCTTATGTATATATTCATCTCTACACATATTCTCATGTATTCATATATAAACACATACTGTGAATGTATTTGCGTTCATACACATATGTACTTACGTATATATTCATAGAGATGTGTATGTATGCATATATACTTGTGCACGCGTTTATGTGTTTTTTCACACAAACATCTAAAAGTAGAAGGTTCCACCACTCTGCCTGCTTCAGAAGGAGGCTGTGCCATTTCTAGAAGGCCCCTTACCCCTGACTCAGAGGTTCCTGGACCCCACAGCTGGCCTTGACCCCACTCTTCCTCTAACCCCCACATCCAGTCCCTCGGCGAGCCCTGAGCCCTGCCTTCTAAATACACCCCAGATCCCAGCACTGCTGTCCAGCTCTGCTACCACTCTGTGGCCCGAGCCCTCCTGACCCCACCTTGCCCGTCCTCACTGACCCCCACACTGCAACCTGTTCAAACTCCAGTCTGCTCATCGCTGCTGAAAAGTCTCCAGCAGCTTCCAGCTCACTGGAGCCACAGGTCCCAGCCTCCCCATGGCTGCCTCTATGACCTCTCCCCCAGGTGCTAGCTGGCTCTGCCTGAGGGACAATGGCCAAGAAAGGTCACCTGCACGTACGGACATGCACATCACAAGTAGGCGTGCACACGCCCCCATCTCTGTCCTTGTGCCCTGCTCACATTTATGATCACGCGGCCAGACACCCATTCACATCTTTTATACGGTGCTGAGGTCAGAGCCCCGCCCGCTGCCTGACGCAGAGCAGGCACTCAGCAAGATTAGGTGGAAGGGAAGCAGTAATAGGTCAGGCAACATTTGTTGAGTGAATGAACAAATGAAAACCAGAAAAACATCTCCCTGAGTTCCAAGTGATCACAGTGTGTCATCCTCAGAGAACTGATGCCCGACTTAGCCAGGGCTTCTGCTGGAATATTCAGGATAAATATTAGGATTAAGACAGGGGGCGGTACCTTCTGGGCCCGTGATGCTCTTTCTCACCCCCCCCCCCCCGTCAGGGCACTTACTGAGATGCTGAGATCCTGAGGGTAGACGTCAGGGAGGGAAGGTGAGGGAAGGTAGTCCCGGGAGCTACTGCAGACCCCCTCAGAGACGAAGTTCAACCTGGTGAAGTGCATTGGCGGGGTGTGGGCACAGGGCATATTAGTGTGTGTGAGCCGGACTCTGCCGTGGTACTGAACAAGCCCCCGGCCATGGTGACCGAGCACGGAAATCGCTTACTGCTCACTGACAGTGCAAATGCATTTGGTAGAGGGCAGGGCTTCTTCTCCACGCACACACTCACTCCAGAACCTGGGCTCCATCCGCTGTGGGGCCTGTGGTGTTCGGCGTGTGGTTTCCAAGGCCCCCGCAGAACAGGAAGAAGAGAGGCAAAGCACTGGAGAGGTTTCTATCCCAGGCCTAGAACACTGCCCTTCTGCCTGTGCCCTAATGGCCCCACCTAGACGCAGGGGGTTAGACCTGATTTCTCCTATGGGCCTAGGAGAGAACTGGGACGGTCTGGGGAACATAGAGCATTGTCTGTCACATCGGGGAAGGGCCGGTCTCTGGGACACACAGATCCTGGGGTCTGTAGCCAGGTTTCCTGTCTGAGCCTTGCCTGGGACGCAGCCTGAGGTCCCGTGACTGCCCGTCATCTGTGTGAAGTATCTGAAAGTCATGAAGGAAAGGAAACCTGGAGAAAGGGGCTGGAGTGGGGGGGGGGAGCATCGGAGGGTTTTTGTGGTGGGGCAGACCACAAAAAAGACTGGAAACCAGAGAGGCAGCTGGTACCCGGTCCCCAGAAAGAGAAAGGGCCCTGTGGAGAAGCACCCCCCGCCCCCCTCTCCCCAGACGCACTGCAGCTCTGGGACCCTGCGTGCAGAAGGGTGCTGCTCTGTTTGGCCCTGGAGCACTTGCACCTCTGGTGCGGGAGGGGTCCTGAAACAGCATCCCGGCAGGGCAGCTCTGGTCTGACCCAGGGCAGGGACCAGGGCACCACCCTCAGGTGGCTTCAGGTGCAGGAGGAATGAGAAGGCTGGGCCCAAAGAATACAGAGCTCACCTGAGATGCCTTCCCGAGACTTCCAGAGCAACGGAGAGAGACTTTCAGAAGGAGAGTGCTGGGCCAAGCCGCGGCCATTGCCATGCCCTTGCCACATCCACGGGCTACTACTGACTCTGGTGTTACATGAAACAAAGAGCAGAGGGAAACTTTGGTCTCTGCACAAACCGCCAGGTGTTCACCTCAGTCCTCTGGCCCACGTGCACTGTGCCCGGGGCAGGCCGGATGGGGACAGGGGGGAATATGAGTCCCAGTCAGCTCCCCATGAATCCCCAGCATTGGGGCACCTGCCCTGCTTTGTATTCATGCAGGGGCAGGGCCAGTCCTGAGCCCCAGCCCACCTGCCTGGAGCCTGACCCTGCCTCTCTCCTGCCAGCCCCCTAACGCTAGACCTGGTCCCTGCTTCTCACAACAGTTGGATCCCACCACACTGCCTCCTCTGGGATCACTGCTAAGCCACTGTGTCTGTCCCTGCGCTGGTGGTCCCTAGCAGGGAATGTAGGGAAGGGACAGGGAGCCAGGCAGCTATGAGAAGCCCCTCGTATCCCAGAAGGATCAGAATTTCCACAGCAAAAGAGATGGCTCTGTGTATAGCAGAGGGAAGCTGGATGGCCCCAAGCAATGGGAAAGGAATTCATAATACAGATGACAGTGATAATTAGCGCTGACACACTGATAACTGCCAAGGGGCTGAGTGGCGCACTCTCCAAGGAGTGCCTTCCTCCTCCCCACCCCCTGCATCGCAAACAGAGCCAGACAGGCCTCTCCAGACCCATACCATCGGGCCAGGCACCAGGGCCAGCTGTCTTCCAAATGCTAAGGCAAGAGTTGAGCTGAATCATTATGCTTCTCCATCTTTGGAGGCTCAAGGATACCCTTAAGAATTTGACAAAGGCTGTGACTCCTTCCTGGTGGGGAAGCGTACATATGGCCCATCGCGAAGTCTGCTACAATTTCAACGAATTCCCCAGTCCTTAAAACCCACGTTGAACCCTTTAACGGTTGATGAATTTTGTTTTAATTCATTCCATCACTCAGCGCTAATCTATTCAGTGTCCACTAATAAGCGCCCTGGTGGGTGTTCTCATCTACGATACTACTTAGCCAGGGTAGCACAGAGAACCTTCTACAAGCAGCGCATCTGGCTCAGCCTCGCCTCCTGGCACTGGGTTCTCAGCGCTGGCTGCACGGTGGAACCACCTGGAGAGCGGTTTAAAATTCTGATGCCAAAGCCTCACCCAGATCAATTAGCTCAGAACCTCTGGAAGTGGGACCCTAGGGAAATCTGGGGGTGCAGCCCAGAGAGAGAACCACTGCCCTGGAAAACCTGAGCATGTTTTTTAAAAGTTCCCTGGGGGGCTGGAATACACACCCTAGAACAGTTAAATCACTCACACGCTCAGCGAACGCCTCATGAGCGTCTGCTATGTCACAGGCAGTGTGCTGGGCGTGGGGGGCACAGCAGAGAATAAGAGTTCAAAATCTCAGGCCTCGCAAAGATGATATTCTCGCAGAGGGGACGGGCAATAAGCAACCAACACATAAAAAGACTTGTAAACTGTGTCTCATGCCACAAGGCACATAAATTAGGAAGTGACAAGAAGAATAATAGAGGAACCTTCTTGTAAGGGCCAGGGACACTGCCTGAGGGACACTGGAGCTGAAACTTGAAGGCCAAGGGGCTGAGGGAAGACCATTCCAGGTGGTGGGGACAGCCAGTGCAAAGGCCCTGCAGCGGGTCCGAGCTCAGAATAAGTAAACAGCCCGTGTGACCCCGCCTCGAGGTGAGGAAAGGGAAGGGTGTGACATGGGACCAGGCTAAGAGAGAGGAGCCAGACCAGCCAGGCCCTTGGAGATTTGACAAAGAATTTCAGATAAACTCCTGTCATATTCTCCCCAGTCCTCGCAGTGGTCTCGGCATGGAGCAAGTGTCTCGGAAGGAATGACATCCTAAAGAAATACAGCTCAGAAGGGGTTCGGCGGGGACGCACACCCAGGTCTCCTGACATGGCAAAGCAGAGGCCACAGGCCCTGCAGGAAGTGTCACCAGGAAGGTGGTTCTCGCCACTCTCTGGCCTTCAGCCCCTTTTCTGCCCACCTCCAGCCCCAGCCACTGATGTAACTGGTGCGGGGAGAGCATTGTCCTTCCCACCCTCACCCCGCCTCATAAACCCATCACCGGGCCAGCCAATCAGAACACTCCCCTTTGAAAGGCCACCCTATAAATTGAGCGTCCTCTCCCCAGACACCCCAGACCTATCATTCATAGGCCTCCCAGGGCCCCCTCCCCCTGGATAAACCAGATCAGTTGCCCCCCACCTTCCTACAGGGTAGAAACAGGGAGTCTGCTGCCTGGAATGTTCGGGGCCAAGCTCCAAGCCTCCCGGCCCCCAGTGTAGAGCCCCAGCCACCCGAGGGGCCACACCATGACACAGGAGCGACTCAGGAGCCCCTGAAAGTTTTGGGAGGTAACCTGGGAAGCCCATGGAACAGTGACAGCAGCTTGCTGAGCCTGCGACAGTCCAGCCTGGGGAAATGCAGGGAAAGTGTCACCAGCCTGGTGAGCAGCGGGTATGCGGGCGATGAGGAGAACAGTGAGGTCAGCCTGGTGGGCAGCACTCCAATGCTGAGGTTGCAGAGAAGGCTCCATACCCAGGCGGGCAGCGCCCCGACCAGCCAGTTGTGCGCCATCTACTCGCCCAGCCAGATCAGGAGCCGGTTGGCCAGCCAAGCCCGCGGCACCAAGCAGCCTGGAGGGGAAAAGTGAGACCAGCCTGCCCGGCAGCGGCATCAGCAGCGGGACCAGCAGCCTGACCAGCATGAGCTTCATCAGCCTGGGCAGCAGTGCCCTGAACTACCAGGTGAGTAGCGGGCTGCTCAGCTCCGCCAGCAGCCTTCCCGCCAGCCAGGCCAGCAGCTGCCAGAGCATCCCGGTGGACGGCAATGTGCAAAGTGGGGTGAAGAGCAGCACCAGTCTTCAGGAGGACAAGTCCGGGGGCCAGGTCAAAGCCGGCAACCAGGTCACCAATGGGGAGCAGCCCGCCCAGGTGTGCATGCCTTTATGAGCAGGCTCGCCGGCCACCGGGTTCTTGAAAAATAGACGTGACGACCCAGCAAGCCTAGACTTCACCAAGAGTGGTTATTGTCAAAACAAATACCTTTAAAAAAGTATACACTGACTGTGTCAGAACCACGGATAGCTCCAATTGTAGCCCCAACCATCAGCAGCAGGGTCGTGTGTAGCGAGAACTATTGATCTCCACTGGCCATCAGCCATCAACGGTGAGCCCATCTTTACTGAGAACCACTGTTGAGGAGAGCAGCTGTAGGAAGAGCTGTCGGTGCTGGGTCCATCTCCACTGGCACACCACCGTGAGCCCCAGCGACGAGCCAGCCCGAACAGGATCCGTCAATGGCAAAACCAAGTGTATTGAGAACCGTTGTGGTGGGATCCCCAGTGCCAGAACCCATCGGTGGGGACAGCTGGGATCAGCAGCAAATGCCAACTCTATATAGAACAATCTGAAGCTGGAACCTCCTGTGGAGAAACCATGCTAAGGGATGAATGCCATCTACAACCAATGCCAATCATGATAAGCTTGGAAGAAGCGACACCAACCTTGGCTGGGACTGTCCACGTCGAGAGCCAGCTGAAGGAAGCACCATCCATGGGGAACCACAGCCCTGGGGCAGCTGCAGCCCTACCAGGCTCTGTAAGGTGAGCTGCGCACAAGAGCCAGCAGCACCCAGAGAGGACGCTCACGACAGCTGTGTTCAGGGAGCCCCGTCCCTGAAGAGCATCCTGCAAGTGAGCTTCTCCCTTTCATTTTGAGCACTGTTCCCAGGTAGCTTCAACCCAGAATCTTCCCAGGAGCAAACATTCCCTGGTGCCCCATCTCTGTCTCTACGTGCATCTCAGAGGAGGTAGAGACGAGAAAGGAGGCCGAAAATCGTCTCTGTTGAGATGGTTGGGACAGCGCTTCCTGTGGCAGGACAATGCCATGATCAATGCTTAATGGTGACAGAAACCAACCCAGCCAAGAACGGCCAGGATGAGATAGCTCTGCGCCATTTAGCGAACGTCTCCTACGTGGGTGGGAAGGCTGAGACCTCCATCTGCCCCTTCTCAGGAAAATAAAGCCCTTCCCAGGGGGCTGACCACACAGACCCTGGGGAGGGAGTGTGTCCACTGAGGGGCGGAGGTCAGAACAGTCATGAAGACATCCACTAGGTTCCAGAACGAAAGCGGAGGGGGCACCAAAGACAATAAAAGGTGTCTGGAGAGGCTGTGAGTGTGCATGTGTGTGTGTGTTCCCGCCGAGGTCCCAGTGACAAACGCAAACACACCAAACAACTGTGCTGAGAGGAGGGCTTCAGCTGCCAACTCTGCCAGCGCTAAGCTGGTGATCTGGGGCAAAATGCTTAAGATTTCTGAGCTCAGTTTCCTCATCTGGAAAATGGGAACAATAACCTCTATTTCATACCTAGGTAGGATGGTTATGTGGATTACGTGAAAATGTATATTAATTACCTGGCAAGTAGTAGGTACTAAATGTTGGTTTCCTCCCCTTTCCTCGCTTGTCTGTAAAATGGGCACAGTGGTTTCTGCCTTGCTTCGCTCACAGCACACAAAGGATCATGACTGCTGACATAGACGATGTATTCTTGACCAAAAAAAAAACCCCAAAAAACAAAAAACAAACCACAAAAAAACAAACAATGGAACCATAACATTTGCTTGGAAATCAGGATGGATCAGCAGATGGTTTGCTAGGTTTCAGGGGTGAGTGGTTCTGGGTTTGAGGGCACCACATGTCTGGACTGGTGGGGTCCTTCCTCTCAAGCATGAGTGCCTTCAAGTACATTCTCTCCCACTTTGTCCAGGCAAAAATCACTCAGCAGGAGCAGAGAACCCATGACCCAGGCAGACCAGAGGAGCTCCTTGCCCCCAGCCCTGCCCAAGGGAGCCCCTGTCTGCAGGCAGGCCCTGGGGCGGGGGGAGCTTCTGGGGAGGCTCTGGGGCTGCCTCACCTCCCTGCACCCCCATCGCTGCCTTGCTCTCCTGTCTCAGAGGAGGACAGAGGGCACACAGAGGTGGTTGTAGGCACAGCAACGCTGGACAACCACACACCAGAGCCCCCAGTCTGGAGGGCTCACCCCCTTCCCCTGACTACCCTCCCATGACCACCTCCTCCTGCATCCCTTCTCAGCAAATGACATCATCCCACCCTATTGTTCAAGCGGGGACCCTTGTCACACTGGACACCGCCCCTGCCTCAGCCCCATGTCCCATCAGTTCCTAACACCTGCCCTCCTCCCCTGCTGCCCCCCCAATCCAGGCTGTCATCATCCCCCCCCCCCCAGACCAGTGGTTCCCAGCCCCAGCTACACAGTAGAACCACCTGGGGAACATTCAGCAGTGTTTAAAGTTCCCGGGGGGTGATCATGGTCCGCCTGGGCCGGGAAGTACCACTGCCCTTGCTCTGTTCCCCCTCAAAGGTGCTTTCAACCCCTGGGGTCTAAAACGGACACCTGCAGGGGACAGAAAGCTACTACAAGGGAGTAGGTACGGGGCTCGTACACACTGGAGTACATGCATACCATCTAAAGAGAAGCCAGAAATACAGAATTCTATGTAAGATCTCCTGATTTTTCCATGTGGGTCACAAATTCAAATTCTTTCCAAAAAGGGGGAGGAGTGGATGGAAATTTCTGAAGGCAGTCTCAGCACCACACACTCAAAGGCTTCTGCTTTTAAACAGAGAACGCAGTGGTCTTTCTGAAACAAAAATCTGCTTCTATTCCTTAACTGCTTAAAAACTTCTGAATCTTCCCACTGTCCAAAGGATTTGACGCGGCATTCAAGGCTCTTCAACAAACTGACCTAACTACATTTTCCTTCCCTGGACTCCTGCTACTTCCTCCAAAACCTCTATATATACCACCTCAAACCTGTCACAATTCACACGCAGTAAAATTTACCCTTTATTTGTGTACAGTTCTATGATTTTTGACAAGCACACACATAGATGGGTCAGGCATCCACCACCACACCCTGAATACCAAATAGTTTCATCGCACCCCAAAAAGCCCCCCTTGCCCCTTTTGGTCAGTTCCTTCCACCCCAGCACCACGGACCAGTTTTCTCTCCATTCGGTTTTCCAGAACATCAGGCGCATGGAATCACACAGTACGTAGGAGACTTACAAGCCTGGCCACCTTCGCGTGCCATTTATGACTCACCCACATTGTCTGTTTAGTGCTGAGTAATGTTCCACGGTCCATCAGCTCTCTGGCTGAGAGGCATTTGGGTTGTTTCCCAATTGGGGAGGTTACAAAGCGAGTAGTAAACATTTATGTACAGGTGTTTATATGAACAGAAGTTTATCATGTCGTCTGGGTGAATGCCCATGGGTGGGACTGCCGGCTGGGACGTGTGTCTGGCTTCATAAGAACCCGCCCAGTCACTTTCTGAAGGTGGCTTTACTTTACAGTCACCAGCACTTTGTCTTCGTCAGAGTTTGGGTTTTTCATTTCGCTCTCAAAGTCTCTGTTCATTATCTTCACAATAAGAGGTCATTTGTCTTAGTCTCCCATTATTAACTCCGTTATATACATGGGAAGGGAAACTGAGGCACACAGAGGCCAGCTCTGTGTGAGTGAGTGGTGGGGCTGGGATCTGGCCCCTGAGTACATGATCTTAACCATTAATCTCTCTACCCTGCCCTCCTGCTTCGGACATATAGGGCCCTGACACACCCAGGTGACAGGCTGCCCCCAGATGCAGAGCCCCCGGCCAGCTACTTCTCATCTCGAGCCCTTTAAGTGTGGCACCTCCCTCTATATGTGTCTACCTCCCTGAGGACAGGTGTCACTTCCCCAACCCCCTTGTATCAATACCACTTGCCCGTCAGTGGCAACAATGGTTGTCAAATGAATGAATGAATGAATGAATGAATGAATGAATGAGACAGTGAGTGAAGGATAAATAGAGGGCTCGTCCAAGGCCTGCACTCCAGTGATTACATCCCACTGTCCAAAAACAGATGTGGCTCAGGAGCCCAAAATTAAATACCGTTCGGCGTGCACGCCTGAGCCCCGGGCACCGCTCCACCCTTCTCTCGCTGTCTGCCCAGCAGATCCGTCTCCGCTCAGCTCTCTCCCACCCCAGCATGGGGGATGCAGCAAGCACTTGAAGCAAGAACCATTTTTCAAGCGGGTACGGTGATTTTTTCTTTCCTGTCCACTAGCTTGGCGTTCAGGGTGCAGCGGGGTTGGAATGATGGGTTGGCTGCAGGCATTGGCTCCTGAATTATTAACTGGGCTGGGGAGAGAGTTGCTTACAAATGCTGTCCATCCAGCAGCCCAGGCAGCCCACAGACTTCAAACAGGCCTAGAGCAGGGAGGCGGGAAGGGGAGGGACTCGGCTGGTGGGCCCCACAAGCCGACCAGATCTAAAGCCTCTCTTCCCGAGCGCTCCCTTGGCCTACAAACCCCTGGCCCAGAAAAAGTTGATTTTTCTCGAGTTCTTCATACCATAGTGCCTGCTCTGTGAGGGTCAAGCACCTGACCTCTCCTCTTCTGTCCACTGCAAAACCGTAGGCGAAATGGATTGAGTCTAGTGATTAAGGTTCACTCTGAGCCAGGAGCTTGGTGGGTAAGCCAGACTCTTGGTCTGTGGCTCATTGTGGGCAGGGAGCAGAGTAGGGTGTCTGAGGTTGGGTCCCTAGAAGCAGAGCCTGAGATGGGGGTTCTTGTAAGACTTATGGAAGGGGCGTTCCAAGGAGAAGGGGAGTAAGGGACACGGGATGGGGCTGGAGACTGGCCTCAGGCGGACCCCTTGGGGAGCTCTGGGGCATCTACTGCAGCTCCAAGTGGGTCTTCCCATCAATCAAAGGGAGGCAGGCCCTTTGCATGCCCAAACCCTGAGCGAACATAACCTCCTGAGAAGAAACACTCCAGTCCATACAGGCAACTCTCCAGAGAAGGGAAAGCTGTGAGCCACTAGGGGCCATGTGGAACAGGTAGTCCAAATGGTGGCTTCACGGAGTGATCAGGACCCCAGCTCCTCTGGATCTCCATACCACCCTCCTTAGGAAGCGGTCCGCATCCTTAATGGCCCAAGGTGGCTGCCCAAGCTCCACCAACACGCCTCCATCCAACACATCAAGGAGAGTGGTGCGGGGTGGGGGGCGGGAGAAGAAAGGCTTGACCCTTCTTTTATAAGGAGACTCTCAACACAGCTACATGGAGCTATAAAGGAGGGGAGGAAATCCAATCTTTATTCTAGGAAGCAACGTGTAGGAATAAAAACTTACTCTGTTACTAATAATGGAGGAAGGAACAGATACTAGGTAAATACTGCCCCCCAACCATTCTCCATTCAGAACGTTTTAACCTTCTAAAAAAAAAAAAAAAAAAAAAAGTCTTTTACTTAAAATCTTCACAGTAGTTGGCAAAAATGACCCGAATGCTTAGCAACTCCTCCCATGGAGAGGAGGAGTCTACTTCTCCATCCCCTGAATCTGGGCTGATCTCGTGATTTGCTCTGACCAACAGGAAGTGATGCTTTGCACTTCCGGATCTAGGCCTTAGGAGGCCTTGTGGCTTCTGTTCATACACTTCACACTTGGCAGCCATCCTGTGACTGAGCATGGGCCGAGGAAAGAGGCTATCATGAACCCGCCACCCCATGTGACCCACCAACTGACCACGGACACGTGAATGAGTCCACCTAAGATCAGCTGGGCCTGACGAAGACCAGAGGAGCCACCAGCTGAGCCCCGCACAAACTGCTGCCCTCCAGGCTCCTGAGCTAAAGAAGATGTGGTTGCTTTAAGTGATTATATTTGGGGATAGTTTGTTACACGGCCAAAGCTAACTGGTAATGCTCTGATGACCTTCCCTTCTCTCAGGATAAAGAACAAAATTACCACCACCACCACCACCACCACCACCACCACCACCACCACGGGTCTGCCCTTTGCTCACCATTCCAGCCTCATCACAAACCACGTTCCTCTCTGTGGGGCCTCCACTTCCACAGACCCCTGTGACCCAGTACTCTTGCGGCATCAAGTCCCCTATCTAGAATATGCTTTGCCCCTTCACCTCGCTACTGTCTACTCTTCCTGCAGAACTCAGCTCATGTGTCACTTCCCTGCTCCCCCGACCTGATCCAATCTCCCCAGAACACATTCTCGGGCCACCATGTCCCTCTCCTTCATGGCACTTAGGGCTGGTCATCACTTGACACTTCCTGGTGTGATTCCTGGATTAAAATCTGCCTCGCCCACAAGTGTTCAACTCCACAGGAGCAGGGACTGGGTCTGTTTTGCTCACAGTTGTGTCCCTGGAGCCTAGAACAATGCCTTTTCACAGTGGGTGTGTCGTTGTGTCGCCAGCCTCTAGAAGCCTGCCTTGCACACAGTAGGTGCTCAATACATACTTCAGAAGGAATGGGTTGAATCTGAGCATTGTGAAGGAAACTGGTCAAACCTGGATTGTACTGTTAGTTCTCAAAATATGAAAGATGACAAAATGGGAGGTAACAGAGATTGAGAGTGGTGTGCACGCACGTGTGCGCGCGCACACACACACACACACACACTCATCAAGTTTGTCAAGGTCATAAATGTGACCGTTGACAGACCTCCCTCTTGGGCTCATCCGAGGTTCACCTGGCTCAGTTGTAGTCTGCGGAAGCTGATGAAAATCCTTCACTTACGTATCATGTTAACCCCAGTGTGGGCACAGGATGGCCTCATGCTAATCCTGGAATTCACAGTGGTTTCGAGGACAGACTCTGGATTCAGAATCTCTGTGCATGCGTCTTGGCTGTGACACACACTAGCTGTACGCCAGGGTCATTGCCTGTAACATGGGGATGAAAGCAGTCCCTCTGAGGGTGTTGTAAAGAGTACACTCGTGCACACAGTAAGCCCACAATAAATGACGGTTATCATTGCACTGAGCCCGAGGGCCAGCATGACTTTCCTTGCAAGCAGCTCACTGCTCAGTCTGTGCTTCTGTCACTTGCCTTTCTGCCACCCCCACCCCCCCCACCACCACAGCCCCAGTTCCTGGCTCAGGGCCTGGCACAAGGTGGGTGGTAATGAATGTTTGCTGAATGAAGACAGGAGAAACTGATGAGGAATGAATGAATGAACTCATTCAGCACCCACGAGCTAAGGCGTATGCTAGGCTGCGGGGAAGCAAGTCAGAATAAGGCACCACTTCGGCCTGCACGTTGCTCCGCACTGGGACCAGAAATCTGAAGTGTCAGCCCACAGATTTCACTTAAAGACCCAAACTGTTGGCTACCTGAGAGCTGGCAGCCCTGGCCCCCATTTCCACCTGCCAGCAAGCAGCAGGAGCTGCCCTCCCCTGCTCCGAACCCATTGTTGGCTTGGCCCATAGGCCTTTGAGTTTACCGGCCTTGGCAAACAGTACAGAGAGTCAAACAGTGCAGCCAAGCAGGGGATGGAGACTGGGAAGCCAGGGGCCTCACTCAGCCTGCAGCCTGCTGCCCAGGGCTCTGTTCCCACAGAGGACCACACAGGTGACAGTGGGCAGGTCAGTCCCCTTCCCTGGCTTTAGTTTGCCCCGAAGGTACATGAAGGGGTTCTAGCAGATCAATGGATTTATGCATTTTTGTTAAAAGTACTTGAAACCATTCCAGCACCCCCACCCCAAATCAAAGTAGACACACACACACGGGTGTGAGCAGAGCTCGCTTGGGAGAAGTCTGGGCAGTGGGGCAGGGCTCGAGCCAATCAGACCCCCAAGCCCCACATTTGTCCCCTTCATGGAGCTTCCGGCCACAGGAATCAGGGAAGAACAATAGAAAAGATGGTTCTGACATGTGGGATTCCAAAACCACATCTCATCTGTCCTCCAAGGCTCCAACCCACCAGCGCCAGGCCAGGCGAGTAACAGGCATGAGTGCGGCGGGAGCCAGATTTACTACTCAAGGCATCTTAGGCTGTACTCTCCCAACCAGACCCACTTGGTGTATATATCACACAAGGAATTTTTATATCCATCAAGAAATTTGTGCTCTCCCATTTGTCTTCAAATATGTGGCCCTTAGTCATCTGTCTTTGGTTTTTCTGTGTTTAATGGAGATGTGGATCTCAAGAAATAGTTTCCATTCTTCCTCGTTTTGTACAGGAAAACCAGCATTGTAATTGGCAGAGATAATGGCAGAAAGCGGCTGCCATCGACCTCAGGATGGAGAGGTGACAGGGAAGAGTGGGGACTGTCCACAGGGCAGAGACCGCTCAGCACCAGCCAGTGGCTGCCTTGAAGGAAGGGGGTACGAGGGTGGCCATGTCTGCTATTGCTAGAAAATCAGAATCCCAGACTTTTTATGAGAAATCCCCTGATTTTTAAATATTGGTTATTTCTCATTTTTTCCCCAAACAAAATACTGCTCTGACAAAACATATTCACAGGCCTGGATTTACCCCCAGAGCCACCAGTTTGAGCCTTCTACTCTAAGTCTGGCCTAGGAAGCCAGTTCTCCTTGGGGACTGGCTGCCTTCCTACCCTGAACTTGGCAAGATCAAGTCTGAGCTGACCACTCAGCGATGGGGGGGGGGATGTCCTTCTTGGGAACCCCACACAAACTCCCTCCTACCGGCCACCGAGAACAGATACAATGTACGAACTGAGACAAGAACGCAGCTTGAGATTGGACGGACCGTAGAAACAGGAAGAACAATTTTTTCAAAAATAGTGACAGGCAATCCGTTTGACCAGGCTGAGAAGGGTTTAAACCAACACCCTGAGGGTTTACACCAGAACACAGGAACCGCCAAGCGCTCCACACACCAGTGCCAGGATCTTTCTAAAATAAATCAATCGAGTCTCCAGCCTCCTGCTTACACCGTCGCTGGTTCCCCATTGCCGTCAGAATAAAGCCCAAATGCAAGTTCCTTAACTTGACCTTAATGCCCTAGAGGATCCGGCCTCTACTCTGGGCCCCTCCCCCATATGCCCCGTCCCTTTGCTGTCCCCACAAAAGGACTTTTCCTTCTCTCTCTACTGAGGTTGTCTATAAATTTTTTCTCTAACCTGGAACACTCTCCTCCTTCCCTTCTTTTTCCACCCAACTCTCTCCATAGGACTCAGTTCAGGTGTTGCCTCCACCAGAAGGCTTTCCCTGGTCACGCCTCAGGCTGAATTTAGGTGTCACTCCTGCACCCACTACCTTCTGCTTCACTCCATCTTTGTCCGAGTCACTGTGAACTGTAATCGTCCACTTCCCGGACAGTTTCTCCACCGGGGAGACAAAATCTCCCATGCTTAGTGCAGAGTAGGCACTCAGCAAATGTGTGAAAGAAGGAAGGAGGGAGATCGGAAATGAAATAGACCCCATCCTACAAACGCTTTGGGGTCTAGATGTCCCTGGTAATGGAGGCCTCAGTGGGTACTCTAAGTCCCCTCTATCACTTGAACCTCAAAGAATCAGAGTCAGTTCAAAGTTGGCAGGACTGCTACTCAGAGAGGGACAGAATTCATCAGTGGTCACACAGCAACATGGGGGCAAAACTGCGATAAAATTTAAATCAGAACTCTGCTGTGTTGTTGGCTTTTATTTACTTCCCCAGATGCCCCTTCCCCTCCCTCTGCCAAGGGCTGGGGAAAAGTCAAGGTGATGGAGTCAGCGGCGGGGGTGGGGAGGACAGACACAGAAGGTATTTTCTCTTCTAGGTCTTCACGGGCATTAGCTCTGTGAATTATTCATCAGAAAATCTGCTTGAGGTAGTGTCTTAGTCTTAATTTTCAATTCCCCTAATGCCGGCCAATTCTGTGCTGAAAACCTCTCAATTATTAATGTTTCTAAAACAATATTTGTTTTCTCTGCATCTAGCAACAACCAAGGCCTCCTAGCGAGTGCTCCTGCCCCCGAAATTCCCACAGAGAGGACTGCCTTGCCGAGGAAGCATTTCAGAGGGGTCAGGGGCGTGTCCGCCTGCAAGAGCCAGACTGGGGCCATTAAGCCCCTGCAGACACAGGTATGGGGAGCTCCCAGGACCAAAGCAACTATAAAAATAGCAAAAACAAGCACTATGTACTGGCATCTTATGTGCCAAGGGTAAAGCTAAACACTTTACTTTTACTTATTTAACCCTTGGTTTGCTTTTGAAATTCAAATAACGCCTTTAAATTGAAAACAAGTCTTAAAGCAGCATTTAGAGTCAAACCCCTTTTGTCCTAAAAATCCTAAGGAGTGTTTTTAGGTAAGGCGGAAGTATTTCTAGATTAACAAGACTTGATCTGACTTGGACTTGATTCTTGGGGAGAACGGAGGGGACGAAAATGGTTATTTATGGAAAACAGTGTCTGCGTAGGTACTCAGACGCACGCACTCGTGACAAAATATTCTTAAGAACGTGCTGACATCTCAGGAGTTCTCAGAGAGCTTAGCTCTATTTTCTACAATCTGATGCCCTGTGACAAGGAGGCCATCCGCCGGCATACTGAGTGTGACCGCAGGGAGGGTGGGGTCGCTTCTGTGAAGAAGTTGGGGGACCTCAGTGCAAAAGTTAGCTGAACTTGGCTCACTCGTCTCTAGGGTGACAGCCTCCTCCTCTCTATCAACATCCCTCATTGGCCCCACAACTCCGTATTTCCTTTCCCAAGTTTCTGCCCTTGGAGAAAAACTCGCTCCATCTTTTGCTCAGGAGGTGACACCAGGGTCCCCAGGACGACCGAGATCTTGGCATACACGTGCACGTCCGCCAGAAAGCTTCTTTACTCCACAGCTTCACTCGGGTTCTGGAATTCCAAGTTCAACGTGTAAATCCATTAACTGCATGTCGTCGTCTGAAACCTTTCCTAGGTTTGGAACTTCCAATACCAGGGCCGAGGTGTCTGCCGCAGCTTCAGCCCTCGGCCTAACAATGTCTTCACTGCCTGCACAGTTTCGTATGTTGGACACGCTGGTGGGGTTCATGCCCATGGCCAAGTCTCTGCCACAGTCGGACCTGTGGAGACCTTGGGAGCGCACCTGCAACATGGTGGCCGCGTCACCAGGCTGAGGCGACGGGTGGAGGGAAGGAGGAAGGGGTAGCCAGCTTAGGTGTCACAGGATGACAGCGAGCAGAGAACTCAGTGGTGAGAGCCACCCACCCAGGAAGATCACAACCTACTTACATAACTTACAATAACTCCCCGCCGTAAGACTCAGCAGCTCATTTCACAGATGAGGAAATGCTCAGAGAGGCCCAATCTTTGCCCGTGGCTCCTCAGCTCCTCACTGAGGAGAACAGGATTTGGACCCAAATCTATGTGACTTCATAGCTAGTCCATTCTCCCCCTTGGCACTATGGCGCCCCCTGGGATTTTAGTTGCATACAAGGAAGAACTTTCTGGAAGTAAATGATGTTACTCTCAAAGAGCGCTTGGAACAAGCCATGGCCGGAAGGGAGATATGAATGGGAGGAAATTCTGAACTGAGGGCATCTCTAGAGACCCCTTGAGGGACTGGCCTCCTCGATTGTAACACAGCCTGCGCCGTCCCGGGTCTTGTTGGTGGCAGGTGGGGAGGAGTGGGTAAGAGATAATCTCTGCAAACAGTGACAAAGGGAATCAGACTCAATGACGGACAAAGGGCACGGAGCCTGGTAGAATAGAGGCTTCAGGGTCAGACCAGCCCGGGAGGGCGTCCCTCGCTGAGCCACCTCTGAGCCAGGCCTTTACCCTCTCTGTGCCTCACTTCCCCACATCTGTGAAATGGGGTAACATCAGCCCTTCCCTCAAAGGCTCATGTGCAACACGTCCGAGATGATGCCCATTTTGGGCCTGGCAGAGATCGAGACACCAACAAACGCCAGCCTCCCTCTCCCTTCCCCTCCACCGAGCAAGAGTATGGCATTTTCAAAAAGATGTGCTAAGAGCGGGGGGGGGGGGTGATAGAAAGGAAGTAAATATGTTGAGAAAATATGTTGCAAGGGAAAAAATCCATCCCAAGAGCTGGGTTAGGAGGAGAGGTGAAAAAGGAGTAGCTTACTGAGGTCAGAGGGGTCTCTCACAGGCGGGGCAGCATGGGATCCAGGTGAGCCGGTCAGGGAGCACAGTCCACATGACCGCCAGGGCCAGGACGGTTCCCTCGGCGCCTGCTTCTTGGCACTCGGAGGTCTCATTGTCCTGTCCCTTCCTGTGTCTGCTTCCCTCTCCTCCCTCTGCGGACTGGCTTTCTGGCTTGTCTTCAGGGAGACAGCCTCCTCTTAGCTCCCTGGTTTGAAGGCCTTCGTCAAGTGCTCGGCAGCCTCACCAGCATCTTTGAGTCTCACTTCCACATTCTGATTGGTCCAGCTTACTATCGGTATACATCCTGGGCCAATCAGATGGAAGGTGGTGGTTCGCTGGGTAAAAAGATTGCAGCTGGGGCCTACGTCATCACAGAGACACAATTTAAAACCACACCCGGGGCACCTGGGTGGCTCAGGCGGTTAGGCTGATTTCAGCTGAGGTCATGAATTCAGGGTTGTGAGATGGAGCCCCGCATGGAGCCTGCCTGAGAATCTCTCTCTCTCTCTCTTCCATCTCCCTCTGCCCCTCCCTTCTCTCTCTCTCTCTCTCTCTAAAAAATAAATAAAAAATAAAACCACACCAAGAATCCCACACCCCCACCAGAACGGCTAAAATTAGAGGCCCGATAATACCAGACGGTGGCAAGGCTGTGCAGCAATGGGAGCTCTCATACTCTGCTGGTGGGAGCGTGAAATGGTACAACCATTTGGGAAACAGGCATATCTTCCAGAACTAAATGGATCCCTGCCCCTTGACCTATCAATTCCACTGCTGGGTATACATCCAAGACAAATGATTGCTTGTGTCTGCCTAACAGAATACGTGAAATGTTCATAGACACACCAAACCACAAACCACCCAAATCTCCACCAAGAGTAAGATGGATAAATTGTGGTATATTCATGCAATGGATTATTGCAAAGCAGTGAAAGAAGAACGAACTACCTCCACCCACAATGTAGATGGATCTCACAGGTAGAACATTTAGTTAAGGAAGCCACACCCCGAAGACTACACACTATATGGTTCCATTTAACAGAAAATGTATCAGTGGTGATGGGGACTAGAATATGGGTTATCTTGGGGGAGTGTCAGCTGGGAGAGGGCACAAGGGAGCCCTTTGGGATAGTATAAATGTTCTCTATCTTCTTCCTTGGTGGTTACATTAAAAAAAAAAAAAAGCATCGAGCTGATGACTACTTAAGATTTGTGCCGTTTACTATATCTAAGTGATTCTTCAGTAAGAAAAGAGAGAAAAGCTTACAGCCCTAATATATGGAACACAGAATCAACTACATAACCACACAATCACCTTTGTCCGGAATGGATAGAATAAACAGACACATATCTGTGTATTTATTTTATATATCTTATACGTAATATACACATTATATATGTATTTTGGTTACATGTATGTATACAGGGAGACATGAAGAGAGAGAGAGAACAAACCTGAATTGTATTTTCAGAATGTATTCAGTCTAGGAAGAGCAGATTGGAGGAAGACCAGAACGGAGGCAGAGGGGCCTGTGAAGAGGCTGGTCTAGCTGTCCAAGCAGGGGACAGTGGTGGCTGGCCACTGGAATGGACACAGAGAAAGAGATCTGAGGGCAGCCAACGGACTGATGATGGATTGGATGATGAGAAGGTGAAGGAAAAGCTGTATCAGGGAGACCCCCATGTTTCTGGCTTGGGAAACTAGGTAGGTGATGATGCCAATCCCCAGATGAAGAAGTCCGGAGGGCAGATGTGGCAGAGGCAGGGAGGGTGGCAGACTCCGTCTCAGGAAGGCCAAGTATGAATTGCCAGGGGAGTACCCAATGGAGCGACAGTCGGAAATCATGGCGGCCCACTGTGCTAGACAGCGGCCCCTGGAAACAGATTGGTGGGCGGGGCTCAGTGAGATGGATGGGGAGACGCCCCAGAAGGAAGTGAGGAAGGCAGGATTTGGTGGAGGGCCAAGCTGGCCTGTAGTGTGGTCATAAGTGAGGCTGCTGCCTGTCCCACGCTGAGCTCTGGAGCCACATGGATCCTCAGAGTTGCCCTGAATTGAGACAAAGGGACCAGATCTTCGCTCCCCCAACCAGCCAAATATTGGCCCTGGCTGCCTCTGAGAGAGGTGTCTGCTTGGGTGAGGCCCAGGGCCGTGCCTCATGAGCAGCTGTACAGTCCCAGCAGCTGAGGGCATCAGCCCTGAAGAATGGTCTAGGTGAAGAAGTCCCTGCCCCCTTTCCAATATGTGTCCAGTTGTGGCTCCGAGGAAGGCTGCAGACTGTGACCATGACTGTCACACACCCTGGCTCTCATCCCCTCACCTGCGTCCCACAGGCCCCGACCCTCTGGCATGGCCCCTGCATCACAGCCCTGCCCGCTGTGCCCATGGAGCAGCTCCTTCTCATCTATTTTTTATAAAGAGAGCTGGATTTTCCTCTGAAGCAAATACTCAAAACAATTAGAGCTGCTGGTCCCCACCATTCTTATTCGATGGCCAATCTCGGGGGTATTGGAGGCCATCTTCTCACCATCAGGGCCACGGAAACACACTCAGCGGTTTCCAGGGTCAGGGGCTGTCTCCCAAGAGCTGGACAAGTTCACTCCCGTGAAGCTCTCTCACTCTTCCTATCGGATTCATTAGCAAACCCTACTGGCTCTACCTCCAAAGTCCATCAAGGATGCCATTTCCCACAGCCTCCTCTCCCACCCTGGTCAAAGCCACCAGCATCTGTCAGCTGACTCACTGCAGCGGCCCCTCTGGTCTCCATGCTTCCAGCCAACTCCAGCCTCTCTACGATGTCTTCTCGCACAGCAGCCACACTGCGGGGTTAAACCCCTCTGCTACATCCCCCCTCTGCTTGAACTCCTACTTTGCCCTCCACCTCTCTGACAAAAAGTCCTTACGGTGGCGTTTCCAAGCTCATTCCTACTTCCCTCCTGCTTGCTCACTGCACTCTGTCACTTTCCCCTCCCCAGGCACACTCCTGCCTCAGGGCCTTTTCACTTGCTGGTCCCCCACCCTGGGATACTTTTTATACCCTTACTTCCTTCAGATGTCCACACAAATATCACCTTCTCAAGGAGGCCTTCCCTGACCACTTTATTTTTTTTAATATTTTATTTTTAAGTAAGCTCTATCCTCAACATGGGGCTTGAACTCACAACCCTGAGATCAAGAGGCCCACACTCCACCGACTGAGCCAGCCAGGCACCCCAGTGACCACTCTGTTTTAAACCACAGCCTCTCACCATTTCTCCCATCCCTTAGCCCTGGTTCAATTTTCCCTCTTCATGAAGCAACATCCATTGTTGTGTGTCCCACTAACTCCACAGGGGCAGAGATTTGGGGGTTTTGTTCAGTGACTAGAATGCCACCCTGTGCTTATAAGCAGGAGTGCTCAATACGTGTGGATTCCATGACTTAAGAAACGAATAACAGGTCATGCTCAGCCCTTGTCTTAGTCTCGGGCTCAGGCTGCCATAACAAAATACTATAGACCGGCTGGCTTCAAAGCAGAAATGTCCTTTCTCACCATTCTGGAGGCTGCAAGTCTGAGATCGGGGCTCCAGCATGACCAGTTCTGGTGGGAGCCCTCTCCGTGGCCTTCAGACGTGGCCTTTCCTTGGTGCATGCTCACAGTGCTCTTGTAAGGCCACCAATGCTATTCGATTAAAGATCCCATGCTTCCGACCTCATTTTACACCTTCCAGAAGTCCTAGCTCCAAATACAGTCACATTGGGTTTAGAGCTATGCATTTGTAGGCAGGGGATCCAATTCAGTCCCCAGCAGCTCTAATCTCTTTTCTCCTCGTATCAGCCCTCACAGGTGGGTATTATCCTCATTTTACAGATGATAAAACTAAGGCTCCAAGCAACCACATGCCCGAGCCAAGGGCACCAGGCTCAGAAGTGGCAGAAGAAAGGTTTAAACCAGCACTGGTTTCCCTCCGCCCCACTGCATCCCCTCGTACCTGCTGTTCCCTCTGCTGGGAACACTCTTCCCATGGCCAGCTCCTTCTCCAGCCCAATGGTCACCTCCTCAAAGGGGCCTGGACTATATGTAGCAGCCACCTCCTGCTTCTCAGTGACTGTCACTTTGGTCCCTTCATTTCCTTCACAAGCCATGGGACATTCTGACGTTACCCTCTGCCTACCTGTCCAGGTGTAGACAAGATGATGGAGACCCAGGAAGGGCGCTGTTTGGAAGGCAAGGGAGTCGCTGGAGACAACCTCCGGCTCATGGCCACACAGACCTCTCAAGAAATGCTCACAAACACACAGAAAATCAATTTGCCAAATGATCAATTTACTAGGTAATTCACTCATTCAATCTTTGTTTCTGTTCTATTTATGAAATTTTAGCAGTTTGTGTCACCAAACAGTTTTGGCAGCCTTTGAGGATTTTTCAAAGTCCTACTGTAGCCAGAAAGAGTGCCTGTCCCTGCACCAGCCCCAAGTGCCTCTGCCCTACAGACAGCTGAGCATGGATGGGTTCCCGAGGCTGCCATGGACAGGGAATCAGAAGGAGCAGATCTGCCGACCAACACTCAGGCAGCTGGACTCATCACAAACACATGATCCCCCAGCCAAAGGGCCATGCCAGGCAGGGTGGTTTAAAAGGCCACATGGACCAGGACTTGAACCAGGGTAAGGCAACTGAGGCATTTGCCTCCGGTATAATATTTAGGGGACTCAAAGAAACTCAAAAATCACAGTGAACATTGTTTAAAAAGATAGATTTATTTATATAAGAGAGAGAGCGCACAAGCAGGGGGAGGGAGGGGGAGAGGGAGACAAGAAGACCCCCCTGATGAGCAGGGAGCCCAATGCTGGCTTGATCTCAGGACTCTGAGATCATGACCTGAGCCGAAATCAAGAGTCAGACGCTTAACCGACTGAGCCACCCAGGTGACCCCTCCATAAACATTTTAATGCAATATTTCCAAAAATCAAAATTGATGCAAAAATTACATGAGGCACAAAATGAAAACATTTTCAATAAAGATAAGGCAAGTGGCAAGCCATACGAGAACATAAGACAAAAGGAAAAGTCAATAATACCAAGCCTATCTTCATTTAAAATGTTCGAATTTTGTTCACCCTGGATATTTTTTTGCAGTAACTTTGAATTTTAAAAATATGCATTGAAATATTATCTATCAACACATGCTTCCAGGAAGATGAAGTAGGTGTTCCTTTCTCTATTCTTCCTACTTAGCTCTACTGAAAAGCCCTGGCCTGTATATATAAAACAATCACGAGACTCGGAAAGGTGGACAGAAGGAGGTAGAATGGCTAAGGACACTGGTACCCAAGGCACGACATGACAGTGAGTTCTCTGGGTTTTCTTTTTGCCTCATATATTCCAGACTTAGGGCTGAAGAAGACAACAATCCACAAACATCATCAGTCACAGACGAAAAAGCCCCAACAGAAGCTGCTTCTTTCTAGCCAAAGGAATGTGAAAGGGCAACCTAACAAGGCAGAAAATGTGTGGACAATAACCATTCTAGGGCAGTCAAGCACCACAGAAAGTGCTAGGCCTGCCCTCCACCCTGTGCCAGCAAGGCATAGTGGAGAACCTAGACTAGCAAACTCAACAGGCTGGAACAAGACACCCAAACTCTCCCAGGGTCCAATAGGGAACCTTACCCCACAGAGGGTGAAGAGCTCCCCATCATGTCAGTATAATGGAGACCATGTGGAGAACCTGAAGTTCAATCAGACAGTAGTTAGACACCTCTCACTGGCACCCGAGTCAGAAATTTCACTACTGTCCAACGATAATGATGACATCATGACCGTGGTGTCATGAAGACCAAGTGGGCACCAAAAATAAGGCACTCCTAACCTTCCCATCCAGCGAGCTACCCATGGAGGCCTAGTGAGGAGGTGGACTCCCAGCTCTGCCCAAAAGTAACAAGGAGCCTCCCACCTGGGTGTCAACAGAAGTCAAATGGGTAACCTGGACTTCTAGTGCCCAGCTGGCAGTGATGAGGTTAGGACCCTCTCATTCCCTACTGGAGAAAAGTCAGAGGAAGCCAGCTAAAATGGAAGGTTTAAATAAGATTCAGATTCTCAGAACATAATGCAAAAATGTCCAGGTTTCAATCAAAAATCACTTGCCAGAGTGCCTGGCTGGCTCAGGTCAGTAGGGCATGTAACCCTTGATCTTTGGATTGTGAGTGCAAGCCCCACATTGGGCATAGAGCCTACTTCAAAAAAAAAATCACTTATCATACCAAGAAAGATCTCAACTTGAATGAAAAAAAGACACTCAATAGATGCCAACATTGATATGACAGACATGTTATGATTATCTGACAAAGATTTAGGAGCAGCAATCATAAAAATGCTTCCAAGAGCAATTTTTAAAGATCACTTAAAACAAATGAGTAAATAGAAAGCCTTGGCAAAGAAATAACGTCTTAGAGAAGATACAGAACATATAAAGGAGAACCAATTGGAAATTCTAGAACTGAAAAATACTATAAATGAAAGAACCCAATCAGGGCGACTGGGTGACTCAGTCGGTTAAGCATCTGCTTTCGGCTCAAGTCATGATCTCAGGATCCTGGGATCGAACCCTGCATTGGGCTCCCTGCTCACCTGGGAGTCTGTTTCTCCCTCTCCCTCCCCCTGCTCATTCTCTCTCTCTCTCACTTGCTCTCTCTCAAATAAATAAATAAAATCTTTAAAGAAGAAGAAGGAGGAGGAGGAGGAGGAGGAGGAGGAGGGGGAGGAGGGGAGGAGAAGAAAGAACCTAGTGGATGGGCTCAACTGCAGAAAGGAGGAAACTGAGGAAGGAATCAGTGAACTTGAAGACAGAGCAATAGATATTATTGACAGAGAGAAAACAGACTTTATAAACTTGAATAGGGGCTCCTGGCTGGCTTAGTCAGTGGAACATGGGACTCTTGATCTCAGGGTCATGAGTTTGAGCCTTGCATTGGGTGTAGAGATTACTTACATAAAATAAAATAAAAATCTTTTTTAAAAATAAGTAAAATAAAGTAAAAGTGAACAGAGCCCCAAGAACCTCTGGGACTATAACAAAGATCTAACACTGGAGTCCCAGAAAAGAAGAAAGAGGGTAGGGCTGAAAAGGACATGGAGATGTGAAACCTAACAAATTTGGCAAAGGACATAAACCCACAGAGGCAAAAAACAAAACAAAACAACAACAACAACAAAAAACCCTCAGCAAATAGGATAAAATCAAAGAAATCCACATCAAACTTATCATATTCAACTTCTGAAAACTAAAGAAAAAGAAAAAAAATTAGAAGTCAGTGAGAGAAACAGTACTTCCCCTACGGCGGGGGGGGGGAGGGGAACAAATTGAAAGACCATGGATTTCTCATAAGAAGTCACAAAGGCTAGAAGAAAGTAGCATAATTTTCAAGTGCTGTAAGAAAAGAACTGTCAACCCAAAATTCTACATTCAGCAAAAATATCCTTCAGGAATGAGGAGAAATCAAGACATTCTCAGATAAAGGGAAACTAAAAGAATTTGTCACCATCTGGCCTACTTTAAAAGAACAATGAAAGAAAAGTCTCTAAACAGAAAGGAAATGATTAAAGAAGGAACCCTGGAACATGAAGGAGGAAGAAAGAACAATAAAGAGTAAATAAAAGAGATATGGGTAAATGCAGTATGTTTTCATGTTCCCTTGAGTTTTCTAAATTATGTTTGATAGTTGATTCAAAAATTATAATGCTATCTGATGTGTTTCTAAATGTATATAGAAGAAATATTTAAAATCATATTGTAAAGGGATGTAAAGAGAGGAAAGGCTTCTACACTTCACTTAAACTGATGAAATACCAGCATCAGTAGACTGTTAAAAATTATGTATATATAATGTATATCCAGGAAAACAACTAAAAAAGGGCATACAAAAATATACACTCAAAAACACTATAAATTAATCAAAATGGAATTCTAAAAATTATCCAAGGAACCTGCAGGAAGACAAGAAAAAGAAAACAGAGAAATTGAAAACAGATAGAACAAACATAAAACAAAAAAATAAAAAGGCAAACTTAACTTCTAACATAACAGTAATTATATTAAACATAAGTAGTCTAAATACATCAATTAAAAGACAGAGACTGGCAGAGTGGCCTAACTATAACCTCATTACAAGAAGCGCCCTTCTAATGTAACAATATATGCAGATGAAAGGATGGAGGGGCACCTGGGTGGTACAGTTGGTTAAGCATCCAACTCTTGGTTTCAGCTCAGGTTGTGGTTTCAGGGTTATGACATTCGAGCCCCACTTCTGGCTCTGTGCTCAGCAGGGAGTCTGCTTGAATTTCTCTCTCCCTCTCCCTCTGCCTACCCTCTCTCTCAAATAAATAAATAAATCTTTTTTTTTAAGTATAAGGATGGAGAGATATGTATCCTGAAAACCTAACCAAAAAAGCAAGCTATATAAATGTCAGATAAAGTAAACTCCAGAGCAAAAATAATTATCACAGACAGAAAGGAACATCATATAAAGATAAAAGAATCCAGGGCGCCTGGGTGGCACAGTCGTTAAGCATCTGCCTTCAGCTCAGGGCGTGATCCCGGCGTTCTGGGATCGAGCCCCGCATCAGGCTCCTCTGCTGGGAGCCTGCTTCTTCCTCTCCCACTCCCCCTGCTTGTGTTCCCTCTCTCACTGGCTGTCTCTCTCTGTGTCAAATAAATAAATAAAATCTAAAAAAAAAAAAAAAAGATAAAAGAATCCATCTACCAGGAAGACACAGAAATCCTAAATTTGTGTGCAGCAAACAATAGAGCTACAAAATATGTTCAGCAAAAACAGAACAGAAAGGAGAAACAGACAACTACACAATCACAGTTAGAGACATCAACACCTGCTCTTAACTGGTAAGAAAATCAGTAAAGATATAGAACTCAACGACACCATCAACCAGCAGGATTTAGCTGACATTTATGGAACACTCCACCCAATGACAGCATAATACCTATTCTTTTCAAGGGCTCACAAAACATATGCCCAAATAGACCATCTCATAGAATAGAAAACAAACCTCAATAAATGTAAAAGAGTTTAAATCATATAGAGTGTGTTCTCTGACTGTAGTAGAATCAAACTAGAGATGAATAACAGAAAGAGAACAGTAAAACCTCCAAACATTTGGAAATGAAACAATACACTTTTAAATAATTTATGAGTCAAAGGTGAAGACTCAAGGGAAATTAAAAATACATTGAAATGAATGAAAATGAAAACACAACATAACAAAATTTGTGGACACAGATAAAGAAATGTTGACAGAGAAGCTATAGCTTACATAAATGCTTACCTGTGAAAAGAGTAAAACTCTCAAATAATAATCTCAGCTACCATCTCAAGAACTGAGAAAAAAAATAAGTCTACAAGAAAGCAGAAGATAGATAAAAACAAAAAATCAGCAAAACTAAAAATAGGAAAACAGTAGAGAAAATCAATGAAACATAAATCTGGTTCTTTGAAAAAAAATCAATAAAATTGACAAATTTCTAGGAAGACTGACAAAAACAGAAAGAGAGAAGACACAAATCGCCGATATCAGGAATGAAGCAGAGATATTACTACAGACCCTGCAGGTATCCAAAGGACAATAATAAAGGAATACTACAAAGGCACGCACAGTCTACACACACACATCTGATAACTTAAATGAAATTAACGAGCTCCTTGAAAAGCACAAATGACCACAACTCACTGAGTGTGGAATCAGTATTTGGACAGCCCTGTAACTATCAAGAAAAGTGAATCTGTAATTTGAAAAATCCCAAAGGAAGTCTCTAAGCCCAGGGGGTTTCACTGGAGAATTCTATCAAATATTTAAAGAAAAATAACAATTCTACACAATCTCTTCCAGAAAATAGAAGAGGATGACACTTTCGGTTCACTTTATGAAGCTACTATTTCACTGACACCAATATCAGATGAAGACAGTACAACAAAAAGAAAGCTAACAGATCCAGAGCGAAGACGAGACAGGAAACGGAGATGAACCAGTCAAAGGTATGCCAAGGAGCAAATGACCCCTGTGGGCACCTGGAACTCAGTCCCACTGGGGACCATTGAGGAACCAAACAGAACTGCTACTGGAGACAGAATTGGCCCACTGGAGGACAGGGAGCCTGAGGAACTCCCATCCCCCATTGGTTGGAAGTAGCCCCCCAGGCGTGTTAGCTCCCCTGTACATCTGGGTTGTATGTGCACACAGCTGAGTGGCCTTTGGAGGCTTTGGAGCAGCGCTGATAGGACTTTTACAATGATGGAAATATTCTGCATCTTTGGAGAAAGCAGACCTCATGGTGCACTTACAATATGGGCGCTAGAGGGAGCAGAGCTGTCCATGGTAGCCACCCTGAATGTGTCTGCCAAAGGGAGAATCAACAGAACTCGGTTTCAGATTAGGAATGGGGTGAGGGGGAGTGGCTCCAAGCAGGGTGTGCTAGAGGTGGCCATAGGTTATACAGGTGACATTCTGGGGGATCGAGCTAACCAGCATCATAGGGCACAATTTGGACCTTGACATCTGTCAAGAAGGGACCAAAAGAGCAGCAAATGGTCCCCTCACTGCTCTTCCAAGACTAAGCCTCTTTTGCAAAGGGTAAAGCAACCAATTCTGTAGGAGGCAGTTTAAGGTGAAAAATATTAGTGTATTTGGGGTTTCTCATTTATTTCACAGTACTCTAAAAGTGAACGTGATTACAGCAGCATTTCTCTCAGAAAAGCCAAACAAGGTCCCCACCTGAAGAAAGTGATTCCGTAGACCATGTCCATGACAGACCTGGCAATGCTCTCCCAGTTCCTACACACCAACACGTTGTAATTTTTTTCTTGATGGTTAGACATACTCTTTTGTTACTCAATCTGACTCCTCTGAAACTGTTGCCAATAGCCCAATTAAATAGTTAGCTAAATATATTAGTAGGCACATTGGTGTGTATTTGGCCCTAATGAGGTTTATAGGAAATGCAGTTTCCAGACTGCAAGGGCTCGAAAGGTGGAAATTGCTGGTGGCTTGGTTCTCCGTGACCACAGTCACTGGCTCCAGGCGAGCCATCCCTGAGAAAGAGCCTCTTGATAAACCAAGGTGCCGGAACTACAACAAAGGAGTTAGAGAGCTGGCTCAGTTTCCCCGAGGGGAATAATCAGTCTTAGATCTGCTTCAGCCACCGCAACAAAATACCAGAGACCGGGTGGCTTTGAACAGAAATGTATTTTCTAGCAGTTCTGGGGACAGGAAGTCCAAGATCAAAGTGTTGCAAAGTATGGTTGCTGGGGAGAGGTGTCATCCTGGCTTACTGCCCCTCACGTGCCTACCCAGGGCTAGTCTTGGACAGAGGCATCCTTCTAAGCAGGGGTGATTCAAATCCTGTCAAAGGGGCAGAGAGGATTTGGGTCACCTCTCTTAGGAAGGGGAGTTATGTAGTCAGACATCCCGTGCTCATACGACTAATGTTTCTTGAACACCTACTATATCCCAGACAGAGCTGGGTGCTGCAGCTCTTGTGATGACCAAGAGGTGCTTCCTGCTCTCAGAGTCTAGAATGTCCAAGAGAAAGTGCAGGATACCGTGGGAACATATCAGAGCATCCCCAGTCGTGACTTGGAGAGCCCTAGAAGGCCTCTCCAAGGAGGTGACATTTAAACTGAGCGACAATAAATGATTACAGGTCATTTTTCCAGGTGAAGGAAGTGAGAATGGCAGTGGAGGGGTGTTCCCAGCAGTGGGGGCAATACCTATGCAAAGACCTTGAAGTAAGAGACCAGGACACACAGAAGAACAGAAAGGTCACCATGTCTGAAGAAAACTCCTTCTTTCCCAGCTCACTGCAGGACCAGGGTGTCATAGACACGCAGCCCCTTAGCTCAGAGGTGGGATGTTGTTAAGATTTTCACGGGCTTTACTTTCTAAACTTCTCTCTGGCCCTGAGAGGCTAAGACAACTGGAGTGAGCGGAGTCCTCTCACATCAGAAAGGTTGGTAGAATCTTCCCGGCTAATCTGGGGTGGCCTCTTGAAGCCCACGGAGACTCTCAAAACATCTGCTTTGAGAGGTGGGCGTAGTCTGCTGATGGGCTTTTATAAAGCCAGGGGAGAGGCAGCAACTTTGATGTGACCACACCTCCAGTGGCAGCCCACGAGTCCAGGACGCAGCCCCAAATCAGAGAGTTCCTATATAGCACCGTGAACAAAAACTGGGCACTGGAATCAGAAAGACCTGGACTGGAGTCCTGTTTCTGCTTCTCCTGGAAGTATGACTTTGGGAAAGTTGTTCATCTCTCTAAGCCTCAGTCTCCCCATATACAAGATGAGAATCCATTCCACAGATGTTGATTGGCTGCAGTAGCATGGCAGATGCTGTGCTGGGGGCTGGTGGTAAACCCAACAGACATGGGTCACTTTCAGTCCTAGCAGGGCAGACAGACGATCAACCAAAAGACAATGATCACATGTGATTGGAACAAGGATGGAAACACACAGGGTATCAGGATGGAGAGGATGGGGTGGGGGAATCAATTTCCATAGGGAGTCAGGGAAGGCTTCTTGGTGGAGGTGACATTTGAGTCAAGACCAGAGATAGATAACTCCCAGGGGGGTTGTGAGAACTACACAAAATAATGCCCGTAAAGCACCAAGCACACAAAGTGCCTAGCACATAGGCAGAACTCAAAAAATATTGGCTTTATCATCAGCCACTAAAATGTAAGATCCTTTACGGTGAGGAGCGAGTCCGTATTTGCCAGAATTGTGCCTGGCACACGCAGAGTCAACTGAATTAACGAGTTTCATATTTTCTCATGTCATTGTGTTGCTCACTACTAGTCTTTGCCTCTTCTTCGTTTTGAAGGACAGTTTGAGTATTGTACCTACAGTCAACAATCATGCATGGAACCCTTAAAATTCATTAAGAGGATAGATCTTGTGTTAAGTGTTCTTATCACAATAAAATAAAATAAAAAGCGTTTACTGAGTTCATTTATAATATTAATAGTAATAGGAGTAGCGGCAGAGTAATACTTGTTGGTAGTATTAGTCATAGGGGTAGTAATATTAGCAGCAGCAGCAATAAAGAAAGAATATTAGCAATTCATGCTATGGGCAACCCTTTCGGCGAGGGCACTATGTTGCAATGGAAAGAATGAGATTTCAAGTCAGGAAGAGCCACACTTGAATCCTGGCCCAGCTACATGGTTGCTGTGAAGCCGCTAGCTCTCCTTTCCCTGAGCCTCAGTTTTCCCGTCTATGTGATTGGGATAACAATGTGCATCTCCCAGGGATAGGGGAGGTGTCTGTTTGACGACTGGGACAGAGTAGGCCCACACTAAATGGTGGCTGTCACGATGACACGTATGCCATCCCAGGTAACTAAGCTCCAGGCATATGCCACTCCACCCCCTTCTTTGGGGACAGAACGGGCAGCAACATGAGCTTATGCCCCCCGGGGAGCCACTACTTTTCTGGGTTGGGACGCCTCAGTTCATTCATCAGTTCCAGACCGTGCTGGTCTGGGAAACAGAGATCCCTTGGAAAATTACTGCATTGAACTAAACTAGGTAAGAGCTCTTGACTGAAATTCCAGCGGGTGGAGAAATGGTTTTGGCATAAATAACTGTCAAAAAATTCATATCTATCCATCAAGAAGAAAACGCAAAATAACCCAATAGCAAAATGGACAAAGGATAGAAAAGGCAACTCATATACAACAAAGAATAAGGACGGACGAACATGTGAAAACCCAGCAAAGTGTCACGGGACTAGAATTTTAAAACAACGACAAATCCTTCAGATCTATCAAATGGGAAAAAAAAATGCCCTGCAGATTGAAAGTAGTCAGGCTTGGTAACTGTGGAGAAATGGGTACTTACACGTAGTGTTGCTGGAAATGAAAACTGGTAGGTTTAGGGAGTGCAATTCGACAGCAAGTACTACAATCTATTTTACTTATTATTTTAAGAGAGAGAGAGAGTGAGCAGGAGGAGGGATGGGGGGACAGAAGGAGAAAGAATCTCCCCCACTGAGTGCCGAGCCCAGCCCGAAGCAGGGTTCAACACCAGGACCTTGACATCATGACCTGATCCGAAATCAAGGGCTGGATGCTCAACTGACTGAGCCACTCAGGAGCCCCTTTAATTTTTAATTTTTTTATTTTTATTTTTATTTTGCCTACTACAATTTAAAAAGGGTATATTATTTTAGCCACTGCTCGGTGAGTATCCTGGAGAACTACTCATATTCAGGCCCAAGGAGGCATAAATGGGGGTGGTCACTGCCAGTATCACCTGTAATGGTGAAAATTTGGAAGCAATCTAAATGTCGATAGATTTAGAAATAACTATGTTAAAATAATACAATCATATTATGGAATACTATGGAGCAGGTAAACAGAATGAGCTAGATCGAGATGAATGACCATAGACAGAGGAATCCCAAGACATGTTAAGTGACATAAGAGCGTCGTAAAATAATAAGCACAGTATAATCCCATTTGTACTGGAACATACTGAAGAAAACAACATACACTAACCCTATAGGATTGCATGTGTGCTCGTGAGCATGTGCACGTGTGCACGAATACATGGAAAACAGCTGGAAGAAAACACATTTAACCGATAAGAGTTGTTACATCTGGAGAGAAAGGAAGATGGATCAAGGGGGATTTCAAGTGGAACTTTAGTATCAGCCATCCTTGAATTTTTTCAAGAATGTATCCATGTAAGAGAAAATATTTACACCATATAAGACAAATTGACAAAGTATTGTTGTTTGAATTATATTGAGAATTCCCATGAATTGGTAAGAAGACAAAACCCATCAGAAAAAAAAAAAACGGCAGAAGACACCAACAGGAATTTTCTAGAAAAGGAAATGCAAACAACCGATAAACATATAAAAGATGCTCGATCTCATTTGTAGTCATAAAATGCAAATTAAAGCCACAATGAGATGTCAATTCCCACCAAACATATGGGCAAAAATTTTAAAGTAAAATATTAGCAAATGCTAGCAAGTCGAATGACAGGAATTCTCATACACTGCTGGTGGGGTGTAAATTGGTCCAACTAGTTTTGAACCAGGCTGGAGTTCCCTGGTAAGAAACCCCCCCCACACCTGACGGTCTTACCCCCAGGCACGTGCCTAGATCAACCTGTGAACAAATCTACCAGAATGTTTATAATCCCCCGAAACAAAAAGCAATCCATGTGTCTGCCTGAGAGAATGGATAAATATTCTGCAGTCAGTTCATGCAAAGTACACCGGAAGCAGCAAAAATGAATACAACATTAGCACGAAATTCAGGATGGTGGTAATTTTTGGAAAGGGGGTCAAATTGTAATTGAGGAAGAGCATCTAGGAGGTTCCATTGGTAATGTTCTATTTCTCAACCTGGGTGTTTATTTTACCGTCATTTTTTAAATTCTGTGTGTGTGCTTTATACACTGTTTTGTGTAATTGAAAATAAAAAAAGGTACGAAGGAAAGAAAGAGAAGACAGCATTCTCAGTCCCGGCGTACCAGATGTTTCCCTGAACCCAGGAGAGGTCTTGGGCTTTTCTGACTCACTTCTGGATCCCCGTAGAGATGACCTCAGGCTGGCTGAACACTCTAAGAGTCAGAATGGCCAGGGTGATAGGGGCCAGCTAGGACAGTCTGCACCCTCTGCTCCCCTTCTCTGCTCAAACTTTGGCCATTGTGGGTTTGGAGGGAAGGAGGAAGCCCACTGTCTTCCCCAAGTCATAGGTCTGGAAAGGCCTGCAGACACAGCTGACCCAACCTCTGTGCCTCACGAAGACCGAGAAAGGGTGTCAGCAGATCAACACAGCTGATCACGCTAGCCCAGTGGGTCTCAACCTCCCTGCCCGCTCTCACCACCACCACCCGACATGGCAGATGACCTCCACGTGAGTGCCTTGGTCCCATGGACATATTCAGCACATGATCAGAGGAGCACAGACACAACAGAGCCTGATTTATGTGCAAAGCCCTCAGCAAACCTTAGAAGTCGGGAATGGGGTAAGAGCCTACGTCTCCCGACAGATCCCACCCCGATTCACGGAACCTGGCAGTCCCTGACGCACAGCGTTGGAGCCCAGCAACCACTGGTTGCGTTAACTTCTATTCCATCTGATTTATTTCGACTGAACTCTCTGAACGTCTGCACAGAAGGAAGAGGACAGGAAATGCTTCCGTCCGCAGGAGGGTGTGGGAAGCATCTCAGAGTTGCAGAAAGGGCGGGTACCATGCATGAAAGAGCAAAGCAGAGAAAGCTGCTCACCTTTAGAAAGTCGCTCCTTCGTGACATCGCTGTTCTGCCTTCTGCAGCGGCCGAGACCTCCCGTGTCAGTCGCCTGGTTTCCTCCGGGACTCAGCTGTCCTAAACAGTTGCTCCAACCCTGAATCTGCTCGGCATCCAAGTTCAATGGCCACCACCAACTGGAACTTCCTTGAGTCTGAGTTCGAATTGCAGGAGAGAACCTGATTGGCCAAGCCATCCAAGCCACACCGTGATAGGGTGGTGGGCCAGCCTATAGATAGGCAGCTTTCGGGTCACGTGGCCAATGTTGGTCCAGTCAGCCGTGGCAGGGAGGAGAAGGGGTGGAGTCACCCGCTACAAGCGATGCTCACAGAAGGTGGCAAGGGCTGTCGAAGCTACTTACACAAAAGGGGCCGATGGCAGGTGACATCTCTAGTCCTGCGGCTCCTAAGGATGGTGCCCCTCAGGGAACCTGGCTCCTGGAATCTGAGCGAGAGAGTCAGGGATGTGGTGGGATACATATCTCAAGCTGGAAGCAGGAACATGACAAAACCCAAGAGGGATGCCGGAGTCAGACAGCAATGGAATCCTGCCTCTGCCACCCACTGTCTGTGTGACCTTGGGCACATTACTGAATGTCTCTGAGCCTTCATTTCCTCAGCTGCGTCCTGTAATTTATAATAGAACCTACTTCGTAGGGTTGTGAGGATTAAATGTGATGGGACACGATGTAAAGTGTTAGCACAGCTCCCAAAACAAAGCAAATGCTCCATAAATGTCAGTGTGTTTTTTTGAACAGAGGAACCTCATCCGCAGACACCTGGCCACCTCTTTTGATGTCTGTGTGCCTGAAGTCATTTACCTTGAACTTTTGGGATAAACAAACTCCCTTTTGTTTGCACAAGACGTTTTAATTGGTTCTATATTGCCTGCGGCCAAAAAGTGTCCTGAGAAAAACACCCCATAAAAAAGTTATTCTTCGCACTTGCTTTTAGATCGGTTTCCTTGCAGAGAAAGAAAGCAGTGGATTCACAGCCCGCTACTAGGGATTACATATAACCCAGGGTCTGCTTTGTCTGCACTTCTGATCATAGGCTGCATATGTCCCATAACAAGGCACTCATGTGGATGCCATTTGCTTTGAGGAGTGGGGGGCATTTCTGACAGTGCCAATCTAGGGTCAGAGAGTGGGATTCCAGCTTAGGCTGTATGGACTCCTCTTCATAAGGAGAACTTCATTCTTGCACAGGCTCATTGAACTTTTCATTTAATTACCCATTCTTCTTCCAAATGCTCACCTCCTCTGAGCCAGGCCTTGTGTTGGGCACAGGGGGCACAGAATGAATGGCCACCATCCTGTGGAATGAAAGCTCACAGCCCAGCAAGGCAATCAGCCATGAAAATAACTATGATGTGGCAAGTGTCACAGGAGGAGAAGAACAGAAACAGGTCTACACTTCCAGAAGCAAATGCCAGGACTCATGGTCTCAGAAGCACAGCTTCTCACGGGCACGTGATCAGGGATGTGGAGACTGTGAGGGATAGAGCGTGGCCAGCAATGACAGTGGTTACAGACAAGGTCCTGGCAAGAAATGGGGATGTGGTCAATGTGACAGTCAATAGGGTTTCTTGGAAATATTCCATCTCTCGGCCTTCTGGTTATGTGGTAAGATTGCATTTCCTTTTACATGAGCTGTGGCCCTATGACTTGGGCTAGCCATGATGTATGAGCAGAAGTAATAGACATGGCTACTGAGTAGACCATCTGGGATGTCCCAGATGGTGGATGCTCTGTCCACCAGGTCCCTGCGTGAAGACGGGCTTGTGAGGGGCAGAAAGCATGGTGGAAATTGAAACCTTTGTGGTCGCAAGCCACTAACTGAGATGTGGGGATGTTTGTTACCGCATTATGACACGGCCTGCCATGACTGATATGGTCAGAGACAGGCACACTGGTGGGGACAACACATAACAGGAATGAGGACAGGAAAGGACTGGAATTAGTAGATCCTGCCCCTTTCCTTTTCAGCGCCCCCTCCCCAAGTCTGGTCCCACAGAGTCACTGTCTGAGCCACAACCACAGCCCAGGCCCCTGACACTAAGGAAGACAGACAGAAAAAGACACCAGTTGTCTTCATCTTCATTCCAGGAGTTTCACTTGATTTCCCTTGAAGGGGCCTGGAAGCCCTCTCTCTTGCTCTTTATTACATTCTGAGGATCCTTCATTCCCTCTGTGGAGCCTGCATTTATCCGGAACTCTATCAGCACCACTGAGCAGCCATAAACCAGAAGCTGTCGGAAAGACAATCTGCAGAGAAGAAAGTCAAAGCCAGGGTCCTGGGGCACAGAAGGGACCCCTGAGAATGGAGCCCCCAGGACGGTGCGAGCTCCTTCACATGTGCAGGGACACCAGGCTTCCTAGGGTAGCAATTCCACCTGCTGGGATCCACGGAGACTAAATTCCTACAAATATTAAATGCCATCGATTGAAGGGTGCATCTTTATGTACCACTAAGAAAGAAAAAACACTGCCAATTAAACCAAGACATGATGCTTTATTATCCCTTTGAATTTTTATTTTATATCTATTGAAAGGGCTCATTTAGACTTATTTAGACATAGATTTTTATCCTCTATCACCACTATGCACATATTAAATGGAAAATCTCAGCAAAATAAATTGGTCAAGTTAGCCTAAAACCTCCTCCCATTCAGAGTTCAACACTTGTGAATTTCTTGTCATCTCAGACTCCTTGATGTTTGCGTTTTTCACACAATATCCTCTTCTGGGACATCAAGAGTGTAGGTGGTGTGACACTTCTTAAAAGAGCATGCCACCTTGTCCCAGGGATTTTGTTTCAAGTAGACACTCACTCTTCAAGTTTTGATGCCGGCACTTCTCTTTTAAATCTTGCCAGAAGTTATCAGGCAACCGTGTCACTGTCACCAGGCCAAGAATGATTGTGAGACACTGTGGATTCTAAAACAAACCCTGATTTCAGAAAGGTTAAAATGTGTGTGGAGGGGGACAAGGGTGTCTTTGGATCAGAGGGCTCTCTGCTCGCCCCCTTACTGATTCTGCTTCTAACGTAATAGAGAAGAGTCTTCAGTCAGAAAGCTGTGGTTTCAAATCCCAGCCACTCCACTCCTAGCTCTGTGATGTATTCTTCAGGGTTGGCTGGGATCTGCCACGGTAACAAACAACCCCCAAATCTCAGCGGCTTCCCCCAGTACAAGTTAGTTTTACCCAATCTACTCAAGGTCAAGGTGACCGGGCAGGGGGGCTGTCCTCCTTGTGCTAACTGCTTCGAACTTGTGGTCCCACCACCTCAACAAAGCCCAGTCCACCACCACCTGGATGGGTGGGTGGGAGGAGAGGAACAGACTCCGCGATTACAGACGGGCTTTCCCAGCTTCACCCGGAACAGGCACCCATCGCTTCCACCCACATTTCATCAGCCACAACGAGTCTAATGGCCCTGCCCAACTGCGAGGGGCCCAGAACTGTGCTTTTCTGGGTCCTCGGGAAGGACGAAAAAGCAAAATCGTCATGCCAATAGTCAAGTCCAGCACAGCGACTCTAGGCAATTTGCTAAGCCCCTCTGAACCTTCGTTTCTTATCCAAAGGAGAGTTATGAATGTGTCTATTTCTTTGGGCTGTTATGAAGGATGCCATGTGGGACACGCTTTGCATTGGGCCTGGAACACACTGGCTGTGCTGTATCATGACCTCCTAAAGGCACATAGAACACTCTTCCCACCTGGAAACAACTAACTTCCCTCCCAAGGCATCTCTTCTCTCAGATGAAAGAGTCCCAGCAACCATCCCCTTCTCATTATTTTCAGACCCCTCTCCATTCAGGTCTCCCCCCAGAGGAGACCCTCATAAGAACTAATCACTCCTCTGTGTCTCTGCTTATCTGATCCTGGCACCTCTGAACACTTGCTATGTGACCCTTGCCAAGTATGCAGCCCTCTCTGGGCCTTAGCTTCTTCATCCATAAAATAAAGAGTCCTGGCAGAGCTCCCCACCTCCCTCCTCGCTCTAGCCCACTGGTGCCAGGTACGTGGGTTGGGGGTGGGGGTGGGGGTAGAAAGGTTGGCATGTTGCCAGAGCTCATTTTTCAAGACAAGGTGAGAATCCCCATTTTTGTCTGAAATCTGCCAGCTTTTTAAGGTTGACAACTATTTCTTAGGAAGAAAATTAACTCCATGTGCGCCAAACAAAACCTGTCGATGGAGGGGTTTTGGCAAGTTTACGAGCTCCGTCTACATGTTGGGTCGGTGAGAGGCTGGAAGGGGACTCTGGAAGTCCCCTTTGAATGGGTGTTCCTGGGCCCAAACACATGTCCCGTGTGGCATCAGAGTTTCTGGAAAGGCCCAGGAATCAGCTGTTTTAAAATTTTATTTATTTATTTTTGTAAGTAATTTCTATAGTCAAGGTGGGGCTCAAACTCACAACCGGGAAATCAAGAGCGGGCTGCTCCCCTGACCGGCCAGCCAAGCACCTCCCGGCCTTGTTTGAAAAGCTCCCCCATGTGGGTCTAAGGAGCTGCAGGAGTGAAGCAGAGACAGGTGCTGCTCCCTGCATGGGGTCCTCATGGGTGCTAGGCTTTGTGTAAGATTCCTCTGTGGATGGTCACTACACCCTCACAGCGGCCCACGAGTGAACCTGGCTCTGGTGTCCTCACTGCCCAGAGGCCGGAGGGATGAGGCATAAAAGTTAACAACTTGCCCAGAGACCTGTGGCTGGCAGGGGAGTCTGAGGTCAGTCTGACTCCAGAATCCAGAAGAAGGAAGAGAAGAAGGGAGGGAAGAATTTAGAGATGCGTGGATGGATGGATGGATGGATGGATGGATGGATGGATGGATGGATGGAAAGAAGAATGGATGTGTGATGGGTGGGCGGGTGGAAAGAAGAAAGGAAGAAGGAAAGGAAGAAAAGAAGTCAAGGAGAGAGAGAAGGAGGAATAGTAGTGTGGGGAGGAGTTGAAGGAATGAAGGGAGAAAGGATGAGTTAATGAATTACATGAGAGATGAATAGGGACTAAGGGGCGGCGAACTGTGCCCTGGGTGAGCTCCGATCCTAGGGGACCAGGACCGCCGGAGCTGAGGGTCGGGAGAAGACGGTCTCAGGCCGACGCCCTCCGGCCCGAGCCGCCCAGAGCCTCGCCGGGGTCGCTGCGCCGCCGCCGGCTTCTGCATCCCGCCGCCTGGCCGGGACGTGCTCGGCATTCGCGACGGGGGAGCGGGCGCCGGGCATCCGCGGGGCCTTGCTGCACCCCAGCGGCGGCGCGCGGCACTGCAGCACCCTCCCCGGGGACCGCACGCGGCCTCTCCGTCCGCCCCGCCCCGCGCGCCGCCCGCATGTTCCCTAGCAACCGGCCCCGGCGGCCGCGGCCAGAGCTCCCGCAGCGGCGCGCCGGCTGCAAACTTTAGCATCTCCCGGTCTGGCATCCGCTGGAGGGAACGGAGGGAGAAGCGTCTCCCGTGGCTTCTCCTGCAAAGGTTTTCTCTTTCTCGCCTCCGTGAAAAAGGATAACGAGATGGGGGTGGGAGCAGGAAATGGTTTAAGTTAATTTAAACTGTCTGTCGCGGGCAACAATCCAGAGGTTTTTCCCTGTTTTTCAGAGTCACGTTTGAAGCGTTGAGGGAAGCTCTTTGCTGCAGCCCAGCGGCCGCTGGTAGATCTTGGAAAATCGAGGTGCAGGCGCCGCTTAGAAAGGGTCCCACCAAGGAGCAGCACCCCGGCCTGGAGGTGGCGTGGCTGGTGGCCCAGGCGGGTGGGCTCGGTCCTGGACCCTTGAAAGGGCGTGGCTAACACTGACCGAGGCCTTGCTCTTTGCCGGACACTTTTAATACATGGGCTCATTTTATCTGCCGAAGCCACGAGATTGGTAATATTCTTCCCCACTTCGCAGATAGGAAACTGAAGAGGAGATAAGGACTCAGAGCCAGTTAGTGGCAATGCCCGGGTTTTAAGTCGTGAAGGTCCATCCAGAGTTCACTGTCTAAAGGGCTCTGCTGAAAGTGGATGCTGTGACCGTTCCCATCCTACAGGTAAAGATATTGAGGCCTCCAGAGGCTTGTCCAAGGCCACGTGTCTACAGTCGTCCTCCCACCTGTATCCCTGAAATCCTTCCTAGAACTCTGAGAGCTGACCTCATACAGCTGCACAGCTGGTGGTGGACTGGCAGGAGCCCGTCTCCGAAGTGGCCGCGAGGGTGCAGTCCCTATCAGTGGTCCTGATGACACAGGCTGTGTCCAGGGCCCTGTGTGCAGCTTCAGGGGGGCTCAGAGGCTGAGCCCACGCAATCCCTCCCCACCTGTCTCCTGCCTCCCTCCTCTGTGCCTAGAGGCATGGCACAGACACGTGGGGCTTCATTTCACCTGACAACTCATTCCTGCATTCAATCAATATTTCCTGAGAGTCTGCAGATGCCAGGCACTGTGCTGGACAGAGAGGGGACAGTGGGGGACAGGGTACTTAGTGATGAAGGCAGGCAACAAAGAAGTCGACCAAGGAATGCAGAAGATGATTCTGGATGCTAGTAAGTGCTGGCAATAAGGGAGACAGAAACAAGGTGACTCACTCAAAAGGGCTGGGGTGGGAGACCCTGTTGTCACTGCTCTGATGTGAACCCCACCTTTACCACCGTACCTGTTGCATTGTGATGTGGGGGCCTACGTCTGCAGCTGTCCCCCCACCAGGTGTGACAGCTCTGAAGCTTGCTAAGGGAGCTCGGAGATGGCTGGGGAGTCCCCCGAGAGGCACTTGTGCTTCCCACTGGTTTCGGGAACGGGATCACAGTGACAGTCACGGTGCCCTGAGCCCTTGCTCTGTTCCATTGCATACCTCCTCTCCATCAATCCGAGCAGCAGCCTTTCAGACGGATACTATTACTAACCCCATTTCCCAGATGTGGAAACTGAGGTCACACCTCTCTCGAAGGAGAGCCAGGAATTGAACAAAGACGCCCTGATTTCAGCACCCTACAGTCTGACTCGCAGCTGGACTCAGACTCAGTGAGAAATGCTTTAGGGAAGGAAGAAGAGGCACCGGGTGTGTTACCTTGAGCAAGTCACTCCCCTCTCTGCGCCTCCATTTCCTGAGGCCTGCAAAACAGGGGTGAAGCAGAATGCTTACCTTGGCTGGGTTGTTCATTTTGGGGATCAAATGACATCATCCAAGTAACCTGTCCAGCAAGAAGCCTGAAATTCAGGAACAGATTTTTTTAAATTAGAGGACGAATAAATGAATGAATGAGCTTTATAAATGTTAGTTTTCTTCCTTGTTCCCCAATTCTGTAATAATAGTAGTTTAAAAAAAAAAACAATTAAGTTCTGCTGGGGCTGCTTCTATGCCCAAATCCGTGCATGCTACAGCTGGCCATGTTGGTGATGTGCTTGTAGCCTGTCTCAAGGGCAGATCTCACCGGGCAGCACAAGCCCCAGCTTGTGGCTAACGTGTAAGGCAAGAGCCCCCATCAAAGTCCTTCTGCTCAGGTATTTGGGAATCAGACAGACCAGGTCCAAATCCCCATCTGCACCTCCTTGCTGTGTGATCTTGGGCAGATGTCTTAACCTCTCTGGTGTGTGAATTCTTCACTTGTGATAAAAACACCTGCCACATAGAGTTCTCCTAAGGATGCCATCCAAGTCTCCTTTCCCTAAGTGGTGAGGGTAGAGGGTATCACACACACATACATAGCTATTCACTGCCTTAACTTTAAGTCATCCATTATTCTCTTTCCTTGGGCTCCTTCCTCACGTGGCCGTCCCCCGTCCCCCATCCAATCCACCAGCAATTCCCACCCATGTCAGGTCAGAATGTAACACTGAGCCCGGGCTTTTCTGTCTGCCCTCCCTGCACCCTCCCTGGTCCCAGCCACCGTCCTCCCCAACCTGGACAACTAGAACAGCCTCCAAACTGCTCTCCCAGCCCTGCCCTGCCCCTCCCCACTACACCCACTCCCCAGAGAGCAGCCAGAGAGGCCTGCGGACTTCCAAATCAGGTCCCTCCCCAGTTTAGACCCCCTAGTTGCTTCCCCTTGAACTCAGAATAATAGACTTCCATTGCTGTGCTGGGCATTCCGTGTTTGTCCTCAAGATCACTCTCCATCCCTGTCCACCTGTTCGGTGCTCAGAAGCAGAACTGAAGGGACTGCATCACCTTTGCCCTCTGGTTTCTGGGGGATTCGGCCACTAGGGGATGCCAGCAGACCAGGGGGCAGGAGGAGAGAGAGTGTCAGCAGTGGCCAGGTCCCTCTGATGGAAGCTGCAGGTGGCCCCTGCAGGTATAACAATGCCCGGGTTCCCCTAACTGCTCCTCCCTGGCCTCCTGAGGACGAGGGGTGGCCACCAGGGTGCCACAGCTGCTGATCCCAGGGTGTTTGTCACTTTGCGTTAATATCCTTCAACCCTACCCAGACCTCTAGAACCAGTCCCTATATCACATTCCCTGAGTGTGCCTCCTGTTATCTGTCTGGACAGTGACTAACACTAAGACCCCCGTGATTGAGCCCCTGAGGCCCTCCATCCTCTCCTTACTCTGCACTACCCTCTGGCCACACCTGGCTTCTTTCTGTCCCTCCCGCACACCCAGCTTGTGGCCTCCTCAGAGCCACCGTGCTTGCTCTTCCATCCAGCCTGGGACACTGTGCCCGGATTTTTTGCACAGCTGGTCTCAGCCCAAATGTCACTGTGGAGGGAGGCTTTCCCTAACCACCTGTCACACACACCCTTGTTCACTCCAAATGCTTTGGACACCAAGACGTGTGGCATGTCTTCCACACCAACAACCAATTCTCCAACTCTCCAGACACCATCTGGGGGTCCTACAATTCAGTCCAATTCTGATGCCAACCACCCATGGTTAGCGCATTCACTTAACCCTAACCGGGCTAAGGGCTCGGTCCCGCAAGACTCCCCCACTTCAGATGCCAATCACAAGTCCCAGGCCCCCTGTACTTCTGACAGGTGGGCTATAAATCGGGTTCCCACAACCCCCTCCTCAGGTTTGATCATTTGCTAGAATGACTCACAGAACCCTGGAAAACAGTTTCCCTAGTCGATTACTGGTTTCTTATAAAAGGATACAACTCCGGAAGAGCCAGAAGGAAGAGATACATAGCAGGAGGAATGGGGGGGGGGCGGTGCATGGAGATCCTGAGCCCTATTTAGGCACATCCCCTCTCCCAGCACCCCGATGTGTTCGCCAACCTGGAAGCTCTCCAGACCCCATTGTTGAGGGGTTTTATGGAGGTTCCATTACACAGGCAGGATTGATTCTATCATTAGCAATTGGTGATTGAACTCCATCTCCAGTCCTTCCCTTCTCTTGGGAGGTCAGGGGGTGGGGCTGAAAGTTCCAAAAGCTCTAGTCAGGCCTTGCTTTTGCTGGTGACCTGCCCCCATTCTGAAGCTAAGGTGGGGGGCGGGGAGATCTCCCCTCCAGCCATTCATTAGCATACAAAAGATACTCTTAACACTCCAGAGATTCCAAGGGTCTTAGAAGTTCTTACAGCAGGAACTAGGACAAAGACCAAATGTTACAACACATGATACTCCTATTACCCATCACTCAGTAAATTATAAGGGTTTTAAGAGCTCTGTGCTAGGAACTGGGGTCAAAGACCAAATATATATGGTATAATATCACACACCCTAATTAATTTCCTTCACTGGACTTGCGTCAATCCAAAATTAGTCCTGTTAAAAAGAACACCACAGCCCCAAAAGGATACCATTTAAGCCATCGGGGCAAACCTAGACTTAATACTTAACCTAACTGCACTTTCAACGTGCCAGGAATGTAACCTTCAACCAGACAACATGGAATTTCTGGATCAATACTAAAATTTACTGAGAGGCTCTCCTTAGGAGAGCAGCCTTGCCTAAACAATGTATCCCTGGCTCCCCTCCACTTGCTAGATGGGATACCTCCCGGATTCATGAATCCTTTCACAGAGCCAATTAGATCTTCACATTTACTCCATTGAATTTTGGGTGTTTTTTTTTTTAACAGTCCCTTCATGTATTTGAACACTTGGGAGTTCTGTCTATTTCTGCCTATAGACATGTTAGTTGTGCAAAGGGCAGGGTGTTGTTGTTGTTGTTGTTGTTGTTGTTGTTGTTGTTCACTGCTGTACCATGGGCGCCTCCTGCCATGCCTGGAACTTAGGAGAAACTCGGTCAATATTTATGGAACACAAGAGCTGTCTGTTCACTTAGGAGGAGGGACTGAGGACACTTGCTCTGAAGCCCTTGAAGGCAGAGGGAGCACTTGAGCGTCTCTTAAAGGACATGATCGTGGCTTTATTGCCTCAAAGCTCTCCATGAGTCCTCTCAGGGCCCCAGAACTCAGGCAGCGCGGTAATATTCCCAGGCGTGCTACCTGGAGAAGTAGCTGGATATCGACAGAAGTCTCACCTCTGGAGTCAGACACATCTGGGTTTGGATCCTGGCTCTGCTCTACCCTTCACGTCCCTGGCCCTCAGTTTCCCTATCAACTGAAAAGAGGGGTCATTGTGAGGATAGACGAGACCAGGTATGTAAGGTTTCTGGTACTGCCTTGTCCCCTGCACCGTGACTGGGGATGAAGAATTAGGACGCAAAGGGAATGTGTGATGTCGCTGTGTCCCCAAGAAAGGGGCCCTGGCTGAGCCCCAAGTTGGAAGGGGGGGAATAGGCAGATCTGTGCCTCTGTAACCAGACTCAAGGGGTTCACCATTTGGAGCGCATTAAATTGAACACAAACCGAGAAAGTGTTGGAAGCAAAGAACTCTTTTTTGCTTGTGACAAGTAAAGAGACAGGGAGATAGATCTCCAAGCACCATCTCGCCGTGGGGTTAGTACAGGAAGCTTTTCTGCAGTGGATTAGGGGGTGGGGGCAGGGAGCTTTCATATACATTAAGGAACTTATACATAGTCTATGACTTAGGCACCTTGGTTCAACTGTGCACGCCTAGCGTGTCAACATGCTAGCGTATACACTGTATGTTCACAAATCGGCGAAAAAGTCCCTCCAACTGAGGACCTCCCATTGCATCCTAGCTAACACCACCATTCCTGGGCAGACTCTGAGGGCCTGGCTCGGTGGGGCGTCCAGGCTGAGAAAGGTTCGTGGAGCCCTCCACATACAAGCCCAGAGAGAAGCAGCAGAGGGGTCCCAGGCACCTGGAGCAGTGAGGGCATCGGGGAAGGACCTTGGGAAGCCTTAGAAAGGCTCGCGGGCGTCCCTCAGCAGCACATATGGCCCGCCCTCCAAGGACTTGTGGGGAATCTCAGCGGATGATGAGTTTCCTTCTCCAACCCCTTGATCCCCTCACCCCACAGAACTTAACGGGACCCCCAAGGCAAAAAAAGCAAAGCTAAATTGGCTGAGACTTGTTTCCCACCACCCGGAAGAATGGAGCTCAAATGACGAATTAAGACAAAGCGAATGAATAAAGAAAGTAGCATTTCTTGCACACCCGAGTCTTGGACTGAGACTCATTCCCACCACAGATCACCTTGCCAGGAGCCCCCACGGGACATGTGTCTTCCTTCCCCCCTGAAAGAGACCGGCTGGAAAAGAGAAATCTTGAGGGGCCCTGGGCTTCTGAAAGGCTGTCCTGGGCCAGGGACAGCAATTCTGTGGGGCTCCAGTGGGGACAAGTAGCAATGGCCAGAGGTACAAGTGTGGTTGAATCCCAAGAAGCTCCTCGAGGCCGGAGTTGCCCAGTGAGGGAAGGAACCACTGTGAGAGGAAGTGAGCTTCCTGTCCCAGCAGGTATGCAAGTAGACGCTATCGGAGGTGTGGAGAGGTGACTCCTACTGGGGAGCTGGCCTGACAAATAAAACAGAGGCCTCTTTGGGGCGCCTGGGTGGCACAGCGGTTAAGTGTCTGCCTTCGGCTCAGGGCGTGATTCCGGCGTGATGGGATCGAGCCCCACACCAGGCTCTTCTGCTATGAGCCTGCTTCTTCCTCTCCCACTCCCCCTGCTTGTGTTCCCTCTCTCGCTGGCTGTCTCTATCTCTGTCGAATAAATAAATAAAATCTTTAAAAAAAAAACCAGAGGCCTCTTTGAAGCGTAATAGTGTACAAGTCTGAAAGTAAAGCCCAGAGTGACAGTGAGTAATCAGAGCCAGGTCGTTAGTGGGATGTATGGGGAATCGAGGAAGAGGGGGAAGTAAAAGAGAGAGGAAGAAGAACATAAGGGGCCCAGCTGGGAAGCGGATGTGATTCTGGTAGTCCAATACTGATAAAGAGTTCTTCAAAGATAGCATTTCTCCAGGGTGGACCACACGTCTACAACAGTCAGAACAGCCTACACCATGCTACAGAGCAAGTAAACCATGATCTCTCGGTGCCCTAACATGATACGATGTTGTCTCATTCATGCGAAGTCTGGACGGCCCTACAGCTCTGATTTCTGGAACATATGGCCTCCAAGCGAAAGAGAGGCGAAGGGGGACCACCAGCACTTATCTGTCCCAACCCAAAAGTGGTGCTGGACTCTGCCACTTGCGGGCCATTGGCCAGAACTCGTCATGTGATCCCAACCATCTGGTCTCAGCCTGGTGATAAGATTTCACAGCTCTCTGACACTGCTGACCTCCTTTACGGTTCAGAGCCTGCAGGAAAAAACCAGAACAGTTTACTGAGCCTACAAAACGCTCTCTGTTCCTAACACGTTCCTTCCTGTGATTATCTCCTATGGAGGGCAAATGATGCCAATTTCCCATGTGGGATGGCAAAGTAAACTTTCCTTTTTAAGAAATTTATTTATTTTTAAAAACTGAGTCTATTTAAAGAAGAATATTAATTCTGTTCCAAGTCAAACTGTGCAGCACATATATTAATATTTATTTTAGAAGAGGTAATACATACTTCAAAATTCAAAAAGTATTACAGTATAGCAAGCGAAAACTCAGCTCCATCCCCAGCCACACAATTCCCCTTCCGTTAGTACTTTTTATAAATGACTTCATGGATTCTTTCGCTCTTACCAACAACACTGTGATGGACCTCCCTGTGTGTACTCCATTTGGCGTGCAAATGGGTACATTAAGGCTAAGTCCCTAGAAAGAAAATTCTGGGGCCCCTGGTGTGGGCATGTACCTCCCCATGGTTCAGTTGGGTGCGTGGCTGCCATGTTAGTGGGACAGGTTTTCAGCAAAGGCCCACTCAGGGCAATTTGGACCGTACATGATTTTATTAGTTTGCTCAACACACCTTGATACGTACCTATCCTGAGTCAGCCCTGTGCTGGGAACAAGTAATAGAAAGATGAATTTGACTCAGTCTTGACCTCAAAGAGTTCATGATCTAGCTGGAAAAGGCAGGTGCACCAGTCGGTTGCTATGGTTATCTACTGCAGCACGTTTACCACTCCGAAACTTAGAGGCACCGAGCAACAACTAGGATGCTGACGGATTCCGTGGGCCAGGGACTCCAAAAGGGCAGATCCAGGGTGGTTTTTCTCTGTTCCCGGATATCTGAGGTCTCAGCTGGGGGGACCTGAATGATAGCGAAGAGAAGGATCCATTTCCACAATGGTTTCTTCATTCCCAGCTCTGGTGCCCATGCTGGGAGCTGAGCTGAGACTGTCAACCAGAGCTCTTAACGTGTGGCCTCTTCAGCAGGGCAGTCACGGGGTCATTAGACTACCTACAAGGTGGTTCAGAGCTCCTAGAGCAATTGTTCTAGTGATCACAGCAGAAGCTGCATGGCCGTGGTTGACTCAGCCTTGGAAGCCATGCATTGTCATTTGCACCACAAGCCAGCCATGATTCAAGCAGAGGGGTGAGTGTTTTAAAGCGGCCACGTGGCTGATCGTAATACAGGATACACATTGCAGTAGAGGCAGGTCAAGCACACAGAGAGCCCAGTACAAGAGTGACAGCTTCATTCCCTCAGAGAGCGATAAGAAGACACTCAGGGAAAGCCATTGAAAGGAGGTGACACAGAACTGAGGACTGAAAAGTACGAGCGAAGTTACCAAAGGCTAAAATGGAGTGGGAGGAGGAAGGGAGGGTTTCAGGCAAAGGGAACCGAGTGTGCAATGATTTATGAATGCTTTGAAAGGCTTGTGCATGAAAAGGTGAGGAACTTCCACGCAGAGGGTAAGAGGCCAGGCTACGGAGTCATGGACAGGAGTTGAGATCTTAGCTCTGCCACTTTCCAGCTGTGTGACAAGTGAGCCTCAGCTCCCTCACCTGTAAAAAGCCTCAGGGTTCTGCAGCCCTTCAGATTATTCTGAGGAATAACTGAGGTAAGACGGGTCCTGGCATAAAAGCGTTGGAGGCATGTTTGCTGTTGACATCACTATGAAATCTTGGCCGGGCTTTGGAATCATCAAGGGAGCTTTAAAAAACACTGATGTAACAAAAGCACGAAACTTATTATACTCTGAAAATCACAAAACGTGGTTGAAGGAAATTAAGGAGACCTGAAGAAATGAGAAGACATCCCATGTTCATAGATCAGAAGACTTAGTAGGGCTGCTGCCTTAGCAAGACTTCCCAAATGGATCTAGTTTCCACTCAATCCCTATCAATATCCCAGCTGACTCAGTGTATCCTGAAATTCACATGGAAATTCAAGGAACCCAGAATACAATCTTACATTCTCGAAAAAGAAGATAAAGTTGGAGGGATCATGCTTCCCTCTTTCAAAACTTACTACAAAGCCATGGTAACCAAGACAGTGTGGTATTGACATCGTACATCCGTGGAACAGATCTGAGAGGCCAGAAATAAGCCTCTATGTCTATGGCCAATGGATTTGGGATGAGGTCCACTCAATGGACAAAGAACAGTCTTTCCAACAAATGGTCTTGGGACAACTGGATATCCACATGCAAAAGCGTGAACAAAGTTGAACCTCCTCCTTGCACCACATGCAAAAATTATTCAAAATGGATCAAAGTCCTAACTGTAAGAGCTCAAACTATCTAAACGCTTTGAAGAAACATAAGAGAAAATCTTGGTGGTCTTAGATTTGGATCTGAGATGTGACACCAAAATCATAAGCTGCAAAAGAAAAACTAGACGAATCGGGCTTCATCAAAATTAAAAACGTTGTACCTCAAAGGACACCATCTAAAAAGGGAAGGGGCGTCTGGCTGGTTCAGTCAGAAGAGCATGAGACTCTTGATCTTGGTGTTGTGCGTTCGAGCCCCACGTGGGGTGTAGAGATCACTTAAAAATGTCTAAAAATCTAAAAAAAAAAAAAATTTTTTTAAAGGGAAAGGACCACCCACAGAATGGGAGGAAAAGGATGCCAATTACATAGCTGACTAGCACCTACCATATATAAAGAACATTCATAACTCAATAATAAAAACACGGATAACCCAATTTTAAAATGGGCCAAGAACCTGTGAAAAGATGCTCAACATTATCCATGAAGGAAATGCAGATCAACACCACCCGGAGACACTGCCTCACACCTACCACGTAGGCTAGAATCCCAAAGATAGAGAGTGACACATGCTGGTGAGAATGTGAAGAGGAAGGGACCCTCTCACTCTGCCAGAGGGAATGCAGAATGGTGTGGCCACTTCGGGAAACATTCTTCAAATACTAAACACAGAGGAGCGCCTGGGTGGCTCAGTCGTTAAGCATCTGCCTTCGGCTCAGGTCATGATCCCAGGGTCCTGGGATCGAGTCCCACATCGGTCTCCCTGCACAGCGAGGAGCCTGCTTCTCCCTCTCTCTCTGCTGCTCCCCCTGCTTGTGCTCTCTCTCGCTCTCAAATAAATAAATAATCTTTTAAAAAAATCCCATACAGGAATGTTTACAGCAGCAGAATTCATAACAACCAAAGAGTGGAAAAAGCCCAAATTTCCATCCACCAATGAAGGAATAAATAAAATGTGTTATATCCACATAATAAAATATTACTCAGCAACAACAACAACAAAATGAAGTACTGATCCATCCTCCAACGTGGATCAACGTTGAAAACATGATGCTTTGTGAAAGAAGCCAGGCTCAAAGGACCACATATTATATGATCCCATTCATGTGAAATTTCTACAAGAGGCAAATCTACAGACATCGAAGGTAGATTACTTGTGACCTATGGCTAGGAGTGCGGGGAGACAGGGGAAGATGGGGAGGATTGGGGAGTGACCACGAAGGGGTGCATGACATCTTCTTGGGGTCATGAAAATGTGTTTATTTATTTTTTTAAAAGATTTAGTTTTTAAGTAATCTCTGCACCCCACGTGGGGCTCGAACTTACAACCCCGAGATCAAGAGTCACCTGTTCCATTGACTGAGCCAGCCAGGTGCCCCAAAAATGCTTTTAAATCAATAGCAGTAAACATTTTCCCCCATTTCTCTTCTGTATGGTCTCTAGGAAATGATGGATGTTAACTAAACGTACTGTGGTTATCATTTCACAGGATTTGCAAACCGAGTCATTGCACTGCACACCATAAACTTACACAGTGCTGTCAGTTACAACTCAATGACACAGAAGAAAATTGGTGGTGATGTATGCACCACTCTGAATATACTAAAAGGTACTGGGTTGTTCAAAGAGAGAGAGAGAAGGAAGAAAAAAGAGAGAGAGAGAATCTGATGCCTGGACCCAATTCCAGAAGAGTCTGCTTCCATGGTCCTGGAGGGCAGCCTGGGCATCAGAATTTAAGGTGCCAGGGGTGGCTACAGGGCAGCTGGTTGAGAGCTACTGAGCTAGAGAAGGAGGAGCCTGAGAACGGAGAGAGATGAACAGAGAGGCCGGCAGAGCCCAGCAATGGGTTACGTAGACAAACGTAGCTCAGGATGCCACCAAGGGGAGGGCAGTGCCGTGTATGGAGGTCAAGCAGGATGGCTGTGTGTGGGCAAGAGGACAGATTCCCCACCAAAGGCATCCTCTGTGGGGGTCAGGGGGTGCAAGTGGCTGAATCCACCCAGGCTCTGCTTACCACTCCCTGAGCTCACAGGGCTCAAGTCTGTCCCCTTTCTGGAGCAGGCAAAGGGGGCTGGGACTTGGGCTACACCTTTCCAAGAGTCTCCAAATAGTGAATTGACACCTCACTTTGAAACTGCACATCTATTTTATCTCGGTGCCTAATTGGAATCTCGATTTTAACATCCTGTTACACAAGACTGTTGTACAGATAACAAGACTGAATTACATTCATTACCATTCGGTGAGCGCAATTATGCTCATCAAGCAACATTCCTTGTCACATTTAATCTTTCAGCAACTCTTAGAGACAAGCTACTATGGGCATGATCTCCATTCCACAGACTGAGACACTGAGGCCTGGCAAGGTAAGGGACTCGGCCAAAGGCACCTGGTAGGAAGTGGCAGAACAGGGATTTGAACCCAAGTCAGACTGATGCCAAGCCCTTGCTGGTAAGACATATAAGCCTCCCAGTCCTGATGTTCTTCAGTGACCAGGTCAGGAGACTGAAGTCCCCCAACGCCAAGTGTCTACCTGCTGAAAAGCAGGGTAGTGATAAAACCAGCATCAGTACCCAGGTCGCTGTCACCGAAGCTGGCAACCACACCAGCTGCATGTTTGGGGGGCACCCAGTACGCAGTAGGGACATAATAATGTCAGCACCCCCTTTCACCTCCAGGAGAATTACCCAGTTCAATTAACCTAGTGGCTTTCCTTTCAGGGAGTCCCTGTTTCTCTGGCAGATCCCACAGGCATATCCAAGGTTTCTGATTTACACATGCTGTCCTCCCTCAAGAAGCCCCCTCTGTTTTATGCCTCACTCACTATCCTTGGAAAGACCCACTGTGGTCCTCCCTCCTCCTGGCGCCCAGCACGGCTCTCCTCTCTCGGGCGCTCACTCCAGACGTATTATTCATGGTGAGCTCATTTGTTCTGAATGCAGATGTAATATGTAATTCCCCAAGAATTCAAATGTAATTTAAAGTTATTTTCCAATATCTAATTTGCCTTTTATTTATTTAGGGCAATATTTCAGCGGGAGCCTCCCAGCTAAAGTGCCCGTGTTTGTTTACAGGGCCAGGCCCGGCGACGGCGGGGAGCCACACACCCCAGACACAGACGTTACCGATTAAAAAAGTAATTACAACATTGAACACAGCCTTAAATAAAAGCGAAAATGCAAGAGACGGGAGAGGAAGCAAAAACATAAATTGGGAACAATGCCGTTTTCCCCAGGCGTTTTGTAATATTTGCAGCCTGCCTGGTACTGGCGGCCTGCCCTGGCTGCATCAGACCCAAGCAGCAGCGAGGGATGGGGTGGCTCTCCCCTGTAAAGAGGTAGGAAGAAGTTCAGAGATCATCAGTCTGCCTATTTGCCTGTCTTTTGGGTTAACATCTCCAGTTTAATGTAATGCTCTTACCTTAAATGACCAAAAATCACCCGCCAACTCAAACTGACTTAAAGAGAAAATAGGCATGTTCTGGCTCATGAAAGACCATTGGTAGGTTTGGCTTCAGGCATAGTTGGATCAAGGTGCTCAAAAATCATTAAGAATCTCTCTAAGTCTTGGCTTTGCTCACTGCAGAGTTGACGTCATTCTCAGTCAGGCTTTGTCCACCTGCTGGTTAAGAGAGAATCCCAGCTTCCGTCTTGCCAGCTTAGCATTCCCAACAGAAAGAGGGTGCTTCTCTCCCCACTGTTTTAGCCAAAGTCTCAGATGGGGCTTTCATCGGCTCTACCTGGGTCATGTGCAGATCCTTGAACCAGTCACTTCCGCCAGGGAGTTTCAGTCTTCTGGCCAGACTTGGGTCAGATTCCCACCCCTTGAAAACAGAAGTAGGACCAGTCTGGCCCAAACCACATGGACTAAGAGCAGGGTGGGTGGTGGTGGTGGTGGTGGTGGTGGCTCCCAAAAAGAAAACTGAGGTTCTTTGACGGTTGAAGGAGCCATCAGGCAAATGCAATTGATTGCCGCCACAGATACAGTATCTGTCTGTTTCCAATACGTGTACTGTTTCTACCTCAGCTCTAGACCATGCTTTTTACCTTGTGAGGGATGCAGGGTACTCTACGCTTCATTGGTAGGAGTGTGTCGAATATCCAACTTGTGGATTCCGCCCTCCACTTTACTTGAAGCAAGTGCTATGCTGCCAGTTACAGCAGAGCGTGATGAGGAGCAGATGACATTTTGCAATCACTAAGGGTGGCCTGCAATGGAAGGGCAGGTTCCAAGCGACTGGCTCTTCAAGTGGAATTCCTTCAAGATGGATATGACAAGAGCTTTGAGGTCTGAAAGAGTCAAATAATTGCTGTTTAATAATTAGGTCCAAATAGATATCCGGTAATTAAGTCAAAGGGGAAGCAGGAGGCAATAATAACATTTAAGGTGCTCGTTGGGGCACCTGGGTGGTGCAGTCGGTTGAAAATCCAATTCTTGGTTTCGGCTCAGGTCGTGATCTCAGGGTCCTGAGATCGAGCCCCACCTGAGGCTCCCCGGTCCATGCAGAATCTGCTTGAGATTCTCTCTCCCTCTCCCTCTACCCTTCCCCCACTGCACTCTCGCTCGCTCTCTCTCTCTCAAAATAAATCTTTAAAAAATAAAAAAAATGAAGTGCCTTCAGGTCCAGCTTATACCCAAAAGGTGACCGTGTCTATGAACTGGCCACAGACCTACCTGTAACCCTGGGGTCAAATAAGTGTAACTCTTGGCCAAACGTAGCACTAAAGAAATCACATCATCCTCTCTCAACGGGCATCCTCTCTCAATGGCACAGGCACGGGACGGGGCATCCACGAGACCATGTGGAACCTAGCGACCGCTTCAGGACCAGGAAGCAGCTGCAGGAGGACCAACCAGACTCCTGTTCTTGGTGTGTCTGCCTTGGAGGTGGACAGGCTCCCATTGGAATGAAGAAATCCTCTGGGGTTCAGAGATGATTCAGGGTTGGCAGCGGGCGGGGAGTGGCAGGGGAAAAACGTTGAGAGAAAGGTTATAAATAAATAAGGCAGGTGAGTGCCCAAGCAACTGATCAGAAAAATGAAAGCACTCTGCCTTATCGATGCCCTGAGCTGGTGGAAGAGTTCTTGCCGATGACATAGAAATAAATGGGCGAGCAGATCTAAGTTGGCCCACCTGGTACATAGTAAATGCTGTTGTTGTTGTCTCTTACTCAAATTCTAGCTCGTTCCGTTCAGTCCTTTCCTAAACTCTGGGAGGTCATTAGCCTTTTCATGACTCATCCTCCCATCATAGAAGGGAAAATGGAGCTTCAGAGAGCGGAGGCGATTTGCCCCAAGTCCATCATGCTGGAACAGGGACTGGAACCCAGATTTCTCACTTTCCCCGCCAACGCTTTCGCCAACAAAAAGGCTTTTTGTTTTCCAAGGCAGGGGACAAACGGAGATAGGAAGCTTGCGTTTATTGAGCACCTACTATGGCCGGGCACGGCGCTCAGCGTTATCACACGAGCGCTCGCTCATTCCATCTCTCCCCGCAGTCCTGCCCTCGGCCCATGTGTTATCATCACCCCCTTTCAGTAATGAACAGTGGAGGCTCCAAAGGGGCGAGGTACCTCTCTCTCCATCGCTTGATCAGTTTGAGTCTCTAAAGGGATTTGGCATCTATAAGAAGGAACCTAGAAATTCTCTAGGAAGGGAGCTCTCGGCTCACCAGAGTGTTATCCTCACCTCTGCGCTCTGAGACATCACTGGGGTGCTCTGCTCTTCCCAGGAGAGCCAGTCTATGCCTCTGCACACTCCAAGGCCCTAGGGGACCCCCAGCATGGCTAGCAGGGTCCAGCCAAGAGAGGGACATCTGAGCTAAAATAACAATGCCAGGGGATCTGTAGTAAAGAGAAAACCAAAGGGACAGACAGAGCTCGAGGGGACACAGAGAGAATCTGGAAGGACAAGGAGGGTGGGTAGGGGCAGGACGGAAAGGAGACAGGGAGAAGAGAAAGCACAGGGAGGAAGGAAGGGGAGGAACGGGCATTGGCAGAGGAGGTAACAGAGGACAAGGGGAAGAGGCAGGAATTTGTAATAAAGGAAAAAGGAAAGTTCTTCATTTGATATATTTAGTCCCTAATCTGTACCCATCACTGTCCTAAGCATCATGAAGATAGACAAAGTCCACGTTCTCAAGCGACTGTAAAATGATGCATGGCCAACGCTCTGACCTGGAAAAGCCAGATTCCCCCCACCCCCCACCCCGAGATGTCAGATCAGACTTCACTGAGCTGCAGGTGGGGCGTCAAGAGCGTGGAACAGTTTTCTATGTAAACAATGAGAGGAAAAGCCTTCCAGACAAAGGGAACAGCATACGCAAAGACCCAGAAACTGAAGGGTGCGTGGCATCCAGGACCAGCAAAGAGCAAGTTAAGGCTGCAGTGGAGAACAGGGCAAAGCCGGAAATGAGGCAGGCCTAGATCACACTGGAAATAGAGACTTTATCTTGACGACCACATCTCCCTGACAACCAGCCTGGAACACTGTCTGGGATCACTTCGGGGTCCAGTAAGAATGTTTTAATTGTCCCAGGACAAGGGGGAAAGAAAAGAAGTAGAGTTGATACACAAATGATGTGTTTGTGCCTGATAAAGGCCAATGGGTGGCTTGCAACGGCAAGGAAGGTTCTCAGAAAAAAAGGGTAGGAGGATTGCATCTCCACACCCCCCAAAGTAATAAAGGCAGTGGAACTCAAGAGAATCTGTGTTAGAACAGTAATTCATTTTTAGTAAGTGGACAATGAGCTTCACCAAGACAACATCATCTATCATGGTAAGTAAATAATACTAATTTGAATTTTATCACTTTTATTTGTATGTAGTTTCTCATTTGTGTGAGTCTTATCACTGTTTAGGAACTTCTTTTGTCATTGATTCTAAAACATAATTTTTGTCACATTTTGTCTCTGAAATTGGGATGCATCTTAAAATCTATAGTTTCTCGCAAGTACAACTGACTAGCACTTTCTTGCTCTTAATGTCACATAAAATAATTATGCATCTTACAACTAATGGTGGATTAGATTCACATGAAGAGTAAGTAGATACCTAGTTTTGTTTGTAAATAACACAGTACCATTATAACAAAAAATGTTTAAGCCAATATGAGGTCCATTGAATATTCTCTATAAAAATAGTTTATATAGGGGCGCCTGGGTGGCTCTGGCATTAAGTGTCTGCCTTTGGCTCAGGTCATGGTCCCAGGGTCCTGGGATCAAGTCCTGTATCGGACTCCCTGCTCAGCGGGGAGCCTGCTTCTTCCTCTTCCATTCCTCCTGCTTGTGTTCCCTCTCTCGCTGTCTCTCTTTCTGTCAAATAAATAAAATCTTCAAAAAAAATTAGTTTACATAGTACTCAAGTTGGAGGGCCAATGATGAGGAAGAGGCCATAAGAAAAAGTTTTAATCAACAGAAGTCAGAGTTTCATATTAGGAAGACATTCTAGCACTACACTGTATAGAAATACACCAGTTTTGTAGAGATCAACTGAGAAATTATGAGACTGTATATATGGAGAATACACACACACACACACACACACACACACAAACACAGAAAGATGAGAACATAACAAAGAGATGCGCAGGAAGTAGAGTCAATGGGATTTAGTGATTGATTAGAGGTGAAGGGGTGAGGTTGTGGGGAAAGAGAAAGAGGGGCAGAGAAGGCCCAAAGAGGATGCTGGGTTTCTGGATGGGATGGAGTAGCATCTCCAAAGTACAGAACAGCACTCAGGGTTGAGATGGTAAGCTGTGGCAGTAACAATTGTGATAGCAACAGTGGTATTGAAGGCTGTGGTGGTGATAGTGGTGGTGGTGATGATAATAGGGATGATGGAGATGATGGAAGTGGCAGTGGTGAAAGTGATAGTGGCAGTAATGATGGAGGTAATTGTGGTGGTGATGGTGATGATGGTGGTGGCATTGATGATAATAATGGTGATGGTTGTGATGGTGGTGGTTGTTGCTGGTGGTGATGGTTGTGAGGGTGATGATATTGGTGATGATGATGATGGTGGCGGTGATGGTAGTGGTGGTGTTGGTGGCAGTGGTAATGGTGGTGATGGTGTGTCGGTGATGGTGGTGATGATGGTGGTAGTGATAATGGTGGTGATGATGGTGGTGGTACTAGTGATGGTGGTAATGATGGTGTTGGTGGTGATGGTGGTGGTGATAGCAATGGTGGCGAAGAGGTAGTAATGGTAATGATGGTGGTGATGGTGGTAGTGATGGTGGTGGTGGTGGTGATGAGGGTCATGATAAAACTGGTTTTAAGTGTGACAATGGTAGTGGTGGTGGTAGTAGTGAGGATAATGATTACTGTAGTAGAATTTATAATCATGATGTTTTACCAGGAGACCTAGAAATAAAAGTGGCCACACTGGGGATTGGGCTCTCCAGCTGCCCCATCTTGACATCAAGCATCTACTGGGAAGGAATCGACTTTCTCCAGGCCTCACCCATGAAATGAAAATCACTCCTCTCTCCTCCTATCATGACGGTAGGCATCAGCTTCACTCTCTAATCACACAATGAGAAATAAAATATAAATGAACACTAGAATCAACGGATTCCCCCCACAGCAGGAAATAACCATTATTTACCCACAAAAATATTTTGAGGGTTATTAGCATGTAAACTGTGATTAATTAAATTCACAAAAATTGTTTCTGAGGCATGTAAATGAGGTGGTTCCTGCTGGGTGGCACAGAGGCTCTACTCTCCTGGTGGCTGCTGGAGGAGACAGTGGGGGGAAGTCACTCAACACAGCTGCTCCAGAAACTCTGGGAAAAACTATAGGGTCCATCTCAAAGGTGGTTCTTCCCTGAGCTCTTCCACATTCATTCTTCTATGTCAAGGCTACACAATTAAGGGGATAAGTTTGAATGCTGGTGGCCCCATTTAGGAATTTATTCACATCTATGAGTCCTGAAGGGACCCAAAGATTATGGAGCTTGAAGGAACCAGAAGAGAGGAAATCAGCTATAATTTAGTTCACTCTAACCACTCTGTCCAGGAAAGGGCCAAGGTTACACTGACTCCCTTCCAGGGCTTTCCCTATGTCACCCTAAATTCTTACAGGGTTTTCACGAGGTCAATGAGACCCTGGATCACACACCCAAAGGACGCTGGCCCAGATCGGCAGCCAGAAGAAAGGAACAAGTGAAGGTGGAGGAGACCGGACTGTGTTGTGCTATAGTGACCTCCAGATCCAAAGGGTTGGTCCACTGTCTCTCTTTCAAGCGTCCAGAGATCCAACTGGCTGAATCTCTAGGCATTGGTGCCACAATGGGCCCGTGAGGGTTTCGACTACCCAAGAATGTGTCCAGGTCTCCATTGCCCACCCTGGTGCAGACCACCCTCAGCAAGAGCTGTTCTCCTACAACCTCCCCATGAGTCCAGTCTTCATTTCTCCCAACCCCAGTAGTGCCAACCTCAGCATAGACACCTGCTCCCCTCGGGTTGCCGGGAGAAGGAAAGAACTGTGCATGCCTGGATGGAAATCCCAATGAGAGGTGCACTTTGGAGACATGCCCTCTCCAACTAGGACCCAAATCCAGATGCAGTTACCACTCACCTACACTCAGCCAGATGCGGTGTTGTGCATTTTCACATGCACAGCTCTGTAACTGACACCACTACTCGGGTTTTCCAGTTGAGGAAATGGAGTCAGTTGTGCCTTGAGGACACCAACTGTACCAGATACCTTCCACATGCCAGGCAAATCCCCCACACAGGCCATGATGCCTCAGCCCACAGACAGCTGCCAGTGTAACAAGACAAGGTTCAGAGAGTTTCACTCTCCCCCAGAATGCTTCCTTCATCACTAAGCGCAGCCTTTGGCCCAGTGTCCTGGGGCCTGGTTGCCAACCCATGGACCCTCTGCCCCATTTCTCCTGGATGACCATGACACTGTTTTGAATGAGGCAACTTGGAAGTCCTCAGATGTAACCCCCTTGAAAAATGGGAAAGGGTCTTCCTGGGGGAAAAAAAAAAAGAAAAAAGAACCTCAGGTAGGATCAGGAAGGAGAGACGAAAGACCACGCCCGAGATTGGGACAAAGGAATCAGGGAGAAGAGAGCCTGGTCCAGAAAGGGGACCAGAGAACTAATGGTCCCTATGTCCTGGGAACTCCAGCCATTGCAACTCAGCTCCAGCCCCCACCCCAGTAGGCCTGCCAATCAGGGCACCCAAATATCAGGAAATAGCAGACACTAGCCGTCAAGCAACCCGGCTGGGACAGCATCCAGGAAGCAGCAGGGTCTGGAAGGTTAAGTCCAAAGGGGCCCAATAATAACACCCATGGGGAGGCCTGATAATTAACAGAATTAGAAACAAGGCAGAACAACGGCAGGAGAATTCAGTTCTGTGTCTCCCTGATGTCACTCCATGCAGAACGACCCTAGAACAATCTCAGGTTCCTTTTGTCCTTCTGGCATGAAGCCAATCTCTTGGAAAGACTGGATTTCTGCCATTTCCCCACATCATTCCTGCCCATGGGGTTCTGGAGTCCTCTTAGGGAAACCCAGACCCACAGCCTCATAAATAACCTTTAGGGGACCCGGGCTCTTCACAAACTCGATACTGATGTTGCACTTGACTGGGCTGGTGCCATGGATGGTGGTGGTGGTCCCAAAACCTGTTAGGCATCCAGGTCGCCTAGGGATATTTTTTCCCTGCAATTAACAAGACGGGTACACAGAAGAGATAAATGTGGCCGTAATGGAAGCAGTATCAGAGGGCATATAGTCCAAATGTAATTTGTCCACCTCAGTGACAGCATGATGCTGTCCCCATTTGCAGTCCCCACAGGTGACCACTGTGACAATGTTAGGGGTGCTCCTTCTAGATAAAGTCATGTATATTCAAGCAGACATGAACAGAGCCCTCTAACTTCCCCTCCCCCCTTCAAGTGGAGACACCACCAGGAAGACGTTCATCATCCCGCTTTTTACACTTAATATTTATGGGACGAGATGCCATAACAATGTCTGTACATCTGTCTCATAATTTTAAACGGCTATGGATAATCGTAATTTATTTAACGGGTCTCCTTCTGACAGGCCTTGAAGAACTTACTAAGTGCATTGTGGTTACTCCTTGCAACCACCTCACAAGAAATGCGTGTTATTCCATGTATTTCGAAGGCCAAGTCCTTGGGCCGCCCAAAATGATTTGAAGAGGAGTCCTGTGATATTGTGATTTATAATAAGAAATGAGTCTTTGGTCTTTGTCCCCTGTTTCTGGCCCCAAGAGATGAGAGCAATAAAGAGGTCTTGAGATTCATAGCAAACCCCCTTCCTCCATATCCGACTCCTTATTAACGTGGTGACTTTTGGAAAGCACCTAAGGATGGGGGCTGGTTGCCAGAGAAACCAACCATGTGATTAGAGGGACTTTCAGTCCTATCCCCCCACCTTGGGCCCCAAGGAGGGGAAAAGGGGCTGGAGATTGAATGAATCACCAACGGCCACGATTTAATCAGTCGTGCCTATGTGATGAAGCCTCCATAAAAACCCAGAGAAGAGTGTCTGGGGTGGTGACCACAGGGAGACGCAGGGGGACTGAGGCCCAGAGAGGGCCTGCAAGCTCTGTGCCCTATCCCCACACCTTGCCCTACGCATCTCTTCTATCTGGCAGTTCCTGAGTCCCATCCTTTTATAATAAACTGGGGATCTGGCAAGTAACACGTTTCTCGGAGTTCTGCGAGCTGCTCTAGCAAATTCACCAAACCCAAGCATATGCTGGTGGGAACGTCCAGTTTATAGCCAGTCAGAAGCACAGGCGACAAACGGGACAGACGGGTGTTTGAACTGGGGGCAGTCTGGTGGCGCCGAGCCCTGAACCTGCGAGGTCTGGCACTATCCATGGTGTCAGAACTGAGCGGAGTCACAGGAGCACAGCTGGTGTCGGAGACTTCCTTGGTGTGAGGCCAAACTCGCACAACGGAGCCGGGGTCAGAACGCTAAGTCCTCAATCCGGGCCTCCCTGTAGGATTACCTGGGGAGCCAGGCTGCCCCTTGGAGCCTCTGGTCCGAGCGGCCCCCCTCTCGGGCCTCACCTGCTGGAGCCTGTAGGAGGCCTGGCCCGGCATTGTTTTTATTTTGTATTAAAGTTGCTATTTCTGCTGGAGGCTGCCGCCTCTAGGCTATTTCTCAGGACATTAACTTTTATGGCCCCTTCTCTCTCACTGCTTCTCGGGGATGGCATTAGATTCCAGTCAGGAGACCGGGGAAGAGAACAGCTGCAGCAATAGTAACTGGGCGGTTAACACTCCGGGACCCCCACAGGGCTGCCCTTCCCAGCGGGGACGGGCTAGGGGGGCCTGGGTTCAGTCACCTAGACTGGGATTTAGAGCTGGACACATAGAGGGGCGGGGAGAATGGAGACAGAGGGCTGTGTCCTCATACCCAACTATACAGACATGACTCGTACGAATCGTCTCAAGAGCTTCTTCAGTCAGATAAATTAATACACAAATCACCTATTAAGACACTGCTATCAATAAAAAGGGTTTCTATTTTTGAGTGCCTCCTGGATGCCAAAGGGAACAGACATCATATCTGGTTCTCTCTGAAATCCTACAGGGAAGTTTTATTATGGAGAGACCACAGCCCAGAGAATTAGGTGCCTTTGCCCAAGTGTATCAGTCAGTGTAGGATAGGTTATGCTGTGGTAACAAACAGTCCCCTCCAAATCCCCGTGGCATAAAACAACAGAGAGCAGAAGATTAATTCTTGCTCAGGCTACGTGTCCGTCAAGGGTTGGCCGTGACTGCTCCGTGCCGCCTTCTTTCACAGACACCATACTCCATCACCAAGACAGCCCCGTAAAGGATGAAGGACCTGTTCCCCTGTGATGGGCTAGTGAATGTTTAACAATGGTTCTCTGAGGGGAAAAAATGAATGTGCATATATACATGTATTTATGCACACACACATTTATATGCATATATACACAAACATGGATTATAAAGTTTGCTGATATAAAGGTTGTGCAGTAGAGTTTATATATAATAATATCTACAACACTCCATATTGTAAATTCCATATAGCCAAATAATCCCCATGGAACGCTTTTGTTGATTTCTACTGAACCCTTACAACCATAGCCTGCCTATGCGTGCATTTTGACCATGACGTGACAATTTTTTTGCTATTCACAATATAACAGCTACCGATATGACACTTCTCGGTTTAATCTGCTGTTCCCCATCACTTCTTCCACCGAACAATGAAGAAAGCCCCAGGCTGTAGCATTTGCCAATTTTCTGTGGTACAAACACCTCCACGGTGGCCGATTTCAAGTCGCCAAGGTCCCCAAAGGCAGAGCTGGAGGCACGTGACAGTACGCCGTTCTGCAGTAGTTCCAGCCTGCAGACGCCGTGGACGGAAATAAGCTCAAGATGTAGGTAAGAGTGGGGGCGTGGGGGCGGTTCAGTTGGTTAAGTGCCTGCCTTCAGCTCAGGTCATAATCCCAGGGTCCTGAGATCGAGCCCTGCATCAGACTCCCTGTCCTTCCCCCAGCTTGTGTGCTTTCTCTCTCTCGCTCTCTCTCAAATAAATAAAAATCTTAAAAAAAAAAAAAAAAAAGACTTAGGTAAAAGTAAAATGTAGCAAAACAATTTGGAAGCAATGTGACTGGAATATTTATTATCTTTGGGGTTTTTTTTAAGATTTTATTTATTTATTTATTTATTTATTTATTTATTTGAGAGAGAGAGCGAGAGCATGAGTAGGGGGAGGGTCGGGGTGGGGGAGAAAATCTCAATCCCACTCCCCAGCGGGTGCAGAGCCCATCGCGGGGCTTGATCCCACGACCCTGAGATCATGCCCTGAGCTGAAACCAAGAATCAGACACAACCGACTGAGTCACCCAGGCGCCCTTTTTAGCTCTGTTTTTAATAAAACATATTTAATTATAAGTTTCAGTAATTTTTTAATGATGGTTATATTTAAGAACTAGCTCAGTATACTCCTGAAGACTTAATAATCAGCACTTGGCGACTGACAGAAGGCCACTGCAGCCGGCCACGGCTAGTCCCCAGCTGCAGGGAGTGCTGCCCTCAGCTGTCACCCCTCTCCAGGAATTGCTCACAGCTGCGGAGCTCCTTTTCACCCTGGCTCACATCTCCTCTCTGGGGCTCACTCCCATCTCATGAATGGTTGATGTGGGGGTATAAGAGCTCAGACCATTGCCCCAGCTTGGGACGTCTCTGACGGACCACCCCGGCTTCTTACCTCTTCGTGGAGCCAGACATCTCATCTCCTCTGCCCCATCCTGCTTCCTTCTGCTCCCCTATGAGAGTGAATCCTGAGGTCCTGGCAAACTTCATGCATGTAAATCTCCATCTGAGAGTCTACTTCCCAGGGGGCCCAAACTTCACTCTAGAGTTCAGGTTGATGGAGTGGTCCCACCTGGAACATTTTTGTCAGTTATCACAGCAGAAGTAAAGGGGGAATCTCTCAAGGGTCTCGCTTCTGCTCACAACCCATTGGTCTGAGCTAGTCTCATGAGCCTACCTGACCACCCTACCTCATTCCCCAAAAATGGGAGACCCAGAATATTTGGCCAACAACACTAATGATTGCCACTGCACATTTGCAAAGCTGGGAAACCCGCTGGGGGATGCAAGTCCAGGTCTGTCTGACCACAGAGTCTATGCTCTTTCCTCAGGTCGTTTGAGGATTGAGACTCCTTGCTAGGTCCTGAGAATATGAAGGTGAACAGTATAAGCTCCACTGTGAAGCACCCACAACACTAAAGTTGATATACAGTCTTGTCAGGTGAAATCTGACAACAGTTTGGGGCAGCGAATACACTCCATCCTCCCCGCTCACATCCGCTGCAGACATCACTAATGGATGGTGACACTTCCTCCTGCCGAGCCCTGTGTGGCAAGATCTCCATTCCTGACTCTGGACAGACATTACCAATCGATCAGAGGACATGCATAATTTAAAACTAGTTGCCATTCTGAGGGGTGCGTGGGTGGCTCAGTCGGTTAAGCGTCTGACTATTGGTTTCGGCTCAGGTCATGATCTCAGGGTCGTGAGATGGAGCCCCGCTCGGACTCCACACTCAGCTCGGAGTCTGCTTGAGATTGTCTCTCTCTCTCCCTCTCTGCCCCACCCCACTCATGCTCTCTCGTTCTCTCTCTCTCTCTCAAATAAACAAATAAATCTTTTAAAAAAAATAAAATGAAACTAGTTGCCATTCTGAAACTATCCATTTCCAATACAAGGAAAGTGAGGCCAGAGAAGAAAAGTTCATACATGGCGCACGTGGTAAGTCAGTTTGGCCACATGGACACTGAAGCAAAGACATATGTGTAGGGAGAATGGGGGACAGTCTGCCGAGTGCTCAGTGCTAGGGGACGGGAAGCTAGCCTCGGCCCAGAGCATTCCCCAGTCACCCACCCCGACTGGTTGATGACACCGAGCCAAACTGGCCTTGCCAAGTATGGGCACATCTCGTGCATGAGGCCCAGCTGTAAGTCCTTGAAACACAGTGACCACTTCTCATCCTTACACCATCCCGAGGTGGTGGTTAGCCATATGTGGCATGACGTCGGTCCATTTCAAAGACGGAGAAACTGACACTCAGGGAGTGACGACACTAAGTCTCTCACGGCACGAGTATTTATTATGTGGCAGGTGAGCCTCTGAATGGGCTAGTATCACCCCCATGTTACAGGTAGGAAAGTCGGGGCTTTGTGAGGTTGCGTCCATTGGCTGAAGGTCACAGAGAGGGGACTGGAATCCAGACCGTCTCACCTACCATCAGTGCTTTTGATGATAAACGGTGAGGAACAGAGAAGGAGGATTTGAATCCCCCCATTAGCCTGATGCCATCAACAGTGCCCACTGCCCCTCTTGGGGTGATGCTAGGGAGGGGCTTAGAGCTGAGTCTGGGACCTTGGGGCCGTGCAGTCTGAAGAACAGGGCAGGACAACAGCGTAGCGTGGCCCACCCCAGGCAAGAGGTGACCAGCCAATCAGAAGCCATGATCAAGGGGGCTTTTCATCCCCATGGCCAAGTGCGATGCCTGGCCTCGGTCAGGCACCACTAAATTCTTGCCAAGTGGTGATGGTTTCAGTTTTACTTTTTTACAGCACAGCAAACCGTCCCAAAATGTAGTGGCTCAAAACAACGGTCACTTGGTTTAGCTCATGACTCCGTAGGTCTGCTGGGCTGGCTCCCTGGAGCGGGAGGGTCTCGGGTGGTCCCCTGCATGCTAGCAGGCTGCTTCTGGACCCACCAGCCGGGCCAGCCCAACCATGTTCTGCCAGGTCTCTCTTCACCCAGAGGTCTCAGGGCAGCAGGAGAGGACGAATGTCAGCATGCCAGCCCTGCGGACATCACGTAACCAAGCTCAGATCCAAGATTTAGAGAACTATACTCCACTTCTTCCCAGGAGAAGCCCGTTACAAAGCGACCACATGAAGGGATAGGAAGATTCTGTGCCTGCTTTTCTTCCAATGTACCACAGCGACTGAGCGAAGAGATGAATGAATCCAAAGGCAGAGGGGGACTAACATAAAGGCACATCCAGGTTAAGCCCCTGAACGGTGTCCGACCTCGGAACCTGTTATATTTCTCTGTCCGCAGCGAGAAGCAGGGGGCAGAGCAAAGCCGCTTGGTCGGGATGAAGTGGCTGGCGGGGGACAGCAGGAGTCTGGAAGCTGCACACGGGTCCATGCTAGCCCCCGGGGAGGACAGACAGGCTTGTGTGGCTGGCAGGTCTCTGTGTCCCCACCGTCACATCCCCTTCCCCCCAAGCCCGCATGCCCGCCTCTTGCCCAAGCCTTCCCTCTGCCCACCCGAGCATCCTTCCCAATCCCGCCAGTGCCCCTTGTGACACGCCGTGCCGGGGAGCGTAACTGCTGTAGTGATTACTTACAGCCATTACATTAAGTTTTAAAATGCTCCCTTCAAATTGAACAATGTTTTTTCAAAGTCAACAGCTGGTTCACAGCTTGAATGCAACCGTTAGGATAAATTAAATAAAAAGGGTAATAAAATCACAGTCTAAATTTAATTTCTGAAGAGTACATAGCCTCCAAAGGGGGTAAAAAAAAAAAAAAGCATTTAAAACGTGCCTTTAAAATACAGCCAGGAAAGCAGAAGTTAATTCACTCCCTGATTATGTCCGCTAATGGGCACGCCAGAGCCATGAACCACCGCGTCACCCTGGTGTGGACCAAGCCCGGAGCTCTCTCCCAGGGCCCGGCTGGACGGCCCCCCAGGGTCCCCGAGGGACCGAGCCACCAGACAGGGCGCTCATCCATGCAGTTGCCCCCACACCCAGGCTGAAAAATAGTCCACGTCCTTTGAAGCAAAACAACAATGAAGATGATGTCCCAGACAGGCCTCCATCCCAACGCATCTTCCCATTACCCGCGGCTCACCTGGCGCTACCCGCAGGAGGGCGGGAGCGGCTTCGCCCTCCCAGTTTGTGTCCGGGCTGCAAGTTTCGGCCACCGAAACCCCTCTGCCTCTGAACGGTGGCAAGACAGGCCACCCCAGACCATTCCACTCTGGCATGAGGATTATTTGGAGCTAAAGGCAATTGAGGAAAACAAGGAGGGAGGAGAAAAGCTCTCTGCCTTCCCCCTGCTTGCCTAAAAGCTAAACATAAATTTGTAAAGGTGCCCCGCCTTCCCCCTCTCTACCAGAAAGGACAGAAGTAAATCACTGGAGACACCTCTAGACTTCTTATTAGCCAACCTCACTAACTAGCCCTTACTTTCCCACAGTCTGCTGCCCCTGGGAACTCAAAGCCCTTCTCCTTGGTCCTGTTACTTGTCTGGGACCGTCTTGTTTTCGTTAAGAGGCACGGCACGCCCAAGTGCGAACTACACTTTGTCACTCGACGCTGCCCTTATTCATAAACTCCTGGTTGTTTTTCTCTCCTTAACCAGGCTTTTGTGGGCCTAATTCAGGCCATCCATGAAACTAAGATGGATAGAGGGGAAAAAAAATTTTTCCCCTCCCCTACACCTCAAAGGTAACTGCCCTAAAAAGACTGATCCAGCACTTCTCCCAGGGTTCAGGACCTACACCCCAGGCTCTGGAGTCAGCCTGGACTTGAATCCCACCTCTGCCACTTATTTGTCATTTGACCTTGGCCAGGGATCAGCTCATTCCTCAGAGCCTCAGTCTCCTCCTCTGTCAAAAGGGAACTCATTCATTCTTTCATGCGATGAATAAATATTAACTGAACACCTAGGCTGAGCCAGGCCCTGTCACAGGAGCCCAGCGGACAGCAGTGAGCCAGCAGACAGAAATCCCTGCTTGAAGGAGCAGATATCCTAGTGGGCAAGGCAGACAACGAACCCACTCAGGAAGCAGTATATATAGAATGTGAGTAGATATTTGGGAAAAGTTAGGGAAAGGTGGGGGCGGGTACTGTAATTTTAAGGTGTTTGGGGAAGGCCCCACAGAAAAGGGGCCATTGGAGTACAGGCGTGAGGGAGAGGTAAGAGGCAGCCACATGGATGTTGGGTGAAGAGCGTTCAGGCAGAGGGCACAGACATGCAAAGGTCCTGAGGCAGGTGTGCCTGGAGTGGTTGGGAACAGCATGGAGGGGAGAGTGTGAAGTCAGAACTAACAGGGCAATCATAAGATCCACTTCCAAGGGCTGGTTGATTCATTCAACTAGCATTTACCAAGCATTTAATTCGCACATCAGACAGAAGGGTTATGGTGAAGATTAAGTCAGATAAAGCAAGGGCAGCTCCTGGAAGATAAGTTCCCAGTGACTGTTAGCCGCTCCTCCTGCAGACAGGTGGGCCCCCTGCTTCCTGGCCGGATGGCGGTGGGTACACTGTCCCGGAGAGCCTGGGTTCTGGCTCTGCTTTCTCCCCCTGGGTTCTCCTGCTCCGGGGAACCACCTGGTGCAGCCTCAGCTACAGAAATCGGTCACTTATAGCAGGGTGGGCACACGTGCATGCGTGTGTGTGCGCGTGTGTGCGAACGGCCTCCTCCCTGCCAATCTGCAGCCCACCTGCAACGTCACAATTCCTTCCTTTTCTCCCCTGTTCTCACCCAGCCTGGGCACCCCTTGCCATTCGCTACCCAGGTCGGCCAGCAGGGGGCGCCTCCACGTTCCCCTTTCTCCTCCCTCTTCCTATCTGTGTATCAGGCCACACACACAGAGGCAACCTGGGGGTTCCTGCTTCTTAAGGACCGCCCCCCACCGCCACCCCCAGGGAGTCCTTAACAAAGATCAGCAAATGCTTCCCACTTGTGCAATGGGAGAAGCAGTGGGCGATGCTTCCCTTTGCTCCTGGCCACACCTGTGGCACAGAGAAGACTGTGGGGGGAAATTTCTCAAGGGTTTTGGTGCACGTGCACCACCATGCAGACCCTGCCTGCTTCCGTAGTTCTGGGGTGGGGCCTGAGAACGGGTATTTCTAATAAGCCCCCGGATGCAGCTGCTCCAAGGCCACACTGAGCGGTAAGGGTAGGAACGTTCCCTTTCTCTCCCTCTCAAGGCAGATGGCGGATATTCACTGAAGCACCATTTATGAAAAGCAGAATAGTTGAAACACCCCAAGGCTCGGGTAGAGGAGGCTGGCCCACTATGCCCTAGGGTAGCCACACCGGGGGTGCGGTATTGGTAATGTTTAACAAGCAGCTCTCGGAGAGGGGAAGCCTGCCTTACCGAGTGCCCCGGTTCTGTTGGGCAAATACTTCCACCAGGGCCAATTCCAAGCCACCAGCATGTGGTCAACCGGCTCACAAAACCTTTGACCCTTAAAGAGTCCGTTGTCCGGAGCTCGTACGACGGCGGGTCCCAGTGTACCCCACTGGGCAGGTGCGAAATAATATATATGATAATTAGGAAGCTCTCCGTGTACAGATATGGAAAGAGCTCCTGAACATCCTGGTGAGGGGGAGAAACCAAGACATGCAACTGTACAGTTTGCTACGTCTTGTGTCATAAAGGAAGGGACATACAAGTGTACAGACACACCCACACCCACACCCACACAATGCTCGTATTTGCATAAAGAATGGCTGGGAAAAGGTATAGTAAATGTCAGCTAAGGGGAGAGAGAGACCACAATGGGTAAGACAGAGACTGAGGGTTTTTTAATAAATCTCTTTTTATAGTATTTTGACTTCTGAACTATGTAAATATAGCATCGCATCTGTTCCAAAAATTAAATTAAGAAAGCCAGCACATGAAAAATGCAAGCAAGGGACCTTGACATTCTTACTGGGGCCACAGGTATGAGTTGCTCTGTAACTCGGAAGTGCAAGGTAGGTCCCAGTTCTTTACATTTCTGAATCAAGTTGTATCTCCATTATTAATGTAGATAGTAAGTTCGATGGTGCTCAAGTTCTGGGCACTTCTCTCTGTGGATCTTACAAGCCTCCCAGGGTGTGGACCAAAATAATTAGAAAGGTCCTAGTCTCCGGTTCGTGTGGTCACATCCTCACACTTGCTGCTTGTGGCTGAAAAGCGCAGGGACCAAGAATAGACTATAGCTTATTGCTTAAATTTAGATACCGGCTCTCCCTTTCCCTGGCTGTGTGACTTCAGGCAAGTTGCTACACCTCTCTGTGCCCCAGTGTCCTCATCTGTAAAACGAGGGGTAAGAACGAGACCTATGACTCAGTGTGTTTAACACAGCAAGACCAGTGCCTGGCGCTAATGAACGTTTGCTATTAACATCGCCAGCATCGTGCACAACACCCCTGACTACAATGTCCATCTGTCCTTGAGGATGGGTGACAGACGCCCCTCGAGGGGCCTCTCCACTGATGCGAGTCTGTTTGGGGCACTAGAGACAACATCCTAAAGCTGCAGGACTGAGTGCAGCCTTCAGAGTCCTCGTGGAGCCACCCGCACCCAGGGCCTGCCACCTAGAGGGTCCACTGCAAGGGGGCCCACAGCCCCACCGCCACCACCTTCAGAACCCGCGACATCTCCCCACCTAGTCTCCGAGGCCAAAATGTCCCCTCGCCCCCAACGCCAGCCCCCTTCACCTCTGCCCCCCCAAATGAGCCAGCTACGTTCCTCTCCAGGGAGCCTCAAACATCCAGCGTTCCTACCACCACATCCAAGTCTCCTGAAGTGCCTGTTACAAATGCAGAGTCCTGGTTCTACCTCAGAATGGGGCGGGGGGTGTCCAGAACCCAGGAATCTGCATTTTCAGCCTGCACCCTGCATTCTGCATTCCCTCACTTGGAGAAAGGTCCCGGGGAGAAACGGGAGAAAAGAGTTCCTTTAGTCCCTTCTGGTGAGCCTAAAGCAGTGAGAAAAAAGACAGCGATGAATTTTTCAATAATTCACACTGGCCCCACTGGAGTAACTTTGAATCAACTGTGATTCTTGTTCAAGTAAATCATCCCTCGACGTCGGTATTTTAACTGCTTTTAATGTCAAATGATTATGACCAGACCTCGCCTCTGATTACGGACCCCTGCCACAAATTTGGGAGGCCGGTAGGAGGGTATGAACTTTTTAACCCTCAGAAAACTTCCTGCTGCTGCCAAGTCTTGTCCGTAACTCTGCAACAGCATGTCACATTTTATGCAAATTTGCATTATGTGACTTGGAAATCAGGCGATTTAAAAATATTAATAAAGACTCGCCGTATGCTCAGATTTTGAAATAATGCAGATCTTGCTTTACATTGATCCCTCTGGGAAATTTAGTCTTGAATAATGCATAGCTTCAGGAACGAATCCCTTGCATAAATCTGATAAAAGCTGATCTGCTCTGATGGGGAGAAGTTGGGGGGGCTGGGCGGAGACCCACCACTTAACCCTTTCCTCCCCACGTCTCCCACAGGAACCTGTGGCCTGGGTGCTGTTTGGGTAGTCATTTAGCTTCTCAGCTAAGATTTCTTGAACCAGTCACTCTGCTGAGACCTGCACACCCATCCACTCAATGCGCATCTGTTAAGCACCCACTGTGTACCCACAGTGTAATGTGGGAGCAGGGTGGTGAGCAAGATGAGGTTCCCACCCTCCTGGAAATTACACTTGGGTCCAGCCCCACCAACAGCCTGAGAAGCCAGCATTATTTTTTTTTAAAGATTTTATTGATTTATTTGAAAGAGAGAGAGAGAGCACAAGGAGGGGGAGCAGCAGAGGGAGAGGGAGAAGCAGACTCCCCACTGAACAGGGAGCCCGATGCAGGGCTCAATCCCAGGACCCTGGGATCATGACCTGAGCTAACGGCAGACGCTTAACCGACCAAGCCACCCAGGCGACATTATTAATGTTCCTGCTTCAAGATGAAGGACCTGGGGACCAGCCTGAGGTCACACAGCGAGAAAGTTACGCAGAAGCCATGTTGGAAAGCAGGTGGTCTGAGTCCAAATCATCCCAACCGTTTGCATAAGGAGGAGGATGCTTGGGAATCTCGGATCCTGGCCAGACAACCATGTCATCTCAACCAACGAGTCTGCTGGGGGTCACAGTCGGTGAGCATAGCCTATGTCACTGTGAAGGAGGTGGGCAAGATGTTTGGTGACGCGCCTCACCAAACATATATATATTCATTTGAGTTCTGATATCAGAAGGGGAAGTGTATATGGGGCAGGCAACCCACATATGGACGGTGTCTGCCGCTGAATGCAGGCTTGAGGGGTCTGGAAGAATGACCGAGATGTTCCAGTTGGACAAGGGCTGGAAAAAGGCAAGGACTCCACATAGTTAAACATTCAGAGGCAGGAGAAGGCGTCTGTGGTCTTTGGAGACCCAGAGACAGAAGACGGGGTGCTGGCAGTGGAGAACAGGACAGAAGGCTGTGGGCAGCTGTGATGAGGAAGCTTCTCCCAGGCCCAGTGGCCAGGACCCCAGATGGAAGGGAAAGAGAGGCCTGTGCCTCTTTTCACACATGCATGGACTTTGCATATGGAGGGGCCATTCCCCCACGCGGGTGTGTTTTGCGCTTCCCGTGACTTAAGCCTCTTATTCATAAAAGCATGGGATTTTCTCCCTCAGAAAAGTCAAGATTTTATGAAACGTTGCATTTCACTTTGCTTCTGTAAAAGGCTTTCTTCTCCCTTTCAATTTCACATATGTTCCAAGCCCAGGATGCTCTAATGGCAGGCCATGCTGGGGGGGGGGGGGGGCACGCGGTCCCTTCTCTGCCAGGCATGTGCCAGCCACTGGTCTGATTAGCGGTGGTGACTCTGATTTACCTGCTTTTACGAGAACTTCTGGCCTCAGGAGTCCCATTCCTCCACTAGCACGATTTGTGGGATTACCCAAACGGTACCCACCTATACTCACAAATCGATCTGAGCCCGCTGGGAGTGGCTGTTATGTCACCATGCAGCAAAGCCCCCATAAGCCTAGACCTCCAGATGTCACTGCTGTGCTTTCTGGTGGGGACAGAGAAGTGGGGGAGGGAAAAGTCCAGTTTTTAAACTCACGGGCGCATCAGAGTCACTTGAGCTCAGTGTGTTCCAGAACAAAAGAGCTCTTTCTGTTTTGACTTAGAGCCATCCTCAGCCCTGGACTGAGACAGGCGCCCACAGGGTGGGGCCCCCAAAAGACCAGAGTGGCCTCTTTGGTTTCAGCCATAGAAATTTTCTTGGATACAGTAGATCCTTGGGGATATCTGTCCAGCTCACAACACATTCCCCTTCCCGGGAACTGCCAAAGGGAGGGGACCCGGCAAGAATGTTTGTACAATGTAACTCTACTCCCTGGACATCGTGACTGGGCCAATCAGATGTTTTTCTTGCAAGAATTTGGTGCTGGGGCCAAAAGACATGGGGTGGGTCTATTTCTGTGAGGGTCAGAACTCATAAACGTGGCCCACGTGAGCAAAAAATCCAAGAAACCGTATCTGTGCACGTGGATAGAGAGAAAGATTGATGAGAGATAGAAGGAAAGAGCATGCTGGTGCTTTTCTACTTCCCTGTGCTAGGCCTGTTCTGCCCTTGACTTCCAGAAGGCGCCCCGCATCCCCTGTGCCAGCCAGGGTTCTCGGGTCCCGACACACAGGCTCCACGACACCTAGTTTAGGTGACAAAGGCATCCACCAGCCTATCTTTACCAAGTCTTCAGAAGAGCCAGAGAATCAGGGTGGGAGGCCACAGAGACAGGAATGACACTGCCAGGATATTGCCACAAAGACCCCACAGCCACGACTCAGGCCACCAGGGCTGGGCCCATGGCGGTCTTGCCAGGACCTTCCTCCCACTGCCCGGAGGACAGGGTGCCCTGCAAGGGCCAAGGCAAGATGGAGCTCCTGGCTTCTACCTTGGGGAGGCAGGGCCATGAAGGAAGAGCACTTCCCAAACATGCTCAAAGGAAACTGCAGAGCATGACAATGTCCCCTACATCCCTGTAGTCATGGTTCTTTTTACTCCTGTTGGCTGCTGTACGGGTCCTATAACATAAGCTGCTCAGCATGCTGGCCCCGCTCTGACCACTGGAGCAGCTGGACAAGTCTGGCTTCTTACCGGGGTTGGGACAGAGCGGGGACACAAGCAAGGTGCTCAGATGCAAAATTTAAGGAGGCACTCACTCTCAGGCTCCTGGAAGTGCAGGGCCAGCACCTAAGAGCAGGGGCTTCCTTAAATCCCGTGTCCTAAGGGTCTCCCTTGCCTCTGCCAGAAACCAGTCCTGCTTCTTTGCTGCCCCTGAGGGGTTTGCTCTCTCTCTAGAAGTTTCTCTGTCCTCATGCAAACATGGATGGATGATATCCCCCCCCCACTGCCACCACTGGTGATCCTGGTACATTTCAGCATGTCTGAAGCTACTGGAACCCCACTACATTTGTTCGATTAGCAAATGATGTAACAGGAAACGTTTACTGCACACTGACCTTGCGCCAAGCACTGAAGCATTTAACCGGCACCATGGCTGTATGAGGCTGTTGCTATGATTACTCCCATCTGATGACTTCTGAGGCACAGAGAGGCTAAGGGACTTGCTGAAGGTCGCACAGCTAGATAGTAGCAGAACCACGACCATCTGCACCCAAATCTCTGCACTGTCTCTGTCAAGCCCCCTGCCCGAAGCACAGGGACAGTGGAAGTGACGATCTCCAACTCACTCAAGCTGTGTTAGAACGGACGTGAGCTCTCGAGCCCTCGGCCCCTGATCTGGTTGTTACTGTTATAATAAGTAGCATCCACGTCAGTGCTGGTTCTGTTACTATTACCATGACTGTGACTATATAGGAACAACTCTGTGCTGGCACTAGTGGGGGGATCTCATGTACCCTCAGGACAAGCAGAAGTACAAGCAGAAGAGGTGCTACTCTCCCTATTTTACAGTCAGGGCAACCAAGGCCCCCAAAAGTCAAGGAAGGTGCCCAGCACCACACAGCTAGGGGGTTGTAGAGTATCTCAGATACAACAAGGGTACGGTTCTAGGTGGTTGACCTCTCCCAGCCCTCGGCCTCTGTAGGGCTCCTTGAGACCATGTCAGGGCAGAAAGGAGCAGGGTGCAGAGAGCCAGAGAGCCCACCAAGCATTTTCCACCCACCAACCACAGGCTCTTGTGAGAGATTGAAATCGGCTTCCTTCTGACTGGTCATGTGGGGCCAACCCAGTCATTATGGCTCCTCTTACCTCTCTGTGACCTGGTTCGGAGGTTAAGATTGTTTTTCTTAGAATCCCCAGGCAGTCCCCAAAAGACAACAACCTTCCAGAGGCCTCGTAAAGCTTGGTAATGGGAAGCATATTTCTCCTATCTTCTGCTTTCAGCAAAGTGACACGTAATAAAGATTTTTGAAACCCTCCTAACATATGATAATAATTATGTCATTAGATTGGGGCCAGGAAGTATTGACGTCCAGTACCAAGTTGGTCAGATGGGCATGAAGCAGCCTTGATAAGGATGAGATGGGGGGAGGTTCCCTCTAGTGTCACCCAGGCAGAGCCAACAAGAAATCTGTGCTTAGAACAGGCAAGGGGATAATGGCAGGAAAAGCAGGAGCTGGATTCTGGGGCACAGTTTGGTGTTGGATGAGCTCACAAGTTTGCAAGATGTTACTCTGTTCAAAGCAACTGTTTAGGCAGGGATAGCAATTAATACGGCATTAATGAGTTTCCACTAATAAGTGATGATGGTAATGATGGTAAATATGAATCACAGTCCTTTCTTTCTTTTTTTTTTTTTTTAAAGATTTTATTTATTTATTCGACAGAGATAGAGACAGCCAGCAAGAGAGGGAACACAAGGGGGAGCGGGAGAGAAAGAAGCAGGCTGATAGCAGAAGAGCCTGATGTGGGGCTCGATCCCGTAACGCCAGGACCACGCCCTGAGCCGAAGGCAGACGCTTTAACTGCTGTGCCACCCAAGCGCCTCTCACAGTCCTTTCTTAATCATGTTCATATCCTGGCATTTAACAGAGGCTTAAAATACAGGAAAGACTCATAAAATATCTGTGACTTGTGCTGAATTATATTGGTGGTGACAAAAATATTGGTGACAGTGGCAGTGAAGGCAGTGGTGGTGTTGGTGGTGCTGGTGATGGTGGTGGTGCTGGTGATGGTGGTGGTGTTGTGGTGGTGGTGGTGGTGACGGTGGTGGTGTTGTGGTGGTGGAAGTACTGATGGTGGTGGTGGTGATGGTGGTGGTGTTGGTGGTGGTGCTGGTGCTGGTGATGGTGACGGTGGTGGTGGTGTGGTGGGGGTGGTGGTGGAAGTACTGATGGTGATGATGGTGTCAACTACACTTCAGCTTTTTTTAAAAAGCACATAACAAGATAAAAACATATTATCAAAAATATTACATTGGCAAAAAAAAAAGAATCTGGGCTCTGGAGTTTACTTGAATTTGAATCCTCAATTGTGCTGTGTGGCCGGAGATAAGTTACAAGTCTCTCTGAGCCTTCATTCCTTCATATGTACAATGAAGCTCATAACAGCACAAAACTCCCAGGGCTGTCATGAAGATGACAGATGCTGCTGTAAGGCGCACTGCCCAGCACCCAGTGCCCTGTGGGGTTCAGTAACATTAGTTGGCATAATTATTACCCACCATGCTGTTAGACAAGTAGAAGGGTCTGTCCCCAGGATTCTATGGGGTAAGGGCTGGCATCAGGAGACTCCCTCTCCATGGGGCACCTGGGAGGCTCAGTCAGTTAAGCGTCCGACTCTTGATTTCGGCTCAGGTCATGAGCTCAGGGTCATGGTGGGATCGAGCCCCACGTGGGGCTCTGCCCTGAGCTTGGAGTCAGCTGGAGATTCCCTCTCCCTCTGCCCTTCCTCCTACTCACATGCTCTATCTCTCTCAGAATAAAATAAAATCTTAAAAAAACAAAAACAAAAACAGGCTCCCTCTCTGAGACTCGGCATGTTCTCCAGTGCCGTCTGTCTCAACAGGACAGGAGAGGCAGCCTGCTTTTGGAACAGCTGCTGCAGAAGCTATGATGGAAAGCATGTACATACAACTGGGTGGCCTCTGCCTGGGGACGGCTGGGATAGGGGCTCTCTCAGAGCAGTCTGGCGGGGTAATTTAAATTTTTTTCTTGCACGTATAGCTTCCGCATCTTAGGCCAGTCCTCTGGAAATGTTGTGATCTGTTGAGTCATTTTGTATTCCTCTCCTCCTAAAGCTTGCTGGAGTGGCTGATACAACGGGGCTCCCCGGCTCACAGCCATGTCCTCTGAGCAGACACTGCCCTTGCTCAAACCACACGACTTTACCTTAGTCCCTAATCCTCTCTAAGGCACAACCCGGGCAGCTCTGTCTAGAAATCCTGCCCCCCACCCAGCCCCAGAGGACTGAGCACCAGCTACCATTTCACTCATTTACCCAACCACCTGTATGGAGAGTCCACTATGCTTCAAGTATCTCCCAGCCCACTGGGAAATGTTAGCACTGGGGAGCATGGGATCCATGCTGGGATAGCAGCAGCAATAAAAATGGTGGTCCTAATATCATCTAACGTTCCTTCAGCCCTTCCTGGGCAGCAGATATTATTCTAAGTTCTTTCATTCACTTACTTCCCACAACCACGTTACCAGATACATGAGATTCCCATTTTACAGATGAGGATGGGGAGATACTTACAGGTGAAGCCACTTGCCCAAAGTCTTACACCTTGTAAGTGGCAGGCCAGGATTTGACATCAAGTGGCCAAGCCCGAGTTCAGCTCTTCACCACTCTACTGTCTTTTGAAGGTTATTCAGGAGCACGTTACGGAAGCCCCTAACCCCATCTTGGAGGACGAAGGAGGAAAGGAAGGATGTCTGGAAGCAGGGTTGGCTACCTTGAGTCCCAAAAGATTGGTAGGAGACAGTAGGGTGAAGGGACGCGGAACGAACGTTCTTGGCAGAATAGTTAGCAGCAGCTTGTACCGAGACTTGAGGGTGACAGAGCCTGAGTCAAGCCCAATCCATTTCCCTGAACTATTCCAAACACGATCATCTACGCAGAGTGTAAAAATAAGGAGGATGGGAGGAAGTGACAATTTGTGGTTTCCTTACAATGCAGCAGTCATTGCCTGAGTCAGGATAAGCAACACCAGCTGCTGTAACGAACAAGCCACAACATACCGGAGGCTTACACAATAAGCTTCTATTCTTGCTCACGGAGAGTCCCACGTGAGGCTCCTGGCAGCCGTGCAGCCACTTTCTATGTGGTTACTCAGGGCTCCGGGCTCTTCCCGTCTCATGGCTCCACCATCTTCCAGGGCAAGGGTCATCAAACTTCCCTGGCAAAGCACGATAGTAAATATTTTTGGCTCTGTGCGTCACAGACTCTGTCACAATTGTTTAACTCTGCCCTTACAGCACAAACGCACAGCTCTAGATGATACAGAAATGAATGGACATGGCTGTGTGCCAATAAAACTTTACTGACAAAAACAGGCAGCAGGCGGGATGTAGCTCACAGGCTGCAGTTGGCCAACCCCTGTTCTAAGGTATCAGAGCCAGCCAGCCAGCCAGCCGACAGCGGCGCCGTAAGAAGGATCTCACGGAGGGGAGGTTGGACCAAGAGCCACAACTGAGTCCCGTGGCCACATTCCATGGCCACTGGGACTGGGAAATGCAGACCACATGCCTGGAGGAAAAAGCACAGGGATTTTGGTGAATGTACAGCCGTCTCTGCCACATACACACTTCACTCGCATTCTTCAGTCACTAAGGGGCAGGGAGGTAGGAAGAAGGTATCAGGGGTCCCAATACACAGCTGAGTATGCTGAGGCTCAAAGAGGGCTAGGAACTGGCTGGGGTCACAGAGTCAGTGGCAAAGACCTGTCTGCGTTAAACTTGAAGAAGCAGAGTTTTCAAGGAGAAGAGAAAAAGACTGGGAACTCAACCATGGGAGAGGGAAACACTGAAGAAGTAAGTAAGTAAGTAAGTAAATAAATAAATAAATAAATAAATAAATAACTTCACAATGGAGGATGGGTCTGGGCTCGAATATGCTCAAGCCAGAAACCCAGGTGTCAGCTCTGATTTCGCCCTTTCTCGAACCCAGGACAGCCCCTAGATGCAGGCAAGAGGGGCCTCACACCCCAGAGGACGCTGCCCCGGTCTCTCCTGGCCGCCACATTCTGTCACAGAGCCCCGAGGAGTCAAAGAAGCCCTGATGCAAGCCTGGCCTTCACGTTCCCGACAAAGAGAGATGCCCCAGGACAGGAGGGCAGAATATATTTATTTAATAGTAGTGTTAACTTGGCTTGTAACTATTACACACATGGTAGGTGGATCTCTGTTTGCGCTCTCGCTTCTGTCCTGCCAGCAGGAGGGGGGTGTGTCCTTACCTCCCCGCCCCAAGGCCACCTCTTAGCCTTGGCCCATTGCATCACACTACGCCTGAACTGTTTCCCGAACCCACCCACTTCATCCCAACTCAACTGCTCCCGTGCTAGTCTATGCCATCTTCACCTCTGCCACGGACTGGGGCCATGAATATCCCGATGAGCCTCCCTGTTTCTCCTGCAGCCCCTCACTGTCCTTGGTCCACACGGCAGCCAGAGCCGTTACTGCAAAGTGCAACTCAAACCCAGTGACTCTTCTGCTCCACATCCTCCAGTGGCCTCCTTGTTCTTAATGTACCGTCCAGATTCCTCCGCATCCCACGTACATGTCCTGTTCACCTCCTGCTCATCCCCTACCGTTCCTCAAGCTCTTGCTACTCCTTCACTAAGCCAAACCTGTTCCTACCTCAGGGCCTTTGCACTTGCTAACCCTTCTGTCAGGACCATTCTTCCCCTGATATCCACATCTTGTTATTTCACACGTGGCTTGCCCAGGGATGCCCTCCCTAACTCCCCATCCGAAGACCTCTGTCACCTCATTCCCTTCAAAGCATGGTCACAATCTGAAGGGATCCAGTATAGTCTTAGTCTAATTGCTTATTGTCATTCTCCCCGCAGGAGCATGTCGGCTCCAAGACTGCAAGGGGCATGTTTGTCCTTGTCATCCTCTAACACGGACCTTGTACAATTTACTGCCAGGGTTGGGAAAAGCTTATGCATACTGATTGTAGGGATGTTGGTTGGGGGGAGGGGTGTTTCCGTCTTCATCATCAACCATCTTCCATCTCCAGCGACACTTCGAGGAGCATCCCAGCCAGTCTGCCCAGGACAGTCCCAGTCATCAAAGTCCTGCGTCCATCCTGGGACAGACTGCAGTCCCAGGAAAACCAACAAGGCTGGTCACCCCAAGTGCAGGATAGCACTTAGGAGCAGAGACGCTGAAGCCAGGCCACATGGCATCCACTGAGCCCCAGCTCACCACTCACTCACCAGCTGTGGGACCCTGAGCAATTTACTTAGCACTTTGTGCCTCAGTTTCCCCATTTATAAAATGAGGAGAGTAATAGTATCAACCCTATAGGGTTGTGGTGGGGATTTAATTGCGTTACCATTTGTAAAGCACCACGTGAAGCGAAACGTAAAGTACAACGTACGTAGTAAATCTTCTGTTAAAGAAATAATCTGCATGCCCCAATGTCTCTCCTCATCTAGGGGGACACCAAATGAATACCCAGGGGCACAAGCCTGTAGCTATTTCCCTCTCACTGAGAGTGACAGCCCCAAGGTGGCACTTCCTGTCTCTTGCCAGTCCCGCAAAGCGACCCATTCAAATGCCAGTTGCCGCATATCACCTTAGCTGGCAGAAAGTTGTTCCACCTGGTCATCACCCAGAAACGATGACACTTCACTGTTCTACATGGAACTACAGGCCAGGGCCATTTGTAAATGCTGGCACCTGTCAGTCTTGGCGGAGCAGATGATGGAGAGAAAAATCCAGGGCGGGAGCCGGCCTTTATTCCACGGGCACTTTCCTGCACTGCTTCTCAGCCGAGATACAAACCAAATACAGCAGACCTTTCTTGCACCAGGCCCACCCTCCTGTGCAGCTTGTGGGGGAGAGGGCCCCCCAAAACGGCGTCAAAGTCAACCCCAGCCCAACCCTAAAGGCCTTCTCCCAGGGAGACCCTGGATCCCTTCGCTCCTTAGGTAAGGAGGAGATCTCCGTTGGCTGCACAGGAAAACGGCCTGAGGGACTTTTAGAAAGTACCTACACTCTGACCTCACCCCCATACACATGAATCAGAACATCCTGGGGTTGGTACCCGGCAGTGGGCCTTTTTAAAAGCTAAGGTGAGGGGCGCCTGGGTGGCGCAGTCGTTAAGCGTCTGCCTTCAGCTCAGGGCGTGATCCCAGCGTTCTGGGATTGAGCCCCACATCAGGCTTCTCCACTAGGAGCCTGCTTCTTCCTCTCCCACTCCCCCTGCTTGTGTTCCCTCTCTCGCTGGCTGTTTCTCTCTGTCAAATAAATAAATAAAATCTTTAAAAAAAAAGAAAAAAGCTAAGGTGACATGCGGCATTTGAATGGGAGCCCATCGTGGGGCTCGATCTCATAACCCTGAGATCATGACCTGAGCCAAAACCAAGAGTTGCACGCTTAACTGACTGAGCCACCCAGGCGCCCCAGGATGATACCTATTTTGCCCGGGTATTTGTGAGAGTAAAATGGGATAACACAGCCAGCTGGGGCAGCCCTTTACATGTTCGTTCAATCAGAATCAAAATTTGTGTTGGGGGTTCTCACCCAGGACTGCACATTTCAATCACCTGGGGATGGATGTCATCGCTTCCAGACCCTGCCCAGTAAAGCCTCCCAGGTGAGTGCGCCCTCTGGACAGAATGGATCCCATCCTGTCACCTATAAAGTGGGGGTGACAAGGAGGCTACAGTGAGCTATTACGAGGGCTGGAGGAGTTGACAGACACCACGGTCTTCGGAAAACGCATGGCGATCGCTGTACAATTGTGAAATACTACAGTAGCTCCCCCCTTATCCACAGGGATATGGTCCAGACCCCTATGGATGCTGGAAAGCCCAGGTAATACCCAATCCTGGATATGCTATGTTTTGTCTACACACAGACACCTGTGATAAAGCTTAATTGATAAATTAGACATAGAAAGAGACTACTGACAATAACTAATAATAAAATAGAACAATTGTAACAGTACACTGTAATGTAAGTTGTGTGAATGCCGTCTCTCTCTCTCTCTCTCTCAAACTCTCTTAGTGCCCTGTACTCACTCTTTGTCTTCTTGTGATGATGTGAGATGTTAAAATGCCCACGTGATGAGATGAAGTGACACAGGTGTTTTGACGTAGTGACGACGACATGGCAGGAGGCCCATCATCCACTTCTGGACCGTGGTTTGACCTCAGGTAACTGAAACCTGCAGAAAGCAAAACCGCAGATAAGGGGGAGGCCTGCTCTATATTCTCACCACTTAAGAGAAGAGCCAGGCGTAGGCTCTCCCCCTCCACCCCACCCATCCTACCCCCCTCCCCAGACACATGACCCCTGCTAGGTCAGAGAAGCAGGTCCTCGTGGCCGGGCTTGGCTTCATAGAAAAGCAAATGAACTTTCCTTCTTCTCCTCCTCCTCCTCCTCCTCCCTCTTCTTCTTTAAAAAGAAGATGCTACATTCTACCTAATAAGATAGTGAGAACTAATTAATACGATTCTCTAAATGGGTGCTTCTCAAAGAGCGCTCCCCAGGCCAGGAGCATAAGCATTACCTGGGAGCTTGCTCCAAAGACAAATTCTGGGGCCCCACTCGAGACCCTGCCGAATCAGAATATGCGAGGCTGGGCCGGGCAATCTGTTTTCTCGAACATCAGGTAATTGTGATGCCTGCAGGAGTCTGAGACTATAAAGGGCCCCCAACTGTGCCAGTCCTGTGAGAAAGTTGCCCTAAGAATGGTATTGTTTTTCTGGGGGGACACACTGGACCCCGAAGAATGAGTAATGCGTGGCATCAGCCTTTCCTCTCATCTACAGATTGGGTAGCTCAGAAAACAGATCAATTTTTAAAATTTTTTCTGAACCCACTGAATCTCTCCGACCCTTGCCTTCTGTTTTGCTGTGCTGAGCGGACACCAAAGCAAATTCAGACCTTCTTGGCTGGCCTGCTCCTTTCTGGGGTCGGGCCTGGGTCTCAGGCCGCAGTGTTAGTCACCAGTTTGGGTGGGGTGTGTGGGGGATCTGTCCCCATGGGTTACCCCTGAGATGCCTGTCCTTCCTGTCCACGTGACCCCTTCAGAAGCGGAAGCTCTCTGTGGCCTCCAGAACATGCTTGCGACCCTGGGAACTTCACTGAGGCTGCCTCTGGCACCAGGACCCAGAGCTCGAGAACTCAGATGCCCACAGAGGCTAGGCTGGTCAGAAAAAGGAACCCAGGGGACTGGCTGTGACCCAGCAGCAAGAAGGGGGTGCTGTGGGAGAAGCAGCGAGTTCATGCCAGGCCCTCCGAGGGCAGTCTCATGGGAGCACAGGCCCAGTGCTGGCCTCCTCTTCGAGACCAACTACAAATCAGGATCTGATTTTCAAGAGAAATTGAAATATACCACCTCTTGGATGTTGGCAACTAAAAAAAAAAAGAAAAAAAGAAAAAAGCATGGGCCAAATCGAACATAGCTGTGGGCAGGATGCAGCCCAGGGGTGCCGGGGTTGGGATCTCTGGTCTTAGAAGCAGCCTCTTCCCCCAGGGCCTCACTGCCTCCCCAGGGAGACGCAGGGCAGTGGAGTCCAGGACTTAATGCTCAGGCCTGGCAGCACTCCCCCTCCCGCCCCTCCCCTGCCCCAGGCAAGTGCAGTCTCTCTGCAGTCTGTGGAGGGGGTCCCATTCTCCCCCCAACTCTTGCTCCAAGATGTTTCAAGGCGCCTCAAATCCCCTGCACCTTCTAACTTCTCCTAAAAGGGAAGAAAAGCCAAAAAAGACTTATGAGCTATTTCTTCCTCCCCTTCTGCTATATTTCTCCCCTGAGGCAACAGCTGCCTGCTTTGATGAGAAGGAAAAGGGGGAACTGGAGGAAGGAGGAACAACAGGAAAGAAAGTCCTGTATCAAACTGTGATGCTGCTTCACACACAAAAGCAGATGGGAAGAGGCAGGGGAGGGGGCGTGGAATTCGGCGTCTTCCTCCTGGAGCCATCCGTCTCCACGGGGCGGGGGCTCGGACTGGGTTCCTGGATGAGATGGGGTGGTCAGGGGAGGCATCTCCATCTCCGAGGAGGTGACATTTGAGCAGACACCTGCAGGAAAAAGGAGCCAGGCTGGAACTGGTCGGGAGAAGGCATTCCAGGAAGAAGGAACAGCAAGGGCAAAGGCACCAAGAGCTGCTGGCAGGACCGGGGTGGCCGCAGGGAGGAGTCTGGATTCGGTAGAAGCCCTTCCTGGAGAGTGGCCAGCGGCGGGGGGGCGGGGGGGGGGATGATTGACAGTTTTAGATTACCTCTGGCTGCTGTGCGGAGAACAAACTGTAGGGGGCGCAAGAGTAGCAGCCAGGACGGGTGAGGAGTTGCAATGGTCTGGGCTGGGAGATGGAGAGTGGCAGAAGCCACGGGACTATTGGAGGAACTGGAGACCGGAGCTTGCACGCTTGCACGCGAGCTGTATTTTAGAGGCGCTGCTGGTCAGACGCGCTGGTGTTGGGCAAGGAAAGAGAAGAGGGCATCTGGATGATGCCTTCCTTTTTGCCTGGAGCGTTGTTGACTGTCAACTTGGGTCATTGAGTCATCTCTTTATTCAACAATGATTCATTGAACACCTACTGTGTGCCAGCCTCTGGCTAGACCCCGGGGAGCAACGGAGATCAAGAATACAGGGCTGCTGTCCCCAAGGAGCCACCCTAAATGACCTGGGCTTTCTGTGACGCCCCCTCCTCCAAATTGCAGAGAGAGAGGGTTAAGAGGGGGCAATGTGTCCCCCACTCCCCTCAAATGAAATATCCCTTCATGGAGTCAGCAGATCTCTACTATGCTCCTACTGTGTGCCGGGCACAGGTCAGCAGTGAACAAGACGTATCATGAGCACCTAACCTAACCTCACCTACAGAAAAAAAATCACAGCTTAGTCTCGCCCACCTTAAATGTACGCAGAACACTTACATTAGCCTGCAGTTGGGCAAAAGCATCCAACACAGAGCCCACTTTATAAGCACGTGTTGACTAGCTCCGGTAATTGGATACTGTTCTGAAAGTGGCAAACAGAAGGGTTATATGAGTACAGGATGACTGTGAGTGTCCGCGGTTGACCCTGACAATTGCCTGGCCAGCTGCCCCTGCCCAGTGTCACACAAGGATACGCACTGCATGTCACCAGCCCAGGGGGAAAGAGCCACACTGAAAATTCCAAGAATGGTTTCTATTACATACATATTGCTTTCACACCCTGGTAAAGTCGAAAAATCCTGAGTTGGGCCATCGAACATCGGGGCATCTGTAGTGGGTTTGGAACGTGACAAGGGATCACAGGTGGAGAGAAGCCAGGAGAAGGAGAGCTCCAAGCTCTAGGCAGGGCAAGCTGGAGCCTCAGAGGCCCTGAGGAGGGTACATTCTAGAAGCAGCAAGGAGCCCCGGGGAGTTGGGGAGGCTGGAGGCAGGAGAGCAGGAGGGAGGGAGGGCAGAGGAGTAATAGCCCCCCCCCCCCGTAGGGCCTTGTGGACCAAGGGGAAGACTTTGGGTTTCACCCTGAGCACAACAGGGACTCAGCAGAGGGTCCAGCTCACCAAGGAGTACCCCCTCTGCTACTCTGCCGTCCTCCTACCCACAGCCCTTGTGTCCCTGAGAGGGCCAGACACAGCCACCCACTGTCAGGGGCTTCTCCGGCTCCCCTGGCTCGGCTGCTGTGTCTCTGGGCTGGCAGTGCACGTGATTTACAAGTCCCTCCCCAGGATTGTGCATTTGGGGGCATCTGTTCCATGTTTGTTGCTTCTGGCCAGGGCTCCTTCACAGATCACATCCCCGCCTCCCTTCCCGGCTAATTCAAACAGCTGGTTACCGCTCACCGATTCCCCGGCTCTAATTGCCAAGGGAAGAATTATAAATAAATGTGTACAAGCAGACAGATGCTGTCATTTAAAAAAATCGATCCATCTAGCAAAAATGCCCCACTTAGGACTGAAGTGGCATACTGCAGAGCATGTGTCTTGGTGGCATTTTTAATGAAATCAGAAAAACAATGGCGGAGCTCACTAATGGATTCCAAAGGAGAGCATGGCCAAGGGCGGAGGGAGGGACCTTGTGGCTCCAACGTCCAGGACCCAGAGCCATAAAAGAGACACAGGGCCCCACTGTTCTTCCACACGTGCATCTCCCCTTTGTCCTTCTTCCAACCCAGTATGACCTCAAGTGGGGCTCATTCAGTGTAATTTTATGAGTCTCAGAAGCAGTCAGCAACCCTCACGTCGTGGCTTCTAGGAACCTCGATCCAGACTGAGCTGTCATCCTCTTTGCTATCCTGGGTGCACAGTGAGGACATCCCCTCGCTTTCCCTGTGGCCAGGTTTGTACTAAGAGGCCGCTGGAACCAGAGCCGAGGTGGCCCATCGAATTCTGCGTGAGATCTGCCACCATCTTTCCCATGCCATGCATGGACCGAAGGAGGAGGACTTGGAGGCTCCTGCAGAGGGCGCGGCCTTGGCTGGAAGGAGTGTGGGTCCCTGAATGAGTACGTGGAGCAGAGCCTCCTGTCCATTTGCATTGAGGTGAGACGAGAGAGAGAAATAAATTTACTGTCTCAGGCCAAAATTTAGGGGAAGTTTTTACTCTAAAAATCCTACCCTGGCTAATACACAATGCATCCCAGAATGAATGAATGAATGAATGAATGAATGAATGAATGAATGAATGAATTCCCTGAGCATGTAATAAAAATAATACCTAATTATCTCCTTCGCACATCACAAAAATCTCATGTAAGCAATGGCATGAGCCCATTTTTCAGACGGAGAAACTGAGTTCAGAAGGCTAAGGAACCCGCTGAAAGATGAACAGCCAATAATAAGAGTAACAGCTACCATTCACTGAACACTCACTATGTGCCAAACACTGCATTACATGCCTCATACATAGTATCTTCTTTATTCCTCAAAAATTCTCATAGGTGTTGTTATCAGCCCTATTTTACAGAGGAGGGAAGTAAGGCTTAGAGACATGAGTCAACTTGCTCAAGAGAAGGAGGGAGGGTAGGAGGGAAGGAAGGAAGGAGGGAGGAAGAAAGTACGATTCACACTAGAAAGCTAATAGCGCCTGTGCTTCCAATCCCAAGGAGTCTCTAATAATTAGCTAATCACATTGCAACTTAAAATACCAGCTTACCTCCAATCAGGCCAGCCCCAGAGAACTGGAGAGCTGCACTCACCCACGCAGGCACACATACACCTTAAAGGTTAAAACCGTTACACAAAATAAAACATATGGTCACCCAAATCTGCATTTATTACATCTAATTGGAAGAGACACAGTCAAGTACGTGAATATTTTAGCAGTTTCCAGCATGCAAATCACCGTGCCAAGGCCCAATTACCCGCTAATCAGCACACACAGGCCCGGCCTTCGGTGCACTGGGTTGGAATGACACTCCATCCTTTCCCTCTTGGCTGTGGTGTTGGGGCGTTCTCTCATGGCGAGTCAGTTATCATTTGCTTGTGCCTTTAAACAGGAGCCGAGGAGCAGAAAGCCTCGAAGCACCCCCTCTCACCAAGTTTATACCCGTGATTGATGTCTAGAGAACATTATGGGCAAAGGCAAGCTATTTGGCTCTAAAATCCAATAGAAAATCCAGATCTTTTCACGTAATCTCTGACTAATAAGCTTTAATGAAGAGGTTTTGATGGTTGTTGTTCAAGCCACAGGACATACAGGGAACAAATGGGAATTAACAGAAATTTCCTTTCTGGCCAACTCCAATAAAGACCAGAGTTCCCACGCCGACAGCAAGACAAAAACACAGTGGCAGTATTTGCCCAAATGCTACCCATTTGCAGCTTTCCACTGAGGATTTTCGCCATGTCTGACTATCCCCTAGAAAATTATTCACCTATTTTTCTTTGAAGCACTCATTTGGGGGGGGGGGTAAATCTTGCATCATTATGTAAATGAAAAATCCAGGATCACTCACCCTATTTAAAAATTGTATTAGTCAAGAAAGATTAGGCAGCATAGCAATCATAGTTGCTCCCAAGAGTTCAAAGGTTTAACACAGAATAACTGATGTGGGTTGACAGAGGCCCCACTCCGTCAGCGAGAGCCTCAGCAGACGGAGTCATGCCATCCTACGACGGGCAATAACAGAGCTGGAGCAACGCTCATGGGCTTTCAAATCTTCCACGCACAGCCCATTGGCCCCAAATAATCACGTGGCTCCACCTACCTGCAAGGGGATTGGGAAATATGGGGGTGCACACTCATACTGGTAAGTGGTAAATGTCTCTGCTGCAGAGAGTAGCTCCCAAGCACATAAAATGAAAATAAAACAATATGACGGAGTTCTTCCTAGAAGGCTGTGCCATGAGAATGCTCCGAGCCAGAACATGACAAAAGAAAAGAGATTCTCAAGCATTATAAATGCACTACAGACGTTTACAGCACGAAGCTGAGACTTTCCCCTTGACCCCAGAGCGAAAGGACTAGGAGAGACGTGAGAAGGCAACGGCCGTCTCACACGGGGACCCAGTGTTAGGTACGGTGTGTCCCTGTATCACCTGAAACCATCTCCAGGCAAAACCAAACCATGGAAAGAGTTTCTTTGAAGCAAAATAGAAACCAGACGGGGATGAAGGGTGTTTCAAGTCAGATAAGAATCCTTGGGCGGGCGACAGCATCACTGATGTGGCAGGGGTACTTTCCAAAGATGATGACACCAGTGGACCGCATCTCATAAGCTCCGATTAGGTGACAAGGACAGACCTCTACCAAGAGGCGCAAGAGTCTACATTCTCTCCCCATGATTCTGAGTGGGCCTGTGACTGCGACAGAATTAAACTCCATGACTTCGGAGGCTTTGTTAAAAAGGGTGTTACACCCCAGCAACCATGAGTGCACTTGGCATCCAGATCTTAGGTTCTAAAACCATTCTCCAATAACAGGTACCAGGGCTCCTTGGAGAACTGGCTGATGTTGGCACTGGGGCGCGAAATAAACTCAACAAGCCTGGAGCATCTTACAGTGCCAGAAAGTGAGGAAGTGGTCAAGCGCGCGCGCGCACACACACACACACACACACACACACACACACACGCTCTGAACGATGGGGGAATGAAAAGGTCATGGAGCCACCCTGAAGAGCTCCCCAATGGCCAACACTGGAACAATTCAAGCAACAGAGTAAATAACACACTAGCGGATGATAATCCAAAGTAGAAAATAAATAACCATGAGTCAACACGGATATAAATCAACGATCGCATAAATAAATAAATCGGGAAACACAGACAAACCTCTCATGGAGAAGAATTCCAAGTAATCTCTGTAGATGCTCCGGCCTCAAGGACGTAGAGCACCGCTCCCCACTCCCCGTGTGCACGCTGCACAGAGCTAGTGACTTCCCCGCAAAAACTAATTGTGTGGAAAAGGGGGACGAAGAGCAATTTTACGGTGGGGACACCACTG